>NC_044569.1:32405696-32745279 GCF_007565055.1 Rhinopithecus roxellana | reverse complement strand
CCATTTATTTATGGTTATGGACATATCAATAAACTCTTTTTTTTTCTTCAGAAATGTTTGCACTCTATAGTTTTTCTAAAAATAACTTTATCCATTTCATTCTGGTTTTCACATTGGTTTACATGCAGGTGCTCATATTCTCTACTCTGTTTTTATCTCTATTTTCTCTGCATTTCATTCTTTATGTTGTTGGTAGGACTTCTATTTTTTTATTGCTCCTGATCATCTGGATAGAAGTTTATCTGGCTAATATTTTTTTCCAAATAACTAGAATTTACTTTTAAAAAATATTGTTAGTCTGCTTAATCGATTTCTACTAATTTATGCATTTTTCCTTTTTCTTGAGTTTACTATGTTGTTCTATACCAAGTATTAGGCTGTTCTATTAAAAACTGAAAGTTTTCTTCTAAACATTACTTTATAACACGCCACAGATTTAGACATCTGTTGATCATAGATTTAGATATTTGTTATTACATGTCATTAAACTATACATAGTAAACTTTCATAATTTCTTATTTGATCTAAGAACCATATATTAAATAACTGTATTATTGTTGTAAGCATTGTTTAATTTTCAGACGTGACATTAAGCTGTACTTTGGATATCAGGTTTTAATATTATTATATCTCATAGGATATAATCTGTATGTTAACTTTTTGAGCTTATATTTTTTGCCAATAATATATTTATTTTAAATAAATGTTTTATAAGAGTTTAAAATGTATTTTTGTTGACTTTAAATTCATACTTGTCTAAAATAAGCTTTTATTCGTAAGTTCTTAATATCTGCTCATTTTAAAATGTTTTAATCAGTTTCTGAGAAGATTGTGTTAAAAATTTCCAATTACAATTATTATTTAACATAATGTTTGTTATTTTTCACTCTAAAAATAATTTGAGGCTAAACTTTATCTGTGTATGTGTTTGGGACAATTATATCAAGTTGACTATTTTTTTCCCCTAATAGTATACAACAAAATTTTTTTCTTATAATTGTCTTGCTTTGATGCTATTTGTCTAGTATATAATTGTCATCTCAGCATACTTATTTGACTTGAAAATCTTTTCCCAGTCACATATTTTCAATAAATCTATAAATTGTGTTAAATATATCCTTTACACACGTTCATGAATTTTATTTTAGTTGATATCTAATCAGAAATATTTTCTCTTCTCACTGAAACCTTTAACCCATATAGTTTTATGATTATTTCTATCATTTTTTCATGTTTTCTGCCACTATACTTTTATTTTTTTAAATTTTATTTTGCTTTTGTGCTTCATTTATTATTATTATTATTATTATTATTACTGGCATATTCCGTTGGACAGGTTTTCTTTAGCCAACATCAACATGTAATATTCTGTTTTATTCTTATAGCAGTTACCTAACTTACTTACATACAGCTATACTAACACTCTTTTCCAGTATCTAGTGATAGTGAATATCTACCTTTTTTATCCAAGCAAGAAAAGAAATTTACAACACATCTCCCTATTTTCTTCCCATCTTACCCCTCATAATATATATCAGTTATTTAGACAATGAATTTTCATAAGACTTTACTCATCTTTACTTCGATATTGCAATATCCTCCTGAAGTCATCATTCTTCTTGCTATAATACATCATCTAAGTATTTTTAAAAATTGAGTATGTTAAAATATCTTTATTTTAAACTTTAAGCAACAGTTTACAGGCATATAAATAAATACTAGGTTAAAAAGTTTTTCTTTAACGCTTTGACAGTACAGTTCCATTCACTCTGTGCCCAATGTCATTTTTCCAAGACTGCTGTCAATCTAATTCTTGCTCTTTCCTGAAATAATCTGTTGTTTTGCTATTACCATCTTCTTTCTCTCCATAATCTTTAAGAATTTTTCTGTCTTCAATTTTATTAAATATTATTATCGTGATTCTAGTTGTGTATTTTTTGTTCAAAATAGTCTATTTAGTCCTCTATACCTGTTTTTGTTTTGAAGTCTTATGATATTGTATAATTATATTATGAAATATCATTAAGTTGAAATATTCCTTTTCCTTTCTTGTTCTTGCTTTCCCCTTCTCACTCTGAGATGGCATTATTACAGAACTATCTCACAGAACGTCCCCACTTACAGCCCTTAGCCTTCTCCAGTTTCCTCCACCAACCACACGAATCTTCTGTATCCTACAGAGATTTTCCCGTTTTTTCGTATTGGTTATTGAGCTCGGCTTTGATGCATATGAACCTTTCTTGACTTAGGTTTCTATCAGCATTGCTGTATTAAACTATAAAAGACATATGCGTGGTGATGCAGATACAGACATAAATATAAATATAGGAGTAGACATAGATATCGAAGTAGGTATAGGTACCTGCATAGCTCTAGGTACACTTATAGATATGGGTATTGCCATCTCTAGGCTTGCATGGAACAGCTTCCATATGCTGCTGTTCACAATAACGGGCAGTACTGACAGTGTTAACAAAACATTGAAATATTTATTTATATATGCTGCCACTGTGCTCAGTGCTTTTGATGTCTTCCCATTTAAACTCTTAAATAGTCCTATGTGTTATTAGGACTGTCTTACAGAGGAGAGCGCATAGGCTAAGAAAGTTTAAGTAATTATTATACACCTTGTAATTGATAGACCTGGTATTCAAACAAAATGTTCTTGACTTCAATGCTCTTAACTTCTACACATCATGGTTTAACACTGTAAAAGTCATATTAAGGAACTGTCGCTTTTCTAGGAGGTCAAGTTATTATCATTCAGCTAGGATATTATATTCCCTTTCTACCCACCTGCTCTCCTTATACTGCATGTGTGTCTATAAATGTGTGTGATTCCAGTAAGTCTTTGCAATAACTCGATAATCTCTGCTGTCTCTCATTTTTACCTTCTGCATGCCATGGGATTTCTGATCCCTGTGCAGTTCCCTACAATGAACTTGCTTTATTTTTCCCTGATAATTGCCTTTTTTATATATTTTTTTCTTTTTGTTTTGGGATGAACCCTCATACGGCTTATTACATTTGGCAGTGACCTCGAGGCACTCACGCTCTGGCTAGGAGTGAGTGACTGGTAACCTGCAGAAAGAATGAGCGCTTTCCCTTGAACTCAGGCGAAACAATCTAAGTAGTTTCCCCCCCCCCCCCACACCCCCAATAAGGTAGAAAGTCCTGGATTCTGTCAGTTATGCAGTTATCAAAAAAAAAGTGGCATTACAGAAATCACTGCACTTCTTTTGGCCTCATTTTCTTCATTTAAAGAATGATAAGATACAGTAAGATCCAGGATTGCAACTGAAATACATACAGAGGCAGGGCAAGTAAGACCTAACAAATCACAACTATATCCTGTGTCCTATTTAGTAAAAACTGGTGTCTTAAGAGTGTTGATAGAGATGCAAAACTTCATATTCGTGCAAATGAAATGGAAAGTAGTGTGGATATTTCCTTTTTTTGTTTTTTTTTCTGAGACGGAGTCTCACTCTGTTGCCCACGCTGCATGGTCTCGGCTCACTGCAACCTCTACCTCCCAGGTTTAAGCGATTTGCCTGCCACAGCCTTCCAAGTAGGTGGGACTACAGGCATGCACCACCACACCTAGCTAATTTTTGTATTTTTAGTAGAGACAGGGTTTTACCATGTTAGCCAGGCTGGTCTTAAACTCCTGACCTCAGGTGATTTACCCACCTCGGCCTCCCAAAGTGCTGGGATTACAGACATGAGCCACTGTGCCTAGCCGGATATTTCCTACATAGTGTCAAGGAGTAGGTGAGGTTGTTGGAAGTTGTGGTGAATTAGCGATTGCCTGTGGTTCACACCTGTAATCCCAGCACTTTGGGAAGCCGAGGCAGGTGTATCACCTGAGAGCAGGAGTTCAAGACCAGCCTGACCAATATGGTGAAACCCCATTTTTACTAAAAATACAAAAAGTAGTCAGGTGTGGTGGTGCGTGCCAGCTACTTGGGAGGCTGAGGCAGGAGAATCACTGGAACCTGGGAGGTGGAGGTTGCAGTGAGCCGAGATCATGCTGCTGCACTCCAGCCTGGGTGACAGAGCAAGACTCTGTCTCGAAAAAAGAAAAAAGAAAAGAAATATATATATATATATATATATATAAAATACCAAAAATTGACTGCACATATCAATTATAAAACTATTTTAGAGAATATTTTAAATAATAATTTACTAAAAAGTAAAAATATATTTTGCCTTAATTTTTGAAAATTATTGTAACTATAACTATTTAGCAAAAATTCTGCTGCTATATATATTACTACTTTCTGAAAATACATTATTTGTAAATTTATCTAATCTAAAACTGAGAACAAAGTTATTTTATGTTTCATTTTTTGTCTTGCAAATGTAAATGGAAACATGGTAGGACATTTCCTTATACCATATTAATTATAACAGAGAATGGACACTCAAAGGAAGAATAGGTAAATCAGGTAGTTAGTATTTAAAAAAAGGAAGATTTTCATTTAACATTTCCCTTTATACACAAAAGCTTGGTACTCTCCTCAAAATGTATTTAAGCCAGATAAATCCTGGATGTTAAGTCCCACCTTAACATCCAGGGTTACTTTCACCAAGCAAATCATGGCTTTTGTTAGTTTCCAAATCCGCATAATAATAAATCATAATAAGATTAAAGTATGTGCTAAACAGTCAAAGCTATTAAGTTTATGTGATGCTATTAACTTACGTAATTATGAAAAAAGGCTGGGCGCTGTGGTTCACATCTGTAATCTCAGCACTTTGGGAGGCCAAGGGGGGCTGATCACCTGATGGTAGGAGTTTGAGACCAGCATGGCCAACATGGCAAAACCCTGTTTCTACTAAAAACATTAAAAAAATTAGGCAGGCGTGGAGGCACACACCTGTAATCCCAGCTACTCTGGAGGCTGAGGTAGGCTTGAACCCAGGGGGCAGAGGTTGCAGTGAGCTGAGATCGTGCCACCTCATTCCAGCCTGAGCAACAGGGCGAGACTTCAAAACACACACACACAGTATGTCTAACTCATAAGAAACTTTCACATATCTGATTTAGCACACTGAAATAACATTTTGTTTGTACTTATTAATGGTTATTTTGACATGGAATATGCAGATTTACCCTTTAGTTTAGCTTTATATTTTCCAAATATGCCGTCCTCTAGGAATGGAAACTTGTTTTTTCCCTGAAATAGCAGTGAGTGGACTTGGTAGTACAATACTTATAGAAAGAAGGTGGCTTCTGTACGGAGCCTTTACACTTTCAATCTTGGGGTATATCTTCATAAATGTTCCTGAAGTTTATATTGATTTATAGAGGATGATCTTATAATTAGTCAAGTGATTATAAAAATAATTGATTTTATATACACTGCAAAGTAAACATCACTGCGAAGTAAATATCATACACTGCAAAGTAAATATCAATCAAAATGAAAATAATTTTTTTCTGAAATTTTGATACGGATTGATGGATCATGTATCTGAAAGTGCTATTAAATAACTGGTTAAGGAAGTGCTATGAAAGTTCTTTCCCACAAGAGGCTAATATTCTTGTGCTGTCTAAGAATACAATACATTTGTACTTCTAACAAAACCATATTTTATTTGTCCCTAGTGGTGATCATAAAATGTCCTGCTTGGTTTAAATGTAAGATTTCAGAGATTTTGACATGCCTTCTATTTCATGAAGACTTTCTTTTTTCTTTTCTTTTTTTTTGAGACGGAGTCTTGCTCTGTCGCCCAGGCTGGAGTGCAGTGGCGCGATCTTGGCTCACTGTAAGCTCCGCCTCCTGGGTTCACGGCATTCTCCTGCCTCAGCCTCCCGAGTAGCTGGGACTACAGGCGCCCGCCACCTCGCCCGGCTAATTTTTCGTATTTTTTTTAGTAGAGACGAGGTTTCGCCATGTTAGCCAGGATGGTCTTGATCTCCTGACTTTGTGATCCACCCACCTCGGCCTCCCAAAGTGCTGGGATTACAGGTGTGAGCCACCGCGCCCGGCCGGAGACTTTCTACTGTGTTAGGATACACCTATAGATTGCTGAAGAGAGCTTCTTCAATATTGCTTAAAATCAGCTTCATGTTAGAGTATTTCAGATAATTTTCAAAAAACATTCCTATAATTACCAGCAAATTACTTGTTTTTGAGAAACTATATTATGACATATATTTTTAAATACAAAAATCTTTACACTTCATAATCATGTAAATAAATTGTTATGTAAAAATCAAAAAATATTACTGTAATATGGATGTGTCAGTAGCACTACTATATTTGAGTTCTTTTTTGTAGCATCACCTCTTTCACTGATAGACAACTTTTAAGATATACTAGTACTGGAGCTTAATTAACAAAGGAGCCCTGGTAGACCTATAGTTTTATTTTTTTCTATAGAGAAGTACATATATGTAGACAAATACTATGTGCATTTGAATTGGAATGGCATGTATCCTACACCAATTCTTTTTAGGATTTTGGAAGTCCTTCTAATCTTTCATTGTTAGGAAGGTGCAAGCTAAAAAATAAAACCAGCTTACCAATGACACCTTCTTTGGGTTCAAGTGGCTTTAATTCTGCACCATCTTCTATAGTAGTCACTATTTCAATGCTAACCTTGGGGAACTGCGACAAAGCACCATCTTCCAGGATGGCGCACTCAACTCACAAAAGCTATCAGTTTATATGCTCTCCCTTTCAAAATAACGACATCTTGTAATTTGACCATATGTGTGCACAACCTTTTCTTGGAGAAACTGAACTTTTCCCATATGTTGGTTTTTCTCAGAAAGAAAAATCTTATGGGTCCCTATTAGGGAGGTAGCATTACTCAGCAAGTGTGGATTCTGGAACTTAAAAATGAGAAGGCAGCTTGCCAAGTAAACAAGATGTCATGGATGGCGAAGAGTGTGTATGTGTGTGTATGAAGAGAAATGAATGGAATCATCAATAACAATGTTGCACCTGCAGCCTGGGAGCAGTAGGATGGTGCAGCAAGGTCCCCACCATCTGTTTTGGCCCAGTCTCTTGGTTGATTATCAGAGCACCTGAGCCAGCCAGGCCTCTTGCCTGTCCTAGGTCCAGAATGTGCGCACTCACTCCCTCAGCACTGAGGTTTCAGCAAAATTTAATGCCTCAGCCCCACGCATTGCCCAAGAAAGCACTGGACATTAAAAAGATCAGCGAGAAGCCAGAGGATCCCTTTTGGCCAGGAGATTGAGAACAGCCTGGGTAACATGGCTAGACCCCCTCTCTAAAAAATATATAAAATAAAAGAATTAGCCAGGCATGATGGCCTGTGCATGTAGTCCCAGTTACTTCAGAGGCTGACGTAGGAAGCTCAGTTGAGCCCAGGAAGTTGAGGCTGCAGCAAGCTGTGATCCAGCCACTGCCCTCCAGCCTTTAATTCTAAGTAAAAAAAAAGAAAGAAATAAAATAGAGGCCACTTCAAATACAGGCATGGACAAAAGGTTAGGACACTTTCACCTTCCCTATGATTTCCTTACTAATTTCCTGTCTCTTGATAAAAGGACTACCTGTCTAGCAAGGTAGCCACTTCCTTGGCAGGTTACAAAATCTGTGTCCTGGGAAACTGATCTGGGCAGAGGACAGAAGAGGGTAGGTGAATGAGAGCATTTATCGTAAAACCAAGTTTTTTTTTTTTTTTTTTTGTCTGCCTTCCAACTGTGATTGAGAAATGCAGTAACTCTCTATAAATAATTTTAAATGTTGCCACTTTGTAGAACTGCGTCATTTTCACGAATAACGCATATTTTGGATGTAAAGAAAGCGCCATCCAACCATAAGGAAGATTCCAATATTCAACTGTCAACTCTTGTGACTGGTCCTTTGGCAAGACCCCCACCCTCTCCTCTATAGAGGTGCATTTTCCAGGCATTCTGTCATCTGCATATCCCTCTGTGACGCGGCCTCACTGATCTTTGAACGCTTTTGCTTCCTTAGGCTGGAGAACTTCTTCCTCAAGTCCAGGACCAACGTTGCCCACCACCTCACCCTGCGCTGGCACGAGCACCTCACGTGGGTCACAGGACTCCCGCGGGACCGTCTGCGTGTTTCCCCTAGATCCTTTTACAAGTAGGTGCGTGAGCGGATACTCACCAATCTCCCTTTATCCGCTCACCTCTCGCCCTTTGCTCAAGCTTGCAGCTCCTCTCACAGGCCTCCAACTCTGCTGGACTTGGCGTATTCAGAGCGCGCAGCCTCTATGTCCTCTTCCCTCTCTCCCCCATTTCTTCTGTCCCCACACCTTCTTTCTTTTCTCGTCTCCCCACTCTTCTGTCCCCTCCTTTTCTCTCCTGTCTCTCTTTTCTCTCCCTGCTCTTCTCCCTTTCCTCTCTCTCCTTTCTTTCTCTCTCCCTTCTGTCTGTCCTCTCTTCCCCTTTTTCTATCTCTTATCCGGTCCATGTCTTCCCCCTTCTCTCACCTCTCTCTCTTTACGTCTCCATCTCGCTCCACTCCCGGGTTGACCCATGACCCACCTTTCATTAAACGGATGCACAACACACGCGCGCGCGTCTATGCGCGCGCACACACACACACACACACACCAACCCCTCTGCTCGGTCACTTTACCCCACCCTGGAAATCGAGGAACCAGCAGCTTGGTGTGGTGGTAGGAGGCCTGGGGGCGCGTATGAGTCTCTGAATCCTTTCCAGACTTGGGGGTCACCTCATCGTCCCTCATCCCAACTTACTGGCAGGAGACCTCCACCGGCTCACAGCCGCTGCGCTAGGCGTGGGCAGGACCGACCGCGACGAGCACCGCACGCCCAGCGCGCACGTGGGCGCCCCAGCAGCAGGTGCCGGGAAGCCGAGGCCGGGCCAGAGCAGGGAGGCAGCGCCCCAGCCTCGAGCGCTGGCCGGACTCTTCTCGTGGCCCTTTCTCCTTTCCGCGGCCTTTCGGGGCCACCCTAGTCTTCACAGCTCAGCGTCTGCTGCTGACTCCCCGCCCCCCGGCGACCCCGCCATTGCCATTAGCTCTTCCTACCACGGCTTCTTCGCCGCCACAGTCCCCAGCCCGAGCCCCAGCCGCGGCGCGGGTGTGCGTGACCGGACGGGATGGCCTTCGTAGTCGCGGGGTCTGGCGAGCTCGGCTGTGGTCTGCGTGGGCCGCGTCCGCAGAGGCCGAGGAGGGAGGGCGGGACGGAGCCGGGAAAGGGAGGACGTGCCGTTGCGGCGCCCAGGGAGGGACTCCCCGCACGCCCGCACGCTCCAGCCCTTCCCGGCGCTGCCTCGCGGTTGCAGTTATTTCGTATTCATTGCTTCGCATTGTACAAGCCCGGGCTCTTCCGGTGCTGTTTCCTCGCAACTCTTGTCTCTCAGACTTTAACGCGCCGCGCGCGCCTGCAGAGGAAAGTGGAGCGAGGGAACGGGGGTCCGAGTGTGCCTTGGGGTGGTTTTAAACACCTCGAGGTGGGGGGGGGGGGTTAATTGCAAGAAGCCTGCGTCTTTGCAGGAGCAATTTGGTGGGGGGCACTCGGCATCAGGCTGGGTGCTCAGCCGCGAAACTTTTACCGCCGCCTTTCCCTGGGGCGCGCCCCTGCCGTGTCTCCCAAGCTGAGCGCGGAGTCCGCGGCGAAACCTGCGTCCCGGGGAGAGGAGACCGGGCGCCCAGTTCCTTTACGCGGATGGAAAACAAGGGGTGGGAGGCACAGAGCCCGCAAGGTCTAACCTTTAAAAAGTGAAACACCAAACCCCACAAGGGATTTTCACACGAAGGCCCCTCCAGCTTCTACGCCTTCCGTCCGGCACGAGGATCCGGCTCGGGATTTGCGGATGCATCCTCTCTCTGCGCCCTGGCGGGCCGAGCCGCGGATCCCAGCCGGGTCCTCACCCCCTCCTCGCCCCTCCCCCAGATCCGCGCGCTTCGGTTGTCCTTGCTGCCGCCGCCGCCGCCGCGGCCCCATTCCGCCGCGCACCAGCCCCGGGGCGCCGGCTGGGCGCAGCGTCGCTATCCCACCCAGGCTCCGGGCTTCCAGGAGGGTCGCGGAGCCCCAAGCCATGACTAAGGCGCCCATTTGGTAACTCTGCCCTCTTCCGGCTCCTTCCTCCTCCCTCCCTTCCCCGCCCCCCCTCCCCGCCACCCCGCTCCCCTGCACCGCCCTCCAGCCCGCCTCCCAGACGCCCACCCGCCTGCTCCTCTTTCCGCAAGATCGCAGAGGTGGCGCGCAGCCCGGCGAGCCGATGACGGACCCCTTCCTCCTGCCTTCAATGCCTCAGCGGAAGATCCCCAAGGGCTGGAGCGAGGAGCGCTGCCGCTGGACATCCTCCCGGGGAGGCTGCTCCGACCTGCTGCGCGGCGCGTCTGAGACTGGGGACTGAGCCATCCCTGCCGCCGCCGCAGCCCGCTCCGTCGCTGCCGTCGGTCTGGACTGGCCCCCACCTCGCTGCGCCCGCTCCCCGGCCCCGGCTCGGGGGCGTCCCGGGGCTCGCCCCGCGCTCGCCGCCTGCCTCGCGCCGTGTCTTCCCGACCCTGCGGCGGCGACGATGCCCGGGAGGAGGGTCCTGACGGCGGCGGCGCGGATGGTGGCGGCCGGCGCCCGGGTGTGATGCGAGCGTCACGGTGGGGATGCTGCTGGCTGCGCGGCGCTGAGGGCCAGCGAGAGCGAGAGCCCGCCCGGGGCGGAGGACGGACTCATCCGGATCTGGCTGCAGCGTGGGCTCGGAGCTCCCCCTTCCTTTTGGTCTCCCTCTCGGCCCCCCTTTATTTCGTTCTTGCTTTGCGTCTTTAACACCTCTCGACCCTGTCCTCCCCCCGCCACTGGAAGTCTTCCCGTCTCTAAATGGAATTAGTGGAGCCCGGAGCCTCTGGTGTAACGCACAGACATGATCCATGGGCGCAGCGTGCTTCACAGTGAGTACCCTGCCCGCCGCGCCCGTGCGCTCCCGGAGCCAGCCCTCCCGCCCCTTTCCAGCGGCCGAACGCGCAGGAAAAGCCTCTGCGCCGCGCTCCGGCGGACCCTGCAGTCCCGCGCGGGTTGGGGCCGACGTAAACTTTCTGTATTGCAGCATCGTGGAACCGGGCGTGGGGGCGGCGCGCGGTCAGCCGTCGCCCGATCCCACAACCTGCCGGGAGAACTGGCTTTCCGTGCGCAGGAATCCCCCGGGGGTGGAGAATAGCGTACAGTTCAGGGATGCACACGTGCGGCAGAGATTGGCCCCAGCGAGGGCGCAGGTGGAAAGCGGGAGAGAGCAGATGATACCTAGTGGGGTGAGAGGAGTCTTCCTCTTCCAGGGGCTCTCGGAGCTCGGAGGCTCCCTGTTCGCAGTCCAGGAGGTAGCAGAAGGCACACCTGAAGCCGGCGCTGGAGGGAAGGGCGAGGGTCAGCCTCCACCCCTTTCGGCCCGGAGACCGCTGTTGTCGCTTTATGGGTGTGTGGTAACGCGGGCAGTGTAGAGGTGGGAAGGAATGAGAGGAAAATAGTATCACGAGTCATCGAGTAAAAGGCAGTAAAAGAAAATGTGTGGTGGAAATTTATCATTACTAAGCAAAGATGAGAGTGTTGGTCGCAAGCCACGCAGTTAAGAGAGGGTTTTGCTGATGAGTTAAACACAGTACATGGTCTATAATGTGATTTCACCGAAACAGGAAGAGCGGAGTAAACAAATACACATCCTGATGCCGAAGGATGTTTACCTGTGTGTTCTGGGTGTGAGCAGACGCACGACAAATTAAATTGTTTTTTTTTTCCCTGTGGAAACACACAGTAACAATAGCAGCCAGTGCCTTAATTTAAAATGCAAATGAACTGACTAGAGCATAAAGTAACACAGTTTATAATATTTTAAATATTAATATCAAGACGTTGATACCTTTCTTATAATAATGTTTAAGTATAAATGTATAAGCCTGTGAGGAAGTTTAATTCAGGAAATATTTGTGAATTGTGCTCTCCCCCCAATTCATTTTAAGTGAAAATATGAAAACATGTACCTTTTATGTCATTGGACAACAAAATGAATAAGAAAAATAAAATAGAAAAATCAAATTATGAAGACTAGCTTACTTACTATTTTGCTAGTGTTTCATCTTGTAAAAATGTTGATTAGATCAAGAATGTGGAAGTAAAACAAATTTAGATTATAATGGCATTGCAGATTTACTGTTAAGTTACAGATCAGAGTCTCTTTGACACTGGAAACCTGACTCAATATAATGCTTTTGGAAATCACCTTTCTCAAATTAATAATCAATTTCTATAGATTGATTTGGTATTAAATCAAGTTAAAGTTAGAAGAGATTAATTTCACAGCTTAGAAAGTGCTGAGGGATGGGGTTACTTGGAGGTTCAGAACATTTTTGTAGGGCAACATTCTAGTAATGCTGCTTAATGCCCACAATCCACATTAATCTGTTTCTTGCTTGTTCCCCTCCCCCACAGCCTGTAGGATTTGTCTAAGTATTTATTTTCTAAAATACAGCCACACTGCAGTGTGTCAGGAACAGTCATGGAGCTGTTCTCATCGTTTGCCTCTCCTTTTCCTCCTTTTTACCTTCTGGCCCCTCTCTTCATTCAGAGATGCTAGCAGAGCCATTCCCTAAGGGCAGTTTAGATACAGTGTGACTCCTGAAGTCCCACTGTACTGTGTGTGACATGAATAAATTGTCATGTTGCCTTTAGAGTGAACGATGTATTTGCCTTAGGAGTTTGGGTCTCATCCATTCTTAACTTGCATTACTTCCTTAAGGGAGTCCCAAGGTTTCCTGATTTGTACATTTCAAATTGGTTTTTGTAAGTTCTGAATCAACTTCTAACAGTTAACAATGATACAGTTCATCAGCTTTGATATTTTATCTTGAAATTATGTTATGTTTTTATGGGATTTGATCATTTCAGTGTATTTTAACTCTAATTTTTCTTTTCTGTTTCAGTTGTAGCAAGTTTAATCATCCTCCATTTGTCTGGGGCAACCAAGAAAGGAACAGGTGTGTTTACTTAGAAAAATCTAGTGGAAGACCTCAAATTATTTTGTATTTTCTTATTTTCCTTCTACTCTTAATATTCCAGAATATCTGAACCTGTTATAATGTGTATAATTGATTGGTTTGGCTAAGACAACATGTAAAAATTAATTTACTAATGGATATTATAAGAATGTCCTCTCTATTTTTAGTGTAATAGAAAAATTGGATGATGGCTCTTTTTAAAACACTTTTTTTTTTTAAAAAAACAGAAAAGCAAACCACCTCAGAAACACAGAAGTCAGTGCAGTGTGGAACTTGGACAAAACATGCAGAGGGAGGTATCTTTACCTCTCCCAACTATCCCAGCAAGTATCCCCCTGACCGGGAATGCATCTACATCATAGAAGGTAAGGGGAGACAGTGCCAGAGTTAAGAGAGCACTAAGCCAAAACCTGGCCATCTCTGTGCTTTGGATGAAGAAATGCGTATAGGCATTACAAAATTGATTTGGAGATCATGCACAAAAATATCTCTGAGTGAATCAAATAACTGTAAAATCTGGAATCAGGCTAATTATTGAAATTCTTAGTAATGGGTTATGAACAAGCAAATTCGGTGCAATAAAAACAAATGAACAACTTAAGAGTTTGTTTTGCAGTTGGCTTAATTGATTTAGAGTTCTAATGCAATAGAATAGATGCATAGTTGGCACAATATTAACTAATGTGTAAGTCTGAGAATCTAGTATTTTTTTTAGCTCAGCAATTAGTAGAATAACCTGCATGTTACATTTTCTTTAATATTATAAAGTACAAAAATCATATTAATGTCAAAGATCAATCTATAATTACATTTTCTAAACACCAATCTGAAAGATAGTTACCTTATTTATGTTGACAAGTGACATCTCATTTTAAAGTCAAGGTCAGGATTGTAAATTACGACACTTTCTTTCATGACTTTTTTCCAACATGAAAGATAAATGGTGTTGGAAAGAGACTTCTCTTTGAACATTTCCCATTTACACTAACCTTGTAAACACCTTTTTTTTTTTTTGAGACTGAGCGAGAGTCTCCTGATTTCCAGCGATTCTCCTGCCTCAGCCTCCTGAGTAGCTGGGATTACAGGCATACACCACCATGCCTGGCTAATTTTCGTATTTTTGGTAGAAACGGTGTTTTACCATGTTGGACAGGCTGATCTCGAACTCTTGACCTCAAGTGACCTACCCACCTTGGCCTCCCGAAGTGCTGGGATTACAGGCATGAACTATGGCTCCCTGCCAACACCTGTCTCTTAAGTACAACTTTTAAAATGTAGAAGCATTTCAGCTGGTGATGGAAGTTTTTAGTATTATAACTGTTAGTACCTAATAGCCTAAAACTTGGGAGCACCCCCCCTCCACACACACACACACACACACACACACACACACACACAGGGAAAACTGTCTTAATGTAAAGATATATGCTCTTTCTATTACTTTTAAATGGGGGCACATTTATTTGATAGAGTTTTCAAAGAAGCAGACTTTCTGTTTACCTAATTTTAAGAATCTCTATTTAGAAATGATTATTTTTGTTGGTAATTATTGGGCCAAAGACCTTCCCCCACCCTTAGTACTTGAAGTTGAACTTTCAGGAAATAGAAACCACACTGTAAGAAGGTAAAACAATAAGCTATGCTATTAAAAGGATAACACTGAAAACCTAAGGTCTGGCGATGCAAATTCCTTTTACGACTGATAGAAAAGGTACTTGCTACTTGTCTGTAGGACTTAACAATATTCTCTGGGGACTATGTCCCTTTCTGTAAACAATCTGTAGGGGCCCCAGGATTAGCACAAAGTAGTTGCAACGGGGAAGCCAAAGAGAAGAATACGGGGAAGAAGAGATGCTTACCTTCGTTTCTGAAGAACGTCCAGGGAAGGCATCATTCTCTACATAGAGTAGCGTGTGCGGAAATTCAGAGCTATGATATGGTTGGGGACCTGCCTGGTGTATCCTAGGGCTTCTGCAGAATCTGAGGAAAATACAGCGGGAGGCTGAAGAGGGAGACAGTCTTAGACAAAGGGGTACCTGGTATTCCTTCTGTACCCGCTGGATAAAATCTTGGACATTGTGTTGGAGACAGTGAGGTGCCATTGAAGTAATTTAAGTTGAGGAATAACGTGAGATTTTAATGAAGTAACTGAAGGAAAAGAACATAAACTAAGAAACAATTGGAAAGTCCAAGTAAATCATAGTAAATACTTCTACTAAAGAAGTGGCATCAGTGATGGAGTACATGAAAGAACTGAAAGGTATTTAAGAAACTGGATCAGCCAGATGCGGTGGCTCACGCCTGTAATCCCAGCACTTTGGGAGGCCAAGGCGGGCGGATCACAAGGTCAGGAGATTGAGGCCATCCTGGCTAACACGGTGAAACCCCGTCTCTACTAAAAATACAAAAAATGAGCTGGGCGAGGTGGCGGCGCCTGTAGTCCCAGCTACTCGGGAGGCTGAGTCAGGAGAATGGCGTGAACCTGGGAGGCAGAGCTTGCAGTGAGCTGAGATCATGCCACTGCACTCCAGCCTGGGCGACAGAGGGAGACTCCATCTCAAAAAAAAAAAAAAAAAAGGAAAAAAAAAACTGGATCGTGAGTGGCTGGATCAAGGGATTACAGAATACAGTATCCTGGGACTGTTTAATGTTTGTTGCTCGATGACTTGTTAGATAGACGGAATTGCCATCCCAGAAAAGAAATGTAGACGGAAAAAATTGATTTAAAGGAAAAATAGTATGTTTAGTTTGTGCTTATGGAGATGTTCCACAAGCAAATTGGGTACATGTAGCTCTAGCTCGGTGGAGAGATAGATGTGTGCTGAAAATGTATTTGTATATGTCAGAAATATAGATATTGTTGTTGAGGTTGTTAATATGAATAAAATTATCCAAGAGAGTATTTGGAGCACTATTTTTCAACTGCTTTTAAAAATGCAGCTTCCTGGGCCTTTCCCTAGGAATTCTGATTTAATTGACCTTAGATAGAGCCCCAGGCATCATTATATTTTAGTAACATTCCATTGGAATGCCCGTGGCAACCTGGTGTCTTCATCTAAAATGAGAGAAAAGAAGATGTAGAATAAATTTTCCGGAAAATACCATGTAAGAGATGGACAGAGTATGGGAAAAAAGTAATGGAATGAGTAGAAGCCAGAGAGTTAGGCAGGAGAATCAGGTGCCCAATGCCACAGCAGCCAGAGCGGACAGGGTCTTGAGAAGCAGGGAGTAGCCAAAGTGCCAGTTGTCACTGCAAAGAAACATAGGTGAAAAACAGAAATGCATGTGCTACATGAAGCAGTTAAGAGTTTGTTAGTAACAGCGATGGGCACTCCCATTGGCATAGTGGAGATGGGTGTTTTTTTCTCTTTTAAAGGGGCCAATTGCACATATTTAATTCTAAAATGAATATCCTGTAGAGAAAGGTAAACTTAAAATAGAAGAGAAAGAGGGATACATAATTAGTCAGATTTCTAGAGGTATGACCGATTGTGGTGATGAATACAGGTGAGGTCTCAGTCACGAACGAGAGGATCCCTTTATGAATGTCAGGTGGCCAAAAATTCCCTCAAAATGGAGGAAATATTCTGTAGACATGTGCACTATTCAGGTGAAAGTACTCATAGTTCTCAGTGCGTCTGAAGATTCTCAAAGTGGTTGAGACCTCTCATGAACTAACCTCAGTGTTAGATCAAATATAACTTACAGAAATGTTAAAAGGAAAGGCAGCTGTGAAAAAAATTCTTGAAGGTGAAGCAAATAGAAGTTGAGAGAGTTAGACTTAGATAGCTTCAGATCGTTTTTGCGTGCCATAATCAACTCATTTTTAAATCTACCACAATAAGTACGTAGCAAACTTAGTTTTAAAAAGTTACTTCACTGCCTTCTAAAATTCAGCTATGTAGGTTTCATTTCCGGGTGTGTGTCATTAACTTCAACATTCTGGACCAAAAGAAAATAAATTGTCCACATATAATGCTGCCTACCAAAAGCCATAATGGCAGAATGTTTCCTGAGTAACATTGAGAAGTTGACTCAGCCACAGAACTTATGAAATAACAAGAATGAAGGTATGGATAAGTGAATTCATGTTAGATGGCCATTATTTCTTAGTAGGGGAAATTGGTGAGCGCGTGTTGACAGATGACAGATAGAGTTCTAAGTAAATTAGCTAAGGACTATCTTCATTGCTCTATCTTTCCCTAGCCATACATTATTTAAATTAACCTACAATCTGCAGTAGTTTGTTTCATCATAAAACTTGTTATACTGATTTCTTGTGAAATAAACTGGTAGATACATACTATAGGACGATAATGGATGCAAGTGCTATACTTAGTACTGATACGTAGATGGGTCTAACTCTTTCAGTATTTGCCTTTTTGTTTTAAGGCTAACACTTGAAGCATAAAACACGGTTAGTCATTTCTTTGGGTACTTTGAAATTTCAAAAAAAAACACGTCAATGAAACTCCCTCAAATCTGTCATTATCGTGGTTACTCATTTGTGGACCTTTTTGATACATTTTAGTGATGGATAAAATATTTTTCTTGCATGAGTTATACGTGTCTCTTTTCAATGTGGGAGTCTGAAACTTTTTTAGAAATTAAAGATTATTCATAAAATAATTCATTTTAAAAGTGAATTGTCCTTAAATTGTTGATCTTTCATTTTATACCTGGGGAGCATCAGAGTTACATTTTATTCTGTAGCTCTGCAATTTCCAAGTTCTATCATGTGTCTCAATATTAGATAAATTTTTGAAAACCGTACATACCAGAGTTTACTTTTTAGGTCATCGTGGATGATGTTCAGTGTATATTTAAGAAGCAGTGGGGTGTGGACAGCCACCATTTGGCATGGTTGCTGACCGTAGAGGGAGCAGGCCCTGCTGTGCTAAGTCTTAACTTTCAAGTATCTAGAAGGGCTTAGTGCCTGAAAAGGGCCAAGCAGCAGGGAACCACTCAGAAGGCTTCAGGCAACAGCTGTTTACTAACCAGGATACATATATGCTGATATTTCAGCAAACTTTATGGCCATTCTGGAGTATCCTGGCTGAATGTAAGTCTGAGATGCCAGAATTTTGGACTGTTTTGGACGTATCAGGGGAAGAATGAAAGAACATTAGCAAAAACATTCATGTGGTGCTGTGTAGAGTTGCCAACCCTATGAAGCTTTCCCTGACTCTTTAGAGAGCTGTGAAAACATTTATGAATCTACGCTTATTTATAATTCACTCAAAGATGCTTTTTTTGGGAAATTTTTGATGACAAGTACTATGCTAAGCGCTGAGAAGAAGGTGAGTGAGATATGGTTCTTGTCTTTCAAGATCAGATTTAGAGAGGAGGCTTCTTTAAAGTAAGTCTTTCCTGTGTAAAGAGAAGATAATGGTGGGTATGTAGATATTCAAGAATGAAAGAAAATCCATGAAAGTGTGAAGGAGCATACTTTCTTGGAAGACAAGACATGTTTGAAGTGGTCTGAGCTCAGGCTCTCTGTGAGGGGATAGGGTCCTGGAAGCAGGATATTCTTAACAGATTATGCGTGTCGAATGCATTGATCATGGTCCAGCTGCTGAGGTTGAGGGATGTGATCAGGTTTGTGTTGTAGAAAAATTACTCTTAATGTCTTTGTACATGCACTTGGATCTGATCTGGACACATGACTGGGATTATTTGAATGATTATCTTTAATATAACTCTATGCCAAACAATTTCTCAAGTGATTTGTGACCTTAAACCTGAGTATTCCCAGAAATATGAGAAAAGAGACAGAAAAGTGTCCCTTGACCTTCTAACTCCAAGTTAACAGCCTTTCATAAAAATAGTGTGCTTTGTTAGTCCTGTACAAAACAGCAAAATGGTCATCTTGTATCGGAATATTTTATGCAACATCATCGGTTTTAAGGTTCACTCCTTAGACAATTTTTTGAAAATTGTATCCCGTAGAATAGTATCCTATGCTTTCTTTATATTTCCATGCATATCATCCGTAAGGTTTGAGAGAGGATGTATAGATAACATCTGAAATAGAATCAGAAAATAGCAACCTGAGGATGTAAGAAATGGCCTCCCAGACACAATCTTTCTTCTTTACAGCTGCTCCAAGACAGTGCATTGAACTTTACTTTGATGAAAAGTACTCTATTGAACCATCTTGGGAGTGCAAATTTGATCATATTGAAGTTCGTGATGGACCTTTTGGCTTTTCTCCAATAATTGGACGTTTCTGTGGACAACAAAATCCACCTGTAATAAAATCCAGTGGAAGATTTCTATGGATTAAATTTTTTGCTGATGGAGAGCTGGAATCTATGGGATTTTCAGCTCGATACAATTTCACACCTGGTAAGTAAGTACTTTAAAAAAAAAACTGTTTCTTTTTCTTCCTCATTTTTCTGTCTTCATAGTACAAAATCTTTTGTAAGACAACATTATACTTTCTCAGAGAATGTTCCAGTTCTATTTAAAACCAAACCTACAGTGCTTTTTCTTTTCACTACATAAATTCTGAAAGGAAAAGATGTTTTCCTTAAAACAGCCTATACTAGAGGTAAAGAGTAGTGACTCAAGGCTCTAAATGGGCATCAGCAACCCCAGCAAATGGATGGGCTTTGTTATGATGAAATGTGTAATTGGAGAGACAGTCTGTGATAAGAAAACTCATTATACATAGGAGCTCAATAAGCTTGAAAAGGCAATTGTGGTATTAGAAAATATAGCCACCAAAATGATCTTTGGGGAACCTGAATCAGAAGTTCATTTGTTCTGAAAATTACCATGTTTCAATCAAGTCGATCATACTTTACCAAGTAGTCTACTCTCTTTTCAGAAAAGCAAATTCTTAAGAGTTTTGATGAAAGGAAAACTGAGACCTGTAGCAGCCAAATACTCATTTACAAGGTCTTGCAGAAATTGTGTGCAATTATCAAATTATGCAATCTACCTCAGTTTTCTTTTTAACTTGCTGGAATTAGAAAGGGGCTGTGATGTTGACGGCTCACTTAAGAGTTATCATTCATTACAATAAAAATTGGTTATCACGTTTTTTCACTGCAAGAGCACTACATGCATTAATTTAAATGGAAAAATGATTCAAACTACATAAAGCCCATTTTTTATTTAGTGTTTTTTCATTTTGTATGTGTTGTTTTATTTAAGTTAGGCAATAGGATAATTTGAAATATATGTAAAGTTTGTTGAAGTTTGCATTCCATGGTAAAGAAGTAACATCTAAATAGGGCTTTGATAATCAGTTAAAAACTAAAATTTTAAAAATTATTAATATAAGTTTAATGATGACTTTCATTATGACGTTATGGTGTATGTTAAATCAAGTATTAACTGTGGCGTATATATCAGCTTTAAGCATTAGGAATGTTTTTAATAGTATCACTAAAGGATTGTGGTTTTAATTATGCTTTGCTGATAATGGATTATTCACAGAAATCATGGGTATTTCATGTGTAAAATCGAACTAATCTGAAGTATTCCCAAAAGGTACAAATGTTAGCTTAATTTGTTTGTCAGATTATTAGTGCTAGAGTTGTAAATGGAAAGGTAGGTATTTTTTTCTTAACTGATAATTTTGAATATAACCTGTACCTAGAGACAGTGACATATGGCATGGTATAGGTTTCATAAGTTGTATTTTCATTTTGGATTTGGTGATCATGAAAATAATGTCTTGGATTTAAAATTGTGGTTTCACGAAGAATGTTGTGTCAACTGTCATGCTTTATCAACATAAGCAATGTTATCCATGTTTCTGGCTCTATTTGAGATGACATAAATGGTGGCACTCAATCTATTCTTCTAGATTTTAAAGCCTTTTTGTTCCCTGTGTTTTGTTCTTTGCTTTTTGTTTCTTTAGAGCCACCATACTGCATTTATAGAATGAGATTTCATTGCTCTGAACAACTGAATCAGAATGGAACTCTTGGAGATTTTTCCATGAAGTAGGACAGGTTTAAGGATGGGCTGAGGCTTCTGTTTTTACTCACATCAACTAGAGCAAAACTTCTGGGGAAACCTACGTTTGGAATATGAAGGAAAGCTGGGACCATAAAAAGGAGACTTGGAAAGCTTACATGACAGCAAAAATTGACATTGTGTGACCCAAGGCCATTGCCTGAGTGACGTAACTAACCCTCTTCTAGAAAGAGGCAGTATTAAGGAAGCCAATTACTTATTGAAATAGGAAGTGGGAAGGGATTAGTAATAATTTAGATAGCATTTAGCGAACCTGAAGCCAGGCAGGCTGTAGTTGTCAATTTGGCTGAATTTTTATTTAGTGGTGTCATTCAACTGGTGACCTGGGGAAATTGAAGGCGGAAGAATTTCTTAAGTCGGCTTAATGATTTATGTTATAAAGCATTGCGAGAATTGCCAGGGCTCCGCAGTGGACTCACATTGGAGATGAAATTCCGCCTACCAAGTCATCTTAGATAGAGAGATGATGGTCTCCAGGACAGCTGTAAGGAGCACTGACTTTGAAACCAGATCTGACTTCCAGTTCTGGCTTTTCTTTTCTTTACATCATATCAGCTTTGAACATAGTCCTTTATATTCTCGCTCTCAATATTTTTAATTATAAAATAAAAATAATACCAAGCAACTCATAGAATTGTTTGAAAGACAATTACCAAATGCATATTTGTGAATTTTTTGAGTGCTATAAGATCTCAACTGTTGAAAGCTGTTGTTTTTATTAGTTTGATCATGTGCTCTTTAAAAACAAAGCACGCTTGGTATAGGTTATTGGGAAAACAGGTGTCTCAGACTTAAAAACAATTCCCTGAAGTTTTTAGGTGGGTGCACAAAATTCCTACCTATACTATGTCACTTCTTTTAGTTGATGCAATTTAGTGACTTTAGATGAGCCCAGACTTCCAAGTGGGGGTTGTAGTTATTTCTAATGTCAGTCATAGAAAATGTCAAGGCAGTAATAGCAGCAGAAAGTCCTGCTGGTCTCTATTATTGCAGTGAGTTTATCACAACCTGGAATCTAGATATAATCTCACAGTCTCAGAAACTTTATATAAACACATTGAGAGTGTACCCATCTCTTAGAAATGAATGACGTTTGCCAAGCTAACAGGAATGAATATACATATATACATAATATTTATACATACTTATACATACTAAATACACATATACAATTCATTAAGAATTCTGAGAATTACACAACCCACTTCTTCCTGCAAGCAAACACACCTGGGTGGGCAGGTTATAATCAAAACTTTGCAGAGTAGTATGGAATCCAGATGTTGAAGTGTAGATGTATAGCGCATATTTAATAAATATTGAACCAAATGTTTGATAATTCATCTTCCTAACACAGGTTGTTTCTTCCAGTGGTAGTTTAGCCTCCACATTGGCATGGGTTCCAGTGTCCAGTCTCCTGGTTCCATCTTGCCTGACTGGCAAACTAATTTGTGTAGGCTTTTATCTCCAATATTTTTTTCCATTTCCTTTTATCTGAGTCTATGACTTTCTTTTCTACTGAACTTAAAATAATAGCCTTTCAGTCCGAAGCTCTTGCTGTTCATAGTAGCTGTGCTTTTGAATTCCCATTTGTACATGGGAACAGCCCAACTGGAGGTCCTGTATGGATGTGGAGGATAGGGAGGCAGAGCAAGAGAGAATACCATAGAAATGGGCTTCAAGGAGGCCCTTCTCTTTCTCCTGGCACATTTTGATGAATCCTCACTTTTTGGTTTGCTGACTGTTATTTTTAGAGACTGTGCCATTACCCAGGTCCACAGTGCAGCGATGAATCACCTAGGATTCTAGTCTAGCATGCATAAGAAGGATTGTGAGATTGAGCAACACTCAAGGAGAAATCAGCTGGTCAAATCCTGGGGTCTGCAAAGGACAAGAGTGAGGCTTGTAGAAAGGCCGGGGGCGCAGAGCCTTGCGAGCACCTGGGGGACGATGCCCTGAAGAGCTCTTCTTTTTGTGTACTGAGCCTCTCCTCTGCAGTATGCTATCCCAGTTCAGAAAGAGAAGTAAGTGCAGAATCACCCAGAATGTTAAAAGTTACACCACGGAATATTTGATAACTCAAACAATTTAATAAAAAATAGAAGACATATCAAAAGTGTTTATTGTAATAGAATTATATTGTTTTCTCACTTACAAAGTCTTTAAACAAGTTTTAAATCAAGTTTGATATATAAAATCAAATGACTAGAAAATATGCTGTGTTACAAGCAATTTGAAACAATAACAGTTACCTCAGATAAGGATTAGCAGGAAGAGGGGAATGAGGAGGATTTTAGGGGCCAAGATGGAGTAAAAATTGACTCAACGTTATTGATAATGCTTTCATTTTTAAAAGAATAAGGTATTTTGGTATTACCTGTATAAATAAATTATTTAACATCAGAAAAGAAAAAAATAGAAAAGACTTGGTAATTTTTAATGAATTTTTAGAAGAGGGAATACCATTTTCCATATTTCATATACTTTTTCACTCAAACTAAGAATGCCTTTTGAGCAGAATATAACATGTCCCTGGAGCCAACTGCCTTCTTGCCTAAATTTTCTTTGCACTTGAAAATATAAGGAAGAAAATGTAACCGTATCTACTGTACTCCTCCTTCCACTGGCATGACCCAGGCACTGCCATTCAGATGCTCTGCTCCTGGAGAAGGTAGCCCTTCCAGTCTCTTTAATGACAGGTATCTTTTGTTGGTCTTATAGTTTACTTCCTAGTGGGGAGATTTTCTGTCCTTTATAGACATAGAATGAGATGCTTATGGACTTTTCTTTTTTCCATGATAGTTTTCCTGTACTAGCTTTAAGGAACAGAGTTACACACATCCCACTGGAGAAACTGAAATTAAGGAATAGACCTCACAGTACCAAATAGATGAGGGCTGAGTTGGGCATTGACATTGAAGTGAGTGTAGGTATTAAATATATTGAAATTATTACGATACTTTGTACTTAAGTAGCACCTTTCATCTGGGGAGCTCAAAGTGTTCTAGGGACTTTCTGTGCAACTCCTAGCCACCTGTCAAACTGCATGCTTGATGGACTTCAAAGGCAAAGGGAGAAATACACTGCACTGCAGTAGTGTTTTAAAAGGATTTCTATGCATATTAAATGAAATATATTATTAAAATATTGTCGTGGATTTAATGTTATTTGAAATATTCGGTGCATTGTTTTTTCTCTTTGCATCAGAAATGTGAATATATGTGTGTTAACCATTTGGAAAGTTTCTACATTTTCTTAGCTAGATAATCAGAGTTCTGATAAGTGCTCTGGTAACAAAGAAAAAAAATCTGTGTATTATTTATTCAACAACTAAAATTTCATTTGAATTTTGCACAAAAATACGAAAAAATAGAAAGTTTTAGAGGCTAAGATTAAAAGAAGGCCTGTTTTTTTTTGAGACATCTCGCTCTGTTGCTCAGGCTAGCGTGCAGTGGTGTGATCTTGGCTCACTGCAACCTCTGCCTCCAGGTTTAAGTGATTCTTGTGCCTCAGTCTCCCGAGTAGCTGGGATTCCAGGCATGCGCCTCCACATCTGGCTGATTTTTGTATTTTTGGTGGAGATGGGATTTCACCATGTTGGCCGGACTAGTCTTGAACTCCTGACCTCAAGTGATCCGCCCACCTCAGCCTCCCAAATGCTAGGATTACAGGCATGAGCCACCAAACCCGGCTAAAAGAAGGACTTTGACTTTTTTTTTTTCCACATAAAAATAAAAGATTGAAAACATTTAGGTCAGTATGTGTTGTCTTTTTAACTATGACTTGGGGCAAAAGTACTTGTGGATTTGCCATTACCTTTACCTTTAATGGCAAAACTGCAGTTACTTTTGCACCAACCTAAATGTTATATTTACACTGCTGACTCAAAATATTCTCATTTCTGCCCTAGCAGAGGCTTTTAAATGGAAAAGGTAAGGAGCACAATCACATTTATTCTTGAGGCATATTTTTCAAGAAATGAATTTAAAAAGTTGAGAATCACAGCACTGAGAAAATTACCAATATGTGGCAAGGTACAGTGGCTGATGCTTGTAATCCAAGCACTTTGGGAGGCTGAGGCCTGTGGATCACCTTAGGTCAGGAGTTCGAGACCAACCTGACCAACATGGTGAAACCTCGTCTCTACTAAAAATACAAAAAAATTAGCTGGGTGTGGTGGCAGGCGCCTGTAATCCCAGCTACTCTGGAGACTGAGGCGGGAGAATCACTTGTATCCGGGAGGTAGAGGTTGCAGTGAGCTGAGATCATGCCACTGCACTCTGGGCAATAGAGCAAGACCCTGTCTCAAAAACAAAAAAGGAAAAAAAAAGAAAAGAAAAAGAAAATTATCAGTGGATTGATATTTTTGAATAATCAAGATATTCATGCGAAGGTGATTTCCTCCATCTCTCACTTATCCAGACAGCCCATGACTTGGCTGATCTTATCTGTATAATAGTGGGCTCAGGAGGACGGATGAGGAATGAAGAGAGAGACAGAAATCTTGTTTGGTCTAGGTGGGTGTTCAGGAGAAAAGCTGAGAGTGGGAGAGAAAATTTCCAGGATTAGCTCCCATCTGTGCAGAGAATATTGAAAGCAGTGGCAAAGGAAAAGGAAGATTTTTAAGAAGTTTCCCATAGAGAAAGAGTGTCTTCCGGCCTGCGCAGTGGCTCACACCTGTAATCCCGGCACTTTGGGAGGTTGAAGCGGGCAGATCATTAGGTCAGGAGATGGAGACCATCCTGGCTAACACAGTAAAACCCTGTCTCTACCAAACAAAAAATTAGGCGGTCATGGTGGCATGTGCCTGTAGGCCCAACTACTCAGGAGGCTGAGGCAGGAGAATCGCTTGAACCCGGGAGGTGGATGTTGCAGTGAGCCAAGATCGCGCCACTGCACTCCAGCCTGGGCAACAGAGCGAGACTCCATCTCAAAAAGAAACAAACAAAGTGTCTTCCTCATCTTGTTTCCCGGAGAGGTGGAGAAGAGTACATAGGTGTGTTTACATTTGTTTGTTGGCTAATCATGGGACTATGTTTTAAATAGGGTACATCTGAGATTGGAACACATGGGGTCCCTGATAGATTTCCATTATTGATACATGTTTTCCTTAGATTAAAAAAGACCTTGTAGTTTATTTCCTTCAACCTTTCTACTTAGAAATCAAGAAACCAGAGGGCTAGAGAAAATGTGTAGCCTGGATTCATGTACTCTGTAAATATTAACTTACTGCTTGTGTATCAGTTATATAAGCATGGTGCTGATACACCTTCTACAAAGTGTTGAGATTATTAATTAAATCACATATTGCAAGTAATTTTAGTACAGTTATATCAAGAAATTTAATTAAGGGATAATACTACGTCACCCGCGTTTCACCATTCATTCGTGTACGGATTTAAAATTCACCTTTTCCATGTTGTTTGAAATGTTTTTCCGCTCGCAATGTCCAAAGAAACAGTGGTTTTTCATCTCTCCTTCTACCTCTATTGCAAAATTCTGCCTTCTCAACCCATCTGAGCCTGAAGTGAGTGATTCATTTCCTTTCCTTCTCAAATACCGATTATTACTGACATAGTCTTCTGTGTGTACCATGCTCTCATTAGTTGAAACTGGTGGCTCACATGTTAAATACTTAAGGGGAAAACTGTAGTTTATTTCTCCTAGATCTTCCCCCATGAATTTTCCTGCTCCCTAACACCCAGGTCTCTTTGGCTTTTTCCCTTGATGCCAGTTCCTTTCACTCACCTCCCATCCCATCCCTCTGTTCAGGGCTGCTGATCCCAGCAGTACACAGGAAAGACACTTAGTTGAGGCAGAGAAATGAGCTCGTCCCATGAACATTCAAATTCCCCAGAGCAGGGCTCCATCCAGAAGTGGGACTGTTGACCAATCTACAGAAAGTTGTTTTATGCACTGGTAGAGGCCTTGCCTGGGTCAGTGGTAAGATTACCTCTATGTCGAATCCCATCATCAAATGACCAGCACCTACACCCTTCACTAAATTTCCCTAAAGATAAATCGTATCATTTGACAAGAGAAAAACTCAAGAAACCTGACAAAAACAAAACAAAGAAATAATTCATGTACTCAGTCTCCAGTTTGAACTCTCACGCGACTCAATGTCTTTAGTTACTGGGCTTCTTGGTAAAATCTTCTGAAATCTCTAACGTTTAACTCATTATTATGTATTCAAGAAACATGCTTTTCATTATTATGTATTCAAGAAACATGCTTTTCAAATTATTAATGCCCTGTATGTTTTTCCTAAGAAAACATTGAGAAGTCTATTCTCCTTAACACTTTGATAACATTTTGCAGACAATTTGAGGCATGTATTTATTTAATTATTTGAAAACTAAACCAAGGAATTAAAAACAACCCATAGTGTTCTTTTGTTGACCAAAATATTTTTCCTATTATACTTTATAGTTTGTATGCCATTACAACTACTTAAGTATAACTCATGTTAACATTCTTAATGTGAATGCACAGAAGACCTTGATTTCTACTAGGTGATATTAGCCACTTACACTTACTTAACAACTGTTTGCTGATCCACTGTGCTAACACTGTAGAAATATAGTATCTACAAGACCCTAGCTTTCATACAACGAGTTCATAGTCTGTTAAAAACTAGAAGTTATATACAGGAGACAGATAATGTACCCTCCCCCCAAGATGTCTATGTTCTGATTTCCGGAATCTTTGAATACGTCAAGTTCTATGGCAAAGAGATGTGAAGGTGGAAAATTGTATTAATAATGCTAATAAGGTGACTTTAATAGAGGGAGATTATCTTGGATTATCTGGGAGGACCCAGGTCACTGGGTTCCACACTGAGAAAGAGACAAGGCTTTCTCAATGTGGAACGAGGAGGCCGTAGGGTCAGGATCCGGTGATGTGCTATAAGAAAGACCCCAGCTGCTACTGTGGGCTTTCAAGATGGATAAAGTGGCAGCAAGCCAAAGAATGTCAACAGCTTCTAGAACGGAAAAGGTTAGGCATGACTTTTCCCCTAGAGCCCCCATGAAAAGGAACACAACCCTGCAAACGCCTTGATGTTTAGGCCAGTGAGACCCATTCAGATGTCTGACATCAGAACCTGAGATAAATTCCTGTTGTTTATTAAGGTTCTAAGTTGTGGTAATTGTTAAAGCAACAAATAAGAAACAAATACTGATTTTATTTCCTAAAAGTGAAGTGCTGCTGTAAAATAAATAAATAAAAACCTTACAATTTGGAAATAGTTTTGGAATTGGGCAGTTGACAAAAGCTGGAAGAATTTTGAGAAGCATGTTAGAAAAACGTCTATATTGCCTTAAAGTTACTGTTAGTAGAAATATGAATGTTACTGACTGGCACAAGGACACAGAAGGAAGTGAGAAGCATGGTAGAGAAAACATGCATGTCTTAAAGAATACCTAAATCTTCATAAACAGACTATTTGTGGAAGTATGAAGTTTATAGGTGCTGATGACGATAGCTCAACAGAAAATGAGATACGTGTTTGGAAACCGATGGAAAGGGTATATCTGTTATGATGAATCAGAAAGCTTAGTAGAATTATATCCTCGAGTTATATGGATAACTAAAGAAGCAGAACATTTATGCAATTAACTTGGATATTTAACTTTAAGGAATTTATTGTCAATTAAAATTTAAGCCCTCCTTGAATGAGATTGGAAAAGCATGCCCTAGAGAAAAAACTGAGCTGGACAACTTTTTGCTGATCCCCTCGAAAGATCAAAAGGTCAGAGAATTCAGTCTCACAAAAGGCTTTTTGAAATGATTAGGAGTGTGACTCATGAAGCTCTTCAGTCAGTCATCTCAGCAGAAGCCAAAAATAGGATGAGATTATCTAGAAAAAAAATTCTATGAGGAAAATCTTTGGCTAATGGAGTGAATCTGAGGACATACACAGGAGACACACATGGTTCTTGAGAATGTTACATCAGCATAAACGTTGCCATCTTGAACTGAAGGAGACAGATAAAGATTGAAATGGAAAAAGGATGTCAGAACTTTCAAATGCCTACAAGCAAGAAACATGCCGACGTAACTACTCAGCTGCAGGTGCGCTACTGTGTCAGTAGGTTGACTCAGAAGGCAGAACCTCAAGTCCACAAGGTGGAGAGTTAAGCCCAGAGGGTAGAGCTCAAATGCAGAGTACAATCTCAGCCCTTGAATCCAACTGGAACTTGGCAACTGTATTTCAAAACTGCCTGGAACTGGTGAATTTCTTTCTTTCTTTTTTAAATTCTTCTACTTTTTCTTATTTTGAGCAGGAATGTCTGTAGATGTTACTGTTTGCCTGCCCCACCATTGTGTTTTTGGATCAAGTAACATATTTCTTGAATTTTGTGGTTCAATGATGGAGAGAAATTGTGTCTCAGAGTGGATCACGCCCAGAGCCTCACTCATACCTGATCTTGATGATGTAGATGATGTGATGTGGGTCTTTTGAGCTGATGAAATTTGGACTTTGAGTTGATGCTGTTGAGACTTTTGGGCAACATGGGTGAATTTATTTCATCTGTGGGGTTGATATGAAACTTGGTGGCCAGATTTAGGATTGGTAGGAAGAAAAATGGCCCATAATGGTGTCTGTATTTTAAGTCTGGAGCCTGTGAATATGTTATGCTACACGGCAAAAGGAAATTAATGTTGCCGTCAAGTTGACTTGATGATAGGGACATTATCCTGGCTTTTCTGGGAGGGCGTGGTGTCATATAGGCAGCCTTCAATGTGGAACAGGGAATCAGAAGTGTCAGTGCCAGAACACAGAGTGTGAGAAAGACTCAAATGATCTCCGTTGGTTTTGAATATGGAAGGGCCCATTAGCCATGGAATGTGGCAAGTCTCTTGCTGCTGAAAAAGGCAATAGAAACATTCTCCCCTAGGGCCTGTAGTAAGGAACACAGGGAACACAGCTCTGCTAAAACTGTAATTTTACCTCAGTGAGATAGATTTCAACCTTCTTATCTCCAGCACTATATGATAATAAATTTGTATGGTTTAAAGCCACTACATTTCCGGAGTTCATTACAGAAGCAAAATAAAAATAATTACAGCATGCAAGTAAAATTCTTAAACATATAGTAAAATTTGAGGAGTGATGTAGAATGTAAATAAACAACGTAAGGTTTTACTGGTGGGATGGATGAAGAACATAATAATTTGGGTCTACCATTCTGAACTTTGAAATTACCTTGGTTCCAAATACACCAATTCCTGGATATACCGTTCTCCCCTCTGGACTTTCCTACACTTAAATTAAAAATCTGTATCTAGATAACTATATGTGTATATCTTTTTATATCATTTGATTTTATATGAATGCCATTTTTAGGCATACATATGGCTAAAACCCCAACAGAATAACTTGCAGTCCTTCTCAAAGATGTGCATGGGACAGTGGCATTTTTGTTTGTGGCAATAATAGCTATTTGTAGAAACTGGCACTCTTTAAGGCTCTGCCTCTTCATGGCATATTTGCCTGATGCCTTTGCTTCAAAAGAGCTATGCTGTCTGTTCTCACTTGCTCAGCTGGCTAGCGTCCCACCATTCCACAGCTCTGCTGACTAGCTGGAAATTCTGCTTCAGTGTGTCTTCATGGCATTTTCCCTTTCCAGCTACTTTCAGACACCTCACTTCCACTCTACTACCCCAAGAATCACAGAGTGATTACAATAAAGTATGACTGTTCACAATCAGCAGGGCATATGCCCACGAAAGAACTGTAGTTGACTTTTTTAAAGCAGGAGGATATGTTAGTCATAAATATGTCACTTCTCTTCTATTTTCTATTCATCATACCCAAAATCAGAAGACCGTTCCATTCCCTGGGAAGTTTTCTTCAGAAATTTGCACTTCAAAGCCCCAAGAGTTTTCTGTAAGTAATTCAGAGAGAAATGCACTTTTACAGGGGTGATACAAAAATCAGTGCTACCTTAAAACATTCTCCGACCTCGGTTCTGCTTTCCCATGCAGTCTGAAAGGAATGCGTACTCCTTGGCAGATTTGGCGGGCAAACAAAGTAGAATTTGTGGAATGCTCAGTGGCTATCCTGATGAAATAGGAAGGCATAGATGAGGGTTGCCACGGCAATGATAAGTAAGATCTAAAACAGAGAGGATTTCCATGGGCATAAAATGAACTGGCCTTTCAGAGATCTGCTGTTGTAAATAATAGGTTAACTGGTGGAAAAATTATTTCTAGCTTTTTTGCATGTGCACGTGACTTTCTCCTAATAATTATCATCAAGCAATATTTGCATCTCAATTTTAAGTAAAAAAGATTATTAAAAAATAATACAAATATGCTTATTTTCTGTTTAGAAGTGTTTTACCTTTGACATTATTTCAATTTTGTCCATTTTATTCTTTCTTTCACTTACGTAAGCAGGGGCTATGCATTTTTTTTTTTTTTTTTTTCTTGAGATGGAGTCTCATTCTGTTGCCCAGGCTGGAGTGCAGTGGTGTGATCTCGGCTCACTGCAACCTCCTCCTCCCTGGTTCAAGCGATTCTCCTGCCTCAGGCTCCCCAGTAGCTGGGACTACCGGAGCACGCCACCACACCCAGCTAATTTTTGTATTTTTTTTTTTAGTAGAGATGGGGTTTCGCCATATTGGCCAGGCTGGTCTTGAACTCCTGACCTCGTGATCCACCCACCTTAGCCTCCCAAAGTGCTGGGATTACAGGTGTGAGCCACGGCGCCCAGCCGCATCTCTTTTATTGACAACTTCTAGGCTGTGGCTGTCCTATCGTCTCCTGCTTGCTCCTTCTCTTGGCTCTTAATCAACGTTGTGTCTTTTGACCCAATCAGCTCCAATCTTTCTATTTTTGGTTTGCTCTTACATTCTCTGGAGAAAAATCCAGATACAATTTCGATCTGAACTATTTATGAGCCTTCAGCATAGGGGACAATGTAGTGATTATATGAATAGACAGGGCATTTAGTTTCCTGTTAAACATGCTGGCACTGACATTCATGTTCATTGTGCTAGACTTTTCAGTCTCTAGCTAGAATTGGAAATAGCTTTCTATTCTAACAACAATGTATATATTCTCTTCTAGACTGCAAAGTAATACGCCATACGGGCCAACTCTTAATTTAAGATAAAATGGTTATAAAAATGTGATTTGCTCTGTTATTTGCAGTATCCCGCATTTAGTGTATGGTTTGGATGAAATATTCTTTTATACCATGTTCTAGAACAATTTCTCAATGGTTTGAAGTTATTTTCACTGTGACTTATACTTCCCCAGAAGGGAAACATATTACTAATCATTTGGGGCCATACTTAACTACACACATTTCACTAAAAAGAATTTATTTTGAGTTTTGCCATTAAAATATGTTACATCATGCTCAGTTGTTTTGAGACATATTGGCCAGATGCCAAATCATTGTTGTGGTCTATTTGTGTAGGTCTTCAGTTTTTCATATTTGTATAAACTTATATTTTTAGTTTCATATAATATTAAATGTCACTATCATATACCATTTATTTTTCTATATTGTATATGTTATATATACAACAGTTTCATGAAATGTAGTTAAACAATGACTGCACTGCTAGGTTGTCTGAGGTGGAATTCTGGCTCAGCCACTTTCTGGCTATGACTTTGAGAAGCAGCAATTGACTTAATCTCTCAGAGCTCCAGATTTCTCATGGGATCAACACCTGACAGAGAGCATTATGGATTTTGCTACCTAACGATACAGTCAGGCTACTGATATTACTTCACAGGTGGTCACATGAGATCACATTGAAGCCTCGCTTCATTGTTTCATAGATTCATTCAACAACAAGTTGTTGACCCGTAATTGGTCATTAAATTATTACCATACACGGAATGTTGAGATGTTAGAATGGTTGAGATGCAGCATCTGCTCTTGAGTTTACAGTGTGTTTATACACAGTTTGGTGAGCGCCATGGCATGTGCATAATGTGGGGTGCACCTGGAGGAGAAGCAGGCAACACTGGATGTCACGGAAGACCTGTGCTTCAGTGGTGCTTCCCACAGAGCCCACACTGTGTCCTCAGGATGGATGAGGTGTGTGGCGTGCTCATGTAGCTGCAGCTCCATCACACCCTTGTGAAATGTGCTGCAACCAAACATTCTTTCTCTGTGTGGACACCAAGCTTCCTGAAAACAAAAAACAAACAAATAAAACTCAACAACTTCGGTTTCCATCTTTAAATTTCCAGTGCCTCATCAGTGTTTAGCCACAACTGATGCTTAATGAAATTTACCTGAATGACTACCTAAATGAGTCAATGAATGAATAAATGAATGAAATGAAATAAAACATGTAGAATGAGAGAGACGCCCGATACGAAAAAATCTGTTGATGCATATCTGGTAGTCAAGACCATTTGAAAAGTAGGTGTGTAACTTTGAAAAGAGAGGAGGTTAAGATAAGACTGAAGTCTGATTCAGATTATGAACACTCTGGAAATCATGCCAGTGATTCAAACATAATTTTAGAAAGTGTGGGAAGTATATTAATGTTTTAAATTGAATAGTGATGTTTGAGACCTCTATTGTAAGAGTGCGATTTATCAGCATGTGGATGTTGAATTGAGTAGAGAGAGAATAAAGGAACAGAGAAAATAAGATGATTATAATACAATTAAAAATGATGCAAGTAAGAAATTGCTAGAAGTAGTGTTAACAGTAGTGTCTGTGACAATGTCGTGAAAAAAGAAACTTGCTATCAATAAAATTTAGTGAGATTAAGTCTGTGTGTTGAGGAAGAGAAGTAGAAATGACTGTGGCTGCTGTTCTTAGTAATTTGGTGATTGGTTAATGTCATATATTTTGCTGGAAAAATAAAAGAATAGAAAATGTTCTGTTCACTTTTAAAGATGTTTCAAGAGATGGAACAATGAGATACCTTTGTGAGCATGTCAGATATTTAGAACTGAAACAGAGAACAGAGGCCAGGGAAGGTGGAGAGGGAAGCTTATTGGAGAACTAAGTACAAAACTCCAACTAATAAGATATCCACATATTAAAATAGAACATTATATGAGTTCAAGCTAATACTCTTATCTAAGCAAATTAGAACACAATGTCATGTATTTTGGAATTTTACATTTTATTCAGTCCTAGCGTCTTATCTTACAAACAATATTAGCAAGTTACCAATTGGCATCAGGTTTTTTGGGGGGATGGGTAGACTGACCCTAAAAATACATTTTATATTTTAACGTAAGGGAAGAGTTTTTCTTTTGTCCCATGCTTGCAACTTTCTCCTACAGAGGGACTTTTTTTTTTTTTTTTTTTTTGTCTGAATTATGGCAGTAACTACTTTCCCGAGGCTGGGTACCAAAAAAGGAGATTTCTTGGTCTGTGTTGGAAAGGCACAAGGGTACACATGAGCTACACTGCATTTGAAATGACCAAATCTTACAGTAATATTTGGTTTAGTAGTTCATTTTTTTCCTTTATAACTTTGTCATGCTTCCTTTTAGGAATGGCCTCATTTATTTCTACCTACTTTTGAAAATATCATAGCATCTGTATTATCAGGATGATTTCAGATGTCCTGCAAGATTTGTGGAAATATATTTGGTTCAGGTGTTAAAAAGGAGGGTGGTAGAGAAAAGAGTCACTTTTTTTCTATTCATTATTTCCTTGTGATTTAGACAATATTTGCTTTACTCCTTTATCTGTTCTTTGATTCTGTTAGGATTTACAGTAATTGCAGTTGCAAGCCATAGCACTGTAAAGTTAGCAATATTAATGACCATTGACTACAATTTAAATGATTGGCATAAGAACGGGTAAAATATTTTGGAAAGTATTTTGGATACATATATCCTACATATTTACAAAAATAACTTCTTTCTTATCAAAAATGTTTGGTTTTCTTTATTAGATTAAAACACTCCCTCCCAAATTTCCCCATAAAATTGTCCAGCAGAATAATATGTGATAAATTAGGCACTCAAAATTAATTCAAATGAAATAATGGTATAATTAGGCAGTGATTCCTGCTTTCTAAAAATGCCATTATAAGAAATTCATCTTAATAAAAATAATGAATTATTGAGATCTTATTATATGCCAAGTATTGTTCAAAGCACTTGGCATGCATTGTTTTGTTTTATTTTACAGCATACCTATGAGGTATGCTATACCTATGAGGTATTACTGCCATCCTTATTTGGGATTAAAAGACTTAAAATGTTTAAATGGGCCGGGCGCGGTGGCTCAAGCCTGTAATCCCAGCACTTTGGGAGGCCGAGACGGGCGGATCACAAGGTCAGGAGATCGAGACCATCTTGGCTAACACGGTGAAACCCTGTCTCTACTAAAAATACAAAAAAAACTAGCCGGGCGAGGTGGCGGGCGCCTGTAGTCCCAGCTACTCCGGAGGCTGAGGCAGGAGAATGGCGTGAACCCGGGAGGCGGAGCTTGCAGTGAGCTGAGATCCGGCCACTGCACTCCAGCCCGGGAGACAGAGCAAGACTCCGTCTCAAAAAAAAAAAAAAAATGTTTAAATGATGGACCCAGATTCATCTCTCTAGCACAGCTGAGATTTGAACACGGAAGTGCATATTTGTACGCATTGAGCTATCCCATTGTCAACAAGTAAATGCCTGTTGGCTTCAGGCTTAACTTCTCAAAGACACCAATTTGTTCAATCTTTGTGATTTTATTGGGGGGGATTTCAGTTCTCAGTGATTCTAAAATTTATCTTTGCTTTATGCTCTTGACGTCTTTGATACAACATTAATAATTGTCCCTATGTCATGATTTAAGTCAAAATTTCCCCCTGGATTTAAAAAACCTTAATTATGTTATTATTGAATTCATCATTGGTGGCATCATCATCATTATCATCATCATCACCATCACCGTATTAGCCATCAAAAATAATAATATTAGCAATAACAGTGCTTATAAATTATATTCCACGAGTTTATTCACAACTCGTAACAATAATATACTTTGTTGTCATATATATGTATACATATAATATATAATATTTATGATAGGAAAATAATTCCCTCAATCCATATGTTGTCAACTAGTGGAAAAAAATGAATAACAGTTTCAAATATTGAGGTAATAAATGACTTCAGCCTTCTTTGTTTTGAACATTTCCCTGCACAGGCACTACTCTGCATTTTTGTGTACCTTAAAACAATTCGTTTTGAAATAATATTAAACTGACAGAAAAGTTGCAAATATAGTGCAGATATCTTCCCTCCCTCTCAGGAAACTTCTGTATACATTTTCTTGTTTGTTTTACTAAGTGGAAAAATAGCATCATTCAGCTTTACCTTTTCATTAAATTTCAGAAAGAGCTAAATGTCTTTTTTCTTAGTCACATTTCCTTGACTATGAATTTCGAAGTGGCACAAGCTCTTGGTGTAGTTGTTGCTGGCAGGTGGCAGAGCATGTGACACAGTAAAACAAACACAGCAGATAAAGGAAAGCAGATTTGGAAAGTAAGATGGACCGCTGATTGGGCCATTTTGGGCAGGCTCCATCAGTGAGAATAAAGTGACTTTTTTTTTTTTTTTTTGAGACAGAGTCTCAAAAATATAGTGAGCTGAGATTGTGCAGTGGCACAATCTCAGCTCACTATAACCTCCGCCTTCAGGGCTCAAGCAATTCTCTTGCCTCAGCCTCCTGAGTAGCTGGGACTACAGGCGCCCACCACCATGCCCGGCTGATTATTGCATTTTTAGTAGAGAATGGGGGTTTCACCATATTGGCCAGGCTGGTCTCAAACTCCTGACCTCAGGTGATCCACCTGCCTCAGCTGGGGTTGCAGTGCTGGGGTTGCAGGCATGAGCCGCCGCACCCGGCCAAAATGGCCTTTCTTAGCTTGATTCTCGTCTACCAGTTGCTCGTTATACTGCTTGATCCAGTTTCTCAAGGATTAAATAAGATCCTGTAAGTGTAACCTGTTCGAAAGGATCCCGTGCAGCTTCTTCTCTCACCGTGGACCTGTTGATAGACTGGTCTCAAAAGCCATTTCATCCTGCCATCTCAGAAAACACAACTATAATAGCAAAGTCATTGATCCACAATGCAAATTTTGCTGAAGCTTCTCAAGAACCTGGGTTAGGTAATTACTTCAAATACCAAAAAACACATTTTCTATATATATATTTTAAACACAGTCTGGCCATCAGCCTGGCTTCAGCTTCCTCCTCTCCATTCGCCTGAAGACCAAAACAATAACTGGAAGAAGAGCTATCACCAAAACAGAAACCTGGCAGTTAAATAAACACCTGTTGTTCTTCAGGCTTATACTGCTAACAGGGGCAAAGAAAGAACTCCCTCTTTTGAAAATTACGTAGTAGAGTGCTCAAGACTACATGGGTTAGTGGCACTCTGCAAATGGTAGTTGACAGCCTTACATTTAACTATTGGATCGTTGCCATTCACCTGTTCTGCTTAGTGTGTACTAAGATTTTCTTTACTGTACTACTGTGATCATTTCTAATGTCAGTCACTCTACCTGAATCCCTAAAACAAATACTGACTGGTCTCACTAGGGAATTTACCCTGCTTCACCTTTAAACTTCAGCCACAATCTTTTATCTGAATGGTTGGTTAAGTCTAAGAATACAATTTCCAAGAAGTTCTTTTTTTTTTTTTTTTTAATCTCTGAATTTCCTGTTGGAGCAAATTCAAATTTCCTGTTGGGTTATATAATGCATATTTTGTGGAAAATTTCTCTAGGCCACTAACAGGCTTTCTAAGATCTTTATAAATCATCCTCAGTAATTGCTCTCCTGTTGCTCATATCCTTGGAAGGATGGTCCTTGAAATGTGAGATACTTGACTGGCAGTCAGCGATTTGTTTGTTGCAGTGTTTGTTTGCCTTTAATTAGTGCTCTGATAATGTGGATGATGGCTTCTGATGTAGGTCACCCAACTGCCCGCATGTAGCAAATGGAGAGGAGGAATTGTGGTGAGCCTGTGGGAAGCTTCCATTTCTGCACTTTCTCACTTGTCTGCCAGGCTTTCCTTATCCTCAGTTCTCACCTCAGAATCTTATCTGGTGTCTCAATCATGCAGATATTATTCTGAGCTAGTGTCCTCACTGGAGAATGTCCCTGTCAACCATTCCTTACTGATGAGGAATTTTACATAATGAGGACTTTTATTCACTCCAGCTAGGGCAATCTGCATTTTAAATGAGGATTTGCAAAGAGTGAAAACCGTACTGGTTTTGAAGGAATTAAATGTGAAGGATATACTTCTAGATTATAAGGCAAGCTACAGAGAGGCAGAAACAATAGACCGACATCATCGCAGTGTTCTTTAGCTCCTATAGTGCATGCATTCATTAACTGGATCTTCATTGAGTACCTACTGTATATTAGGCACTGGAAGCAATGGATACAAAGTCTGCCCCTGTTCTCCAGGGGTAGCAGACAAACAAAAGATATAATTATGGTAAATACAGAGGGCTGTGGTTAAAATTAAGACAAAAAAACTTACAACACGTCTTAAACATGCTTGAAAATTTGGATCATAGGAAAAGTTTGCCTCTTCCCATGTGTCTGTTCTTTTCATGTAGATACTACTCTACACTCTATACCTTAGAGAGGGTGTCCGCACCTTTCATGTGACAAGAGTTACAAGAAATAGGCATTTTAGAGGCAAACGAGGAGTTTTACTGAAATAAGAGAAAGTTATCTCACCTTCAAAACTCATGTACTGACAGGCCCTGGATCAAGAACTTGTCCATGTGACCTTAGGAGTCCTTCAGCCACTTAGACCTCTGTTTATCAAAGAGGTGCATAGAACTTTCTGTCATCCAAGAGGGTTGCAGCTTCAATATTTTAAGATATAGAATCGTTCACTGTTCCATTGAAATTGCTTTTAGGAACATTTATTCCTTGATTTTTCAAAACAAAATTGTATCATTTTTCCGGTGTTCCTGTTTTGTAGATGAATCATTAAAATTTTGGAATAGTTAAGTGGCTTCTGCACATTGATACAACTAATATCCAAACCCACTCTTTATAACTTTAAATTGTGCATTGTTTCTTTTTACTCATACAGGGATTCAGATTCTTCATTTCATACTCAGTAGAATTTCTCCTTGATACCCAGTTCTCAACAACAGCCCTGGGATAAAAAAAGAATTGATCATTTATTTTAGTGACTTTCTTTTGACATTAAGCGACAGTTTAGATTTACTAAAGGTCATGTGCTTGTGAATGCTTACTGGTACAGTAGGAAAATAATACAACAGGCAAAATCGTGTTAGATCATTTATGCTTTATCTCTTTTAGCTTCTAAAACAATCCTGAAAGATGAATAATTATTATGGGTATAGCAGAATTTAATCTTCCCTCTTGCTTCAAAATTTTAATGAAAACTTTACAGTTGAGAGAAATAGGAAAATAAAAAAAACAACGAAAAAAAAAACAAACAACTTCCTAAAATTCTAAAGACTACTTTTGGATAAAATTTAAGTGCATGAGTTTGTGCTTCAAATTTTTCTTTTAACTTTCCAGCAGCCTTTATTAAATGGAAAAACTGAAATTTATGAAGTCTTACAGTCAAAGCATTTTTATCCTGGCTAGGGGTTCTCTAGGAGAACCAGTAGCACCAAGATGCACTGGAACAATGCAGCAAGAGAGTTCATGCCTTAGAGTTTAGAAGCATACAAAGAAAGGAAATGATGCCCTCTTCTCACTAGAAAAATTTCATAAGCTGGAGTCTGGGCGGAGGAGCCTGGGATGGCAGTAGAAGTGTGCAGGAAGCACTAAGTCAAGCCTGTACTACCACCTCTTGGTTTAACAGTAATGCGTAAGTTACCTACAAGCCAAGTGGTCACTGCTGAAACCATCTTGAAAGAACCTGCCCATCCAGGTGGCGTATCAGGAAGATGAAACCTAGAGGTGTCACAAGACTCATCTTAAGATTGTCAGTCAAAGAGAATTGGTCAGGAAGGAGTCCAAAGTGCTCACAAAACTATGTCCTCTGAGTGAGAACCATTATGTAAATACCTGCCACTCACAATGTATTCATCTGAAGCCTCGAGTTAGCCACAAATATCACCAGCTAAAGGTACAAACCTTTTCTCCTTGGTCTTTAACTTCTTTCTTAGCCAGGGAGTTGCAGAAGATGAGAGGGGTGAGGGAAGCGGGAAGGAGGAGGACAGGCTTGTCTCCTTATCTTTCCATAGGTCTCTCCTGGAGATATCTGTCATAGGGGATGGTGATGGGGGAGGGACAATGTTTGGTGTGGCTTTTGGTTCTTAAGCAGCTTTACTATCAGAAAGTGAGTCCTAAAAGGTTTTTGTTGTTGTTGTTGGTGGTGGTGGTTTGTTTTTTAAGAATTGAAAACCTATAGGATCCCCCCAAGCTCTCATTCAAGGACAAGGAAAAGGAAATTCTACATTACCCAAAGCCTATAGTTGTAAATAAAGTAATATTATTATTCTTTGAATACCATAGAGATAAGTTCAGTAAATCATTTACATATAACTACACTCCTATACTATAAGAACATAGGAGCTTGGGAAAGCTAAGAAAGTTTGACCTCAAACCAGCCACTTTAAAAATTGCAACCTAAAAATTTCGATCTTGTGCAATCTGACTGTAAACCCTTGCTGTTAACTTCTGTGCAGTTCTTCCAATGAAAATCAAAATGATTAATTAGGTTTAGTCACAGTTATTGTCACAGTAAGGAAGAATAATACTTTGACTCAGTTTTTATTTTACTGACCAGTGCAATGAATACTTATATCCAGACCACTTGGCATTCACTTATTTATCTTACTGCATTTTCTATGGAAGTTCAATTCAGAATTCAGAGCTATGTACCAGGAATTCCCTAGATGTACCCTGCACATGTTTGTGATGTCCAGACTTAAACTCATTGGCCCCGGGTCCTCAAATGAACACCACATTCTGAAAAATACCCCAAGCACAAGGTTTTTTTCCTGTTTATTGAACAATAGCACAGTATTCTCTTGTGAACGACAGAATATTATTATTCTGTTGAACAATAATACATCTTGATTTATTGAACATTACCACAATATTTACACAGAAATTCAAGTCCACATCATATGAAACATATTTGACTTTTCCTTCTATCTTCAGTCAATCATGGACTCCTGGGGGATCTGCTTTCTAAAACTTCTCATGTGCTTTTCCTTTTCTCCATTCCTATAGGCATTACATTTGTTTTCGTACTCAGTATCTCACCTGGTCAAAATTAATAGCTATCTCCTTTCTTTCAAACATCTTTTGTATTGATGCAGCAGACTTAGATCAGAGATACAGGAAACAAAAATCTGATTGTATTCATCCCTGGATTAAAATATCTCAGTAGCTTAGTATACCATTTCTTACCATGACAATCAAGGGCTTTAACACTCTGATCCCTGTCTGTACAACCAGCCTTCCTTCAGTATCCTCCCTCTGAAACAAGTCCTCCACTCGTGCAAAACAATTTGCAATATAAATATTCTGTGCTTTGGTTTATGTTTACCCTGCCTGGGATGTCTTTCTTAACTCATTTATTTATACATTTATTAATCAGATAAATATTGTGTGCTTGTTCTACGTAAGGTTCTACTGTACTGGGTACTGGGAACACGATGAATATCTAGACCAAGAATATCTAGACCAATGTCGACCTCAGTCTTAAGGACCTTAGTTAGAGATATTAAGTCACATATTTAAGTCATTAATTAAGGTTACAGTAAGTGGGCTAAAGGAGAAGAAGAAAATGTGTAAAGAGAGCATGACAGGTGTACCTGAACTAATTGATGAGATAAGGGTAAGACTTACCTGAAAAAGAGACTTCAAGTTGAGGTTGATAGGTTGATGGAAGTCAACTGTGCAGAAGAATGGTGGATCATGGGCTGGCAGAGGAAGGGCGAGCACCTTGGACAGTGGAAACAGCCCTGTGCAAAAAGCTCAGAGGTGAGAAGCAGCAGGGCACGTCTGGGCTGTAAAACAAGGTGGTGTGTCTAGAGCATGCCCTGTGCTCAAATACAAGTACTGGAAGATGGCCTACTTGAGAAATTCCTTCTTTTAGGAATTTTCCCTGAATACTGCTCCTTGAGTCACTCCGTTCCTTTTACCCCCTTCCCTCTTCCTCTGTCAAGGCCAAGAAGCTGCCCTGTCTCAGTGTTCTCGCCGTAACAGGTATGCACGTTTCTGGTTGCCCTCTCACATCGAGTTGTAATGATCTCTTTACCTATTTATTTGTTTTCCTCTCACGACCTTGTGGGATTTCTAAGGAAGTAACCATAAGTCATATGTGTTTTCCAAACATTAGTTATAATGTTGACATGTGGAAGAATACATATCAAGTGTTATTTTCTTCTCACCCATTTGTTTCTCAAGTCACTGCAGTTTTTACGTACATATCCCATTTCTTCCTCAAATTTAAGAATATCCCTATTTTTGCAAGATTCTGCATTTATATTTGGAGTAATTGTTCTGCTAACTTCAGGTCCACCAAACAGCAAGCTGTAGAAACGCCCATCATTCTTCCTTCTTATTTCACCTCTACATCCTTCAGAAAAGCTTTCTAATTGTTCCTTGAATCTGTGTCTTAGCTTTCTACCTCAGCACTAATTCAGGCTTTCCTAATTTCATACCTAGGTTACTAGAATAGAATAAACAGGAGTTTTAACTTGGATTCCTACTTTGGATTTGCCCCTCCTGTATTACCCAAACAGCTATTAAAGTGGACTTCCTGCAGTTTACGCCTGATCATATATGGGTCTGATTAAACTTCTTTAATTACCTCTTTGCCTCCAGAATAAAAGGCAAACTCCTTAGCAGGATCTACAGAGTGTTTCGTGATCTGTCCTTCTCCATCATCCCATCTCTGGATGCTGTGGTGCCCAGAACGTTAATCTAACACCATCTTGAAGCGCACATGCTGACCTCCGGGTGCACCATGAGTTGTGCCCTTGAAAATACTGTTTGCTCAGTCTTTCTGGAGAAAGTTTGCCACATATTCGGACTTAGTAAATTCGAACTCCTACCTTGAAACTCAGATAAAGGTTTAATCTTCCCCAGGATTCCTTTCCTCACTATTCTTCTATGTGAGGGACTTCTTGTGTTATTATCTTTTTATATATTATATTATTTTATATACTATTATATTAAATTATATTATTTATATAATATATTATTTTATATATTATATTAAAGTTTATAATTATATGATATTTAATATAATTGATTCTCGTATTACCTTTTTATTATAATAGTCTCCCCCCTCCACAAAATACTGTGAATTATTCAGCTGAGAAGTTTTGCTTTAGTTTCTTATCGCCACTGACTGTGAATTAACACATATTTAACACATTTTGCTCAAACAATCGAACAGCAAAAGTTGAAGATAGTGTATTATTATTCTCCCATTCCGCGAGAAAGCAGAAGATGACCGAAGAACTAAAAATACATTAATGAATCAACTAATTTTAAACATAAATTTCCTGTAGCTCCAACATGACTAGGATCTGAGTAACAGTGTTGTGAAATAGATTACTACATGATTTTCATTGCTTTTATATTATATATATAGTAACTAATATTCAGAATAGTTGATTAACTTTTTTAAGTGTCACATAATTTAAAAATGAAATTGGTGTTTGGCCCCAGATATATTTTTCTGTGTTCTTTTAAAATTTCAGCGAGATTTTCTTATACTCCTTTCATTACATTTATTATCTGGTTTCCAAACCTTTTCCTATTTAATACCTCTTTTCCTTTTTTCTAAAAAGTAACTGGTTAAACAATAGTTTTGTCATTTATGAAATTTTGTCTGTTAATCTTATTTTTATTGTAGGGATAGTTAATATTATTCTTTTAAGGATAGTTAAAACTTATTTTTCAATTAATACATATTTTACAGCGCACTAATATATTATGTATGCATGTTGTATTTTATTAAAATATTAAAATGCTTTATAAACCAGAAGATTGTCAGAAGCTGTAAATACCAGAGGATTGATTTTTAACAGTCTGCCAAGACAATAATACAAGTAATACAACTTTCTTTAAATAATAAAACAAGTATCTGTAGTGAAAATATATCTGCTTCTTGAAGACTGGGTGTTAAAATGTTGTATTCACTTTGGACTTGCTAATTTTACCATACGAATGTTAAAGAGGTAGAAGTCATAAGTGTGAAAATACATATTTTTAAAAAAGAAATTGAGTTGATTAATGAGCTATCTAATAACGTTTTGTGTGGGGATGCTGCAACAGCTGTTTAGTGTGGGGACATTTTGAGTCTTCAGTTGCGCACAGTTGTTTTTAAATGAAGACTATTTTAGTAGGCCCCCAAAGAAGGCATCAATTTTTCGGTTTTTGGAAGTCAGCAGATACACGCACGGCAAAAATTCCATGCCGTCCGTGAGTCATATCCTCTTCTGGTTCTCACCCCACTCCTGAGAACCTGAGATGATGGGAGAGTATGAGCAACGTGGCAGGCCTGTGGTTGGGGTCAGGGATGTCGTGAGAGTCAGGAAAGCATTGAGCATCAGGGAGTTAGTGAGAAACAGTAATGGAGTCAGAATTCATGTATTAAACCAATTTTCCTTCAGAAGTATTAAGATGAAAGCATGGTTCAAAATAGGGCAAATTAGAATGAAGAAGACAGAGCTTGTAATGTAGTGGCAAATGCAACCTTAAGGTAGAATAAAGCATTTGGGGTCATGATGGAGAAAGTAGGATGATATCAGAGAATACAGCAAAAGAACTTAATGGTCTGGAGGTCAGAGAAAGTCTTGAAATGTGAACATTCAAGTACAGATCTAAAGTAGGAGGATTTAACCAGGTGAAGTGCTTAAATGTCAGAAATATCTGTGACTCAAACAGCTTGGCAGTGAAAAACGGTAAATTCATATTTTGGGAAAGCTATTTTATATGGATGTATCAATATCAGATGCGTCAAAGTTTCCTCCAGTTCTACTGATGATTACAGAGAATTTAAATAACATATATACGTAGTTAAGTTGAGTTCACAAAAGTAATAGGTTAGAGCTGTGTGGAGACTACAGTTCATCTCCTGAATTTATGACCCATTTTTCAATTGAGTGTTGAGAATATGAAGAGCATTAGAGGACACACTTACATAGTCTTCTAAAAATGCCGTGAATTTTGGAAACAGAAGCCTGAATTCTAGACTATATAAATTATGAGACAGTTTTTATAAGGCGTATCTGTCTGTTCAGAAAACATGATTATGATTAATTTGTGTATAAATCTGTATGTTTATTACACTGCTCTACTATACATGTGAAAATATGCATATAAACCTCAACACTATAAAGTTTGGTACTAAGAAGTGAATTGTAATCAACCATACTTCAGCCTATCCATTAATAGCAGCCTGTATAAATGAGAGCAGCAGGCAGAATAAATTAGGTTAGTCTAGTCACACATCAATCCCTTGGATGACACTAAGAAGCCAGAAAATGTTGCGTAACAGGACTTAGATACATCAACTATCAGATGTTACCTAGAAGCTCAAGAGACAGAGTCGTAAGATCTGCTTATTGCAATGTATGGGTTAACAAAATCTAAAGAGGACTACATGGCTACTTTTTAATTCTTTTGCAGTATTATTCAGAAGTGGTTCCTCCTGAGAGATAAATGTAGGTAAATAAAATCTGAAGTGTTTATATCACCTAGGGGGGAAAAAAACTTGATCTGCATGAGTGTAATGCACATTTCTCTAATTTCAGACCTGCGATTTAATAACTGTTACAAATAATATGTTTTTCCTAAAATATTTTGAGTCATATTAAATTTTTTAGAGTGCTGTAGTGGAATTTTTAAATAAATTTTAGGGTGATTTTTTATTATACTTTTTAAGAATTACGAAGTATTTTGTGTGGCCTCAAATTTTAAGAATTAGGAAATTGGAAAATTAGCAGGAATTTTGAATATATCATCCAATTCATCTATCAATTATTCATTTGCTAATGTGCTAAGCAGTAGAGGTAACAAATAATTGAAAATCAGACTCTATTTATATCCTACTTGGGATAGGGAGTACCATGTGATTTTGTCATAATAAAGATAAGTACATCACTTTAAGGAAGTAAGGGCCTTTAACTCAAACTATGCTACAATATAGAATCACACTTTCAAGAGACAACACCAATGCTTATATTGAAGCACTTAGAAGTTATCTAGGAAGAAGGCATGAAAGGGAACTTCTAAACTATATGACTATGATGACTAAAGGCAAATATTGGTATTGCTTTTTCACCAGAAAAATTGCAAGGGATTTAGTTTGCATGAAATAAAAGCTTTGCACAGAAACATAATGAGGAATATGTTTGGAAAAGTTATACAAGGTGTATGTGAGTGTTTTGTATGCTAATCTAATTGAGTTTAGTCTGGAAACAATGAAACTGCCAAAATATTTTACATATGAAAATTATCACATTTGAGACATAGAATCACCGTTGGATCACAAGATAGAAAGTATATTGGGAGAGGGTGGAATTGTTGATGAGTTGGGAAGCTGTAAAAGATGTCTAGGTGAGTTAAAGTACTAGTGGTAGCATTGAATATGCACAGGGAGATACAGCTTCAGAATTATAGAGATGTTAAAATTTGTAACATGCTGTCTGATTGTCTGAAGGAAGAGACAGTGAGTTATATTACTACATCTTTCATTTGAGGTACCTTTGAGATATGGAAGTGGAGTTAACCCAGTGTCTTTTATCTGACACACCAGACTGTAATTCTATGAAGAAATAGATCATTTTCATTCATTGCTGTGGCTTCAGTTGTTGAATAGGATTTTACATTGTAAGAGGATGTGGTCTGTGGAATCAGATGTGTTAGTCACTAGCGTGGAGGTGGTGGTAGAAATCATGGATGTGGATGGTATTGCTCAGCTAAGAAATATCGAGAAGGATGAAGACAGAACATTTGAGTAGGTTTGCTGGCAAGGGAATAGATGGGCTGTTGTTTGAGGAGCCGGAAATAAATACTGAAATGGCTGGCCAGCAGGGCATAGTGAAATATAAGGTAGTGGGGTCGGGGGGTCTTGAAAACCAAGAGGAAGAGACATATTTAAATCAAAGTCGTTTGTGATGTGTAGAATAGAACACCTCATCAAGAAGATTTTGCAGTCAGAAGGCATAATTGATAACCCTATCAAGTACAGTTTTTCCTGTAGTGGTAAATAAAAACTCAGTGTTCAGAGAAGAAACTAGGGGATAAAAACCGAACAACTGGAACCCATAAGTGTAGCATAATCTTTCGGAAACCTTTTCTGTGAAAGGAATCTTGTGATGGAAGGATTAAGAAAGAAGAGATGGTAAATTTGATGGAAAATGCAGTCAAAGTGGAGGTGGTTAAAATTCATCTTTGGTTGCTTTATGCAAGACTCAGTTCTACTAGGAATCAGCCTTAAGACAGATTTTCATATGCTTTGTCTGGACCTGGAGAAATCCATCCCCTCCCCACCACATCCTACCTCCACACCAAAGGCTGCTCCTAAAAAATTCTGGCAGTCTTCTGTAATACATCTGTTCATTGAGGAATTGTAAGCCAACTCTCAGACCTTATGATCATTGTTATTTTTGTCATTTGTACATGTTTTGTGGAATGCTTGTTTAGATGCCCTGGTCCCTTTCACCGCCTAGCAAAGGTGATCTCACAAATTTTTTCTGAAAACACATGTGGCGCTAGTGATGTCTCTGAAATTCTGGCCTCCCTGCCAACCCGTTTCTGGGGTTTGGACGCTGTCCAGGGTTCTGAGTGTGTGGCTGCAGCCTCAAGTGCTTTTGCCAATTTTGTTAGCACCATGCCCACTCCCGCAAGTCGGCACCAAGATAGCACTGCTGTTCCTGTCTCTTGGGAGGGCTGCTTCCTTCCCTGTGCCGCCACTTCCTCTATGCTGTGGATGGCTTATATGCATGATCCTATATGATGATAAAGCCATAGGTTTTTTTAGTACTTCCTTCATATTTCAGCCACATAGGTAGATGTGGGCCTGAATTGAGGCAATCACAAACACACACCATGATCCACTCCAGATCCCTTTCTCTTGAACCTTTATTTGTATAATCAAGAGTCTGTATCTCTCTTCATGAGTGAAGTTTATTATTTTCCCCCATGGAAACACTGCGAATATATTCAGAAGTGTGCCAACCTACTTGAGTCAGTCCTAGGGTAATGCAGCTTTGTCTGAAGCCAGAACAATACATTATTCATACTTATATGTGGTGTGTTGCCTTTAGAGATGCACTGATAATGATAGAACAGGAAAGAAAGAGCAGCTCTGTCTCACACACCCAGCTTAGAGCACCAGTGTGAACACTGTACTCCCTCCATTTAAGAGGTGCCCCCAAAATATTATTTTGTTACTTAGAGTTTTTATTCTGTTCTTATTATTCCATATTCTTTCAGTTTATTTTTTTGGCAAAAGAGCAAGTAATTAGCTTGTATTCTAAAAATTAAACATATATTTGGGGTAAACCAAGCATAGAACTATTTTAACAGCTACTGTAGAAACTAATGTGATATACATTTAAATATACATTTGAATTTCATAGTGTTCAGAAAATGCCAGGGGTGTCCAGGTAAAGGTGTTAAGACAGTAAAACTGCTATCATAGCAGTGATGACAATGATACATAATATCATAATAAGATTGAATAACTGATTGGAGTATATTAGATATTTTTGTCTCTTTATTCATCCTCAAAACAGTTGAGAATTAACTTCTTAAGTTTCTTTAAGAAAATGAAGATTGAGATTTTGGTTGGTCTATAGATCAGCTTGAGGAAAGTTTGCATTTTTAATGTTTTGAAACTTAAATTTCATGAACAAGGTAGACGGTATGATTATTCGCTTATTTGGATCTTACCTAGTGCCTTGCACTACCATTTAATTCTAAGTCTTTTAAAATGTCTTCTTCAATCCATTCTTTCTTTGTAATGATTGTTTTTCAATTTCTAAGTGAAATTATTTTTGTTTATAATTTATAATGTAAGTTATGTTTTAATAAGAGAATTGTGGAGTATTCCTTTTTCCCATTTCATTTAGTCACTCAAATGAATGGTCTTTCTTGTGTTTGAGACTGTTCAGGGATAATTTTCTTTCTTAAGATTTTCTTTTAAAACAGTTCTCCTGGAGATTAAATTCTCCAGTGTTTGCTTATTCTCTAAATATCTTCATTTCCCCTTCAACTGTAAGAAATAATTTTGCCGACTGACAATTCTAGGTTGACAAGTGTTTTCTCCCAGATCTTAGTAGACATTATTTGACTGTTGGCTTTCATTTTCACTGTTGAAATATGTGCAGTCATCCTGTCATTTCCTTTAATTGACATGGCTTTTCTTTCTGTGACTTTAAGATTTTGTCTTCATCTTCTGTGTTTAGCAATTCTATTGCCATGTGTCTAGGTATGGATTTCCTTTTGTTTATTTCTTTTGTGGAATATATTATACCTTCTAGAACAGTGACTTCAAATTTTTAATCACTTGTCAAAAATGTAACTACTATTTCTTTAAATATTGCCAATTTTCAATTATAGTTGGAAACATTTTATTGAAAATTTCACTTTGAATTTCTTTGTTTCTGTAGTTTCTTATTGTATCACATTTTTGCAAGTGTTTATTTTTAAAACAGTGCACATATATCTACAGAAAAGATTCTGTGTTTGATGATTGCAAACTCCAAGACTTATTGCATGTTGTTTCTGCTAGCTCTCATGTATGATGATGTTGCTTTCTTTTTGTGAGTTCCTGATTTGCATTTTTTTTTTTTTTTTTTTTTTTTTTTTGAGGCACAGTCTTGCTCTGTTGCCCAGACTGGAGTGCAGTGGTGCAATCTTAGCTCACTGAAACCTCTGCCTCCGGGTAAAAGTGATTATCCTCTGTCAGCCTCCCGAGTAGCTAATATTACAGGCATGCACCACCACACCTGGCTAATTTTTGTATTTTTAGTAGAGACTGGGTTTCACTCTGTTAGCCTGGCTGGTCTCGATCTCCTGAGCTCAGGTGATCCGCTGACTTTGGCCTTCCAAAGTGTTGGGATTACAGGCGTGAGCTACCATGCCTGGCTGCATTTTTAATTTGTTGCTGTTATGTGGACTAATTTTGGAAAATTTTCCCCAAATATGGCTTGTTGTGTTTCTGCAAGTAGCAAAAGATAATATCTCACCAAAACCACTTCAACATACCTCAGAAGTTTTGATGCAGAAAAGAGCCCCAAGCCCAGCTTCCCTTTGGAGCTCTTTTCCAAAGTTCAGAATTCTCACAAAAGTATTGCTATAGGAGTCACATGTCAGAGCAGGTGTCCCTTTCAACATGCCCAAACAACAAGGACAATTTCCTAAAATCTTTTTCCTTTTTTTCCTTTTGATTTCTCTCTCTCTTTCTTTCCCTCCCTCCCTCCCTCCCTCCCTCCCTCTCTCTCTCTCTCTCTCTCTTTCTTTCTTTCTTTCTTTTTCTTTCTTTCTTTCTTTCTTTCTTTCTCCTTTCTCTCTCATTCCCTCCCTCCCTCCCTCCCTCCCTCCCTCCTCCCTTCCTTCCTTCCTTCCTTCCTTCCTTCCTTCCTTCCTTCCTTCCTTCCTTCCTTCCCTCCCTCCCTCCCTCCCTCCCTCCCTCCCTCCCTCCCTCCCTCCTTCCTTCCTTCCTTCCTTCCTTCCTTCCTTCCTTCCTTCCTTCCTTTTTCTTTCTCTCTCTCTCTCTTTCTTTCTTTCGTTTTTTTTAGGTTCTCACTTCGGTTGCCCAGGCTGGAGTGCAGTGGCATGATTCCAGCTCACTGCAGTCTCAACCTCTGAGTCTCAGCTGATTCTCCCCACTCAGCCTCCCAAGTAGCTGGGACTATAGGCGGACATCACCATGCCCAGCTAATTTTTTGTATTTTTAGTAGAGCGGAGATTTCCCTGGACAGTTTCTTGCAATCTTGTTTCTAAAATTTTCTCCTGCTTTGGGCCTGGCCCCTTGCTATGGGTTCCAGATACTGTATTGAAGGTCCCTCCATCCCAGGCTACCACCCTATGGAGGGGCTGCACGTATGGCCATGTGGTTGTTTGGGGCTAGAGGGTCATTCTGCAGCTGCTGAGTTCATGGAAGCCTGGACTGTAAAGAGACTACGGAAGGGGCAGCGTGTGTCTTTTGCTTCTCAGATTCATAGTCACTCACGTTGCAAAAAGTCCTCGTTGTTTTTAAGTAATTGTTTTACTGTGAATATATTAAACATGCAGAATAAATACAGGGAATAAACATACAATTTGGCAAACCCACTACTGAGCCTTTAAAAATATTAGAAGATTGGTATTAAACCAGGTAACTTACAAATTTGAAAAAAAAAAAAAAAAAGAAAGAAAAAGAAAACATTGAATATGGCTGAGCAGTTCTTTGGGGAGCCTTGGGCAGACCCAGGTTGCCCCGATTTCTCACTGTAGTTTTCTAGAATAACTGTAGAAGGCGGTGGGAGTGCAGCATCCTGAGATGAGGGAGACTAGCCAGAACAGCCGGGGCACTGTTCCAGCTCCCCCTAGAAATGGGTTGATCTTCAGTGCTTTAGCTCAGTGTGTTGTGCTTCACCCACGATGTAAAAGCCCAGGCTCAGTGGCTTCCCAGGGTTCATCAGCTGTGGCACGATAGGGCCCATTGCAAATAAGATTCTGTTCCTCTCGGGCAGTTTCTCGAGCCGTGGGGGACACTCACCCCAGGCTTCTGCTGTCCCCTCATGCCTGTGTGTTCCTCATCAACTCTTTTCGTGTAACTTGTTGTTTCTGAAAGTGTCACCGGCACACAGTGAACCTGCCTGACGGAAACAGAAATACAGTCCATAGTTCCCAAACCATCAGAGAATTAAAAGGAAATACAGAAATCTTTATCAATCCGATAGAAAGCAAGAAAGGGAAAAAAGGAACTGTGAAAAAGAAAAGAGTGGTGTAAGAAAACCACAGAAGATGAGGGTTAAAATAACTAGCAAATATAAACAGACTAAATCTACCCATTTAAAAAACAGGAGAAAAGAATTACATTGAGGAAAAAATCCCCGCAAGATAGTGCTAATAAGAAACATTTGAAATGAAAACATACAGACACACATGTAGGAAGGTTGAAACTATTAAATATCAAAAGATAAGTGTTAAGTAAAAGAAAGCTACTAGAAAGTTAATACCAGACCAATTATAATTTAGGATAAAAATCACTAATAATAATGAAGGGAGTACCTGAGTAATGGTGATAAGAAAATGCTCAAATAAAATAACAAGCTGTAAGATACCAAAAATGGACCCTTAAAATATATTAATTAAAGCATATTTAAAACAGGAAACTAGCAAACCACAATAATTGGGGAACACTTTTCATTTCTCTAAGTTTACTCATTGTTTTACACTAATACAAGTAAGTTACATGAAAGACTTCAAAAGGATAATAAATATATTTGATCTAATAAATGTGTTTACAACTCTGCACTCAATAAACGAAGTACATATGATTTTTAAGAATGCACAAATTATACACGAAATTTCACCATATATGTCACAAAGAAAATTTCAACACTTACTAAAAAAAATCTAGTGTTTTGAAACACGCGTTATTTATTAAACAGAATAAATGAAAAGATTTTTTAACATTCTAAGTGATTGAAAACTCAAAATCTCACTTTAAAAGATCACATGGTTACAAGGAGAAAGCAAGATGAACATGATAAAATAGAGTTTTGTGCTAATTCAAGTATTGACAAAGATTTGTGTAACACATCTTTTGGCCTGCACTCAAAGTAGCTGTTAGAACCTAAATACAATCCTCAATAAATAAGGAAAGTATTGAAGATTTAGGCATTATCTCCAAAAGTGAGAAAAATCATAATAGAGTCAATGTTTTTAGAAGTAGAGTTACAAAGAATATAAAGATAAAAGCAGAAATTAATGAAATAAAACAAAGAAACTAAAAAATAATAATAAAGGGAAAATATGGTATTTTGAAAAGAATTAATAAAAAAAGATCCAAAAATAAAGAAGGTAAAAATAAATAATATTAATGAAATCACAGTATTTGAGTACAGTTAGATTAGAAAAGGTAAAGGGTTACCAACATTTTTTGCCACTATATTTGAAGAGTTTAAAAAGGCCAATGTTTAGGAACACAGAATTCTCAAAATCACTTCAGAAGAAGTAGAAAATCTGCATCGGCTATCATTTGACGAAGTAGAAATCAGTAATATTTCAGGTGATGCGGAGAGCCCCAGGTTAGGGCTCTGAGATGTGCCATTCCAGTCTTTGAGTTTTTGCTGATTGTTTTTCTTTACGAAGCCACTTCCTTGTCTTACTCAGGACTAACTCTTACTCGTCGTACATTATAACATCATATCCTAAATTGCAAAAGTTTATCTCCTCTGTTTAGCTTTGTCTATTGTGGTTGACTTATGAGTCCATGGTTGTAGATTTCTTTTTTTTTTTTTTTTTGAGACGGAGTCTCGCTCTTTGGCCCGGGCTGGAGTGCAGGGGCCGGATCTCAGCTCACTGCAAGCTCCTTCTCCTGGGTTCACGCCATTCTCCTGCCTCAGCCTCCCGAGTAGCTGGGACTACAGGCGCCGCCACCACGGCCCGGCTAGTTTTTTGTACTTTTTAGTAGAGACGGGGTTTCACCGTGTTAGCCAGGGTGGTTTCGATCTCCTGACCTCGTGATCCGCCCGTCTCGGCCTCCCAAAGTGCTGGGATTACAGGCTTGAGCCACCGCGCCCGGCTGGGTCTATTGTGGTTGACTTATGAGTCCATGGTTGTAGATTTCTTATGTTACTTTACCTTCTACAAGAATAGTTTATAAATACTTTTCTTGTTCTGTAACTCTAAAATCAAGAGAAACTTTTATATTTAATCCCAAATATCTTTATTTTTTAAATTTTTGTTATTTTTTGTTTGAGACCGAGTCTCACTCTGTCGCCCAGTCGGGAGTGCGGTGCAGTGATCTTGGCTCACTCCAGCCTCCACCTCCCAGGTTCAAGCAATTCTGGTGCCTTTGCCTCCTGAGTAGCTGGGACTACAGGCATGCACCACCACGAATGACTAATTTTTTTTTTTTTTTGGTATTTTAAGTAGGGACAGGGTTTCGCCATGTTGGCCGGGCTGTTCTTGAACTCCTGACCTTAGGTGATCTGTCTGCCTCCACCTCCCAAAGTGTTGGGATTACAGGTGTTAGCCACCATGCCCGGCCCCCAAATCTCTTTTATGGCAATTCAACTTGCTCTTCTAGTCTCAAGAAATGAAATAAATGTTTGAGAACTACTCTCATGTGATGATAGTCGCAACAGTTAATGAGTATTTCCCAGAACACTTTCTGTTGTTCAAAAGGGACTTTTAATTCTACCGTACTATGTATACAGAGCCAGATAATTAGACATTCAATGTGGGATCATAATTCTAAGATAGAAACTCACAAATGTATTACAAGAAGAGATACACAATAACAGAATGCCATGGAAAGGAGACTAGAAATGAAGTTACTTGCAGCCAAATCCCAGGAAAAGATTTGAGTGTAGCAGTTCTTTAGTAATTATTCAATAAGTACCCACTAAATTTAGGTATTCTGAGAGCTGTATTTACTGACATCAAAACAAACCAACAAAAACCCTGCTTATTCTCAAAGTGTGTAACTAGTCTATTAGAAGTTGTGGATGAGTAAATGTTATTACTTTAGAACAAAATGCTACAACATAGACATGCAGTTGTCAAGCTTAGAACAAAATGCTACAACATAGACATGCAGTTGTCAAGCTCTTGTTCCCAACACTGTTTTCCACATAGCAGCCAGAGTAATGTTTGAAAAATGCAAGTCAGACCAAGTCACTTCTTTACAAGCCCCTCCAGTGGCTTTTAATTTTGTCCTGTTTGTCTAGGACATTGTGCATCGGGCTGGCAAGCTTCTCCTCTGTTTAGGGGCAGAGAGTAGGTACTTGCGCTCCTGTGGCCACATGTCTCTGTGGCAACTACTGGGCTCCATCTTTGTGGCAGGGAGGCAGAAGTGAGTGCCCATGGATGTGTTCCAGTGAAACTCGATGGACACAAACGTGAATTTTATATTCTTTTCTCATGTCACCAAATATCCTTCTCTGACTATTTTTAAAAATCTATTGAAAAATGTAAAGAATATTTTTAGCTCATTAGATGATGCAGAATCAGGGAGTGGGTGGAATTCTCTGACCCTGGCTCTGTACCACCTGCCCTGCTCCACACCTCCATCCTTTTAACTCCCGTCTTCTCACACTGCCTCGGCCACTCAGAGCTCCCTGATGTCCCTTTGTTGAGTGAGCCTTGAGGTCTTGAAACATTCTCTTCCCTCTACCTGGCAAGCTCTTCCCCTTGTTCTCAGGCTGGTTCTCCCTCTACCCTTAGGTCCCTCACGTGATCTCAGAGGCCTTCTCTGCCTTCCCCTGCTCTGTTCATATAAGAGATACCTCTTTCACACCTCACCTACCTACTACCTACCTACCACCCAGTGACTCCTTAATCCCAGTTAATTTTCCCAAAGCACTCGTTGCTTGTCACGGCATGACATTTTTATACTGTCTCTCACTACTAGACTATTAATGCCATGAGGTTAGGAATTTTTTTGTTTTAAATATTGCATCCTCAGTATCTAGCATAATGTCTGGAATACAGAAAATAGTCAACAAATATTTATTAAGTAATGAAAGGATGGGAAGGACATGAAAGGAGTCAGAAGACTGTGAGATACGTGGGAGGCTTTTTGGGTATGTGTACCTTGTAAAAGTAATGTAAGCTCTTAAGAAGTCAAGACATACAGAGATGCTTGAAGGAAAATGTTAAATCTCCCAAACTCTTTGTACTCCCACTCATTTGAGACATTGTAACAATTTGGTAGGTAAATATGCACACTCTTCTTTGTGCTGAACAGATAAAAGTACAATATAAATATACACACACACGTATATGCTTCTCCCCGTACTCTCTTTTTTTGTTTTAGAGAATTTATTGCTATTGCTTCTGCTGTTCTTGTGGGGGAAATATGATTATACGGACAAACTTAACAATTTATAAACAAGATTACAGAACAGTGTCTACCACAAGTGAAGGCTTCAGCTTTTATTCCTATGACAATCCACTTGTTCTGAAAACAGCAGCACGATTGACATATGTTTTACAATTACAACATGCACAAAAACCCAGAATACAAAAATGTTATTTTCTTTTATATCTGAAATAAATTTCTTGACTCTGAGCTCACGGTTTTGCTTGGCAGTAGGAAAGTTAAACTTACGTAGCGAATTCTCTCCTTTTTCAAAATCAGATTTAAGCTTTGGTGAGTTGGATTCTTTGAAACTGCCCCTGCAAATGGCTCCCGCTCCCTGCTTCGCCTCCCCACGTCCTGCTGGGGGACGGGACGGTGGCTGTATTCCTGACCTGTCCTCCTTGCTGTCTGTTCTTGTCTGACCTGTGGCATGGTGCCGCCCAGTGCCAGCTCTCCCAGGCAGCACATTGGACACTCTGCAGCATCCTGGCTTGGGAGCCTGTGTAGAGTCCGTCTTCTCACCCAGGCCACCTGCCCACCTTGTTGGCAGCTGTTCCTCTGAGTCCATCCTTTCCCAGCCCCTCCAGCCTCTGAGACTTGAGCCCTAGTTAAGCACTCAGACAATTTCTGCCATTCTTTCTGTATGTGTGGGTCACACACAAATTCCCCTACAGCTGTGAGGAAAAGTCAGGGCTGATACAAGACCTTCATTCCTCATTGTTCGCAGAAGCCTCCATGGCTATCTCGAGTCCCAGGCAACTGTGGCAACAGAGCTGTCTAGGAAAAAATGCCCCTCAAGCATCACACCCCAGAGAGGGAATAAAATGTCAGCTTCTCTGCTCCTCAGTGACCCAACTCCCACCTCCATGGGGCAGTTTTTGAAAATTAACAAAAAGCCAAGTATGTAACCCAGTTGAGTGGTGAGGAAGACATCCCATGAATGCCCCAAGCTTTACCTGTTCTGATTCTTCTATGTTACATATTAGAAAGAGATTTTAATAGGTCAGATTATGGCCGTTGGGATGAGATTACCTGTATTCATACTCTTAACTTTGCCACCTGCTTGCTGTGTGACCTTTACCAATTTTATCAGTCACCCCAATTTCTCACATTCTTCCACTCTAAAAACTGAGATGATGGCCACCCTATGCATTGAGTGTTGTTTCGAGGTTAATGAGATAATCAGTCAGTGTTACATTTCTGACAGAGAGCATGGCGTACTTGCTAAGTAGTACGTGATTCTTTTGGAGAGGAGTCTTTCTTAATTTATTTATTTATTTTTTGAGACTGAGTTTCACCCTTGTTACCCGGGCTGGACTGCAATGGCGCAAGCAATCTCGGCTCACCGTAACCTCCATCTCCTGGGTTCAAGAGGTTCTCGTGCCTCAGCCTCTTGGGTAGTTGGATTACAGGCATGTGCCACCACGCCCGGCTAATTTTTTGTTGTTGCTGTTTTTTAGTAGAGAAGAGGTTTCTCCATGTTGGTCAGGCTGGTCTCGGACTCCCGACCTCAGGTGATCCGCCCACCTCGGCCTCCCAATGCGCTGGGATTACAGGCCTGAGCCACTGCACCTGGCCCCATTTTTTTTTTTTTTTTTATTAATATGAGGAAGATAATGCTTAGAAGAAAAAAACTGCTTCAGGAGACAGAAAACAGGGCTAAGGAGAGGACAGGATGTAATTTGTCAGCCAGGGGAGGCTGTTCCAGGATTAGGAAGCTGAAAGAGCTGTTTCTCAGGCAAGAAATGGGCAGAAGAGGTACGCAGGAGTAGATCATGAAGGCCTTTGTGCCTTCTGTATATTCAGGATTCTAATTAGGAGATTTTCTATCTGTCTATTTGTCTGTGTATTTATTCACCTATCATTCTCTCTCTCTCTCTCTCTCTCTCTCTCTCTCTCTCTCTCTCTCTCCCCCCATCATCAGTCTGTCTGTCTATCTGTCTCTGTCTATATATCTATCTGTCTGTCTGTCAATTTATTATGAGGAATTGGTTCACATAATTACAGAAATTGAGAAGACCCGAGTTGCAGTTGACAAGCTGGAGGCCCAGAAGTGCAGCTCCACTCCGAAAATACCCTACTCAAGACCCAAGAAGAGCCAGTTTTTCAGTTTGAGTCCGAAGGCATGACCAGACCCATATCCTTGCTCAGGCCAGGAGGGAGGAGGAGTTCTCTCTTAGTCATTTTGTTCTATCCAGGTCTTCAGTTGAATGGATGCTGCTCATTCCCATTAGAGAGGGCCACTTGCTTCACTGAGCCCACTAACTCTAATGTTAATCTCATTCAGACACATCCAGAGTAATGTTTGGGTACAGGTCCAGCCACTCCCCGGCCAAGTGGCCCCGTCAAGGTGATGCCTTTTACCATCCTGTAAGTTTTCAGCTGGAGTAAAGTAGTCTGATGGCTGTTGAACGAACAGCTCCAGTAGCAGGAGATTGAATGAGGTGGAGTGGAGAAGGGACGAGTTAGTTGTGTAGTATAGTTATTTCAGAATAACAAAGGAGAATGCGCACTTGTATATTCCATCATTGACTTTGCTTTCCAAGCTGAATGGTTTCCAACAGGTGAATCTCTTTGTTCAATTGCTCTAAATCAGCGTACATTGTAATCATTTGAAACTTTAGAAACGTGTGCTTATAAATTTTATCTGCTTACATTTATTGGTGGTCTTACCTAAAAGTAAAAATTATTTATCCTTCTCTCGTTGTCTATATATAAATTAAGTGAACATTAAGAGACTATCCATGTGTCCAAAGACTATTTAAAAAATTTTTAGAGTACCTTAGGGAATTTGAAATTTCTAGCTGTATAGCTTTCATACAAAATATATTCTTCATTTCTTTCTGGTACAAAAGCAAAATAGAATTCCATCTTTCTGGTGCCAGATGAGTGCCATTTACATGTTTGATTTTTCATTGCATGCATCTCTCACCAACAAAATAAATTTTGAAACACATTGCAAATTATTTAATAAAATGAGCCAACAGAAATCAGGTCTTAATATAATGTACTAATGTAATGTCCTGAAATTAGCATTTCTTTTCCATTCCAGATATAAATTAACATTATTTTATGCATTTAAAAAGTATATATTTTTTCACTTTTGGTAAGTTTTACTTAGAACTTTCTCTACATTTAGTGTTTCTTTTTGTGTTTAATATTATTTTTTGGTATTTTTCTCTCACTATGTGGAAATTTTAGAACAGTTTCCAATAAGAAATTTCAGGAGAAGAATTTTAAACATGCAAATTCAAAGATGAAATTACAATTATATTAAAAGTTTTTATGCTGTTCAATATTTCAAATCAAAGTTTTTAAAATCCAGATTTCTTTACATACTTTAGTGTTGGCATTATTATACTTAATTAAATGCTTGATGACGAGGGCAAAGCTTAGGAATGTTATGAAGCTATCTCATTTTGAAATCCAGTATCAATATCAATTTTTTTTGAAATCATAGAATTACCTAATTATAAAACACTAATCAGTTCTCAGAATTTCAGCAATTACAGAGCTCTTTAGAAGCCCTTCCTTTTTTGTAGCACAAGGAGAGGCAAATATATGTAAAGGTTTGTTATCAATATATATATACTATTCCAATGAAATGTGGTAGTTTCCTGAATAATTAAGTAGGTGGCAGCACTCCCTTATCCAGAACATGATGCCACAAAACAGTCAGAGGTTGTGGGCTTCCCCCTAAACTAAGGTGGAAAGAAGTTTGAGAGAGGGAGAGGGAAAGAGAAAAACAGTAAGACAGTAAGACAGACAGAAGGTGGGAAGGGAGGAGGGATAAAAGGGAAGAAGACATGGACTTAGATTCACCATGACTTTGTAAGTTAATGTTAGATTAAAAATATAAATGATAGGACAGCTGTATAGAGCTTCTTATGCTAAAACATTTTCATCTGAAATTTGTGGAAAATATAATTCCTTATAAACGTGTGTTTTAGGTGTGGAATACACACATATACCTAACTATATTTCCATTTTGATATAATTAGGTAATTTTTAATTTTTTGTGTTGTTAAAATTGGAATATTATACATATAATTGCAGTGACTATTGTGAGAGTTTTAAAAGAACATATTGCTTGCTTCTGTAATTTAGTAGATAAATGAAAAATATTTATATAAAGTTATAATAAGCATGGTATTTTATGATATATGTTTTTCCCCAAGAAAGATTACATTTCACATACTTTTATTATGAAGCCAATCATAACATCTCAATAAGCAGTGGATTTTCTGGGATGAAAATGTCTCATGCCTGACTTTAAAATCTGAAAAAATAAAGTTGCATACAATCTTATTTTCTAAAGAATAGTCGTGAAAATGGTAAAGTGAATATTTTGTTCTAAAAATGAAATCTCATATGTTAATTTTGAGGAAGAAGCATATGCCAGGCTTCTACACCTTTTCCACTGTGCTAGTGTGACACAAGGTTAGAATACTCCGTAGTGAAATGTCCTCAGCTGCTCGTTGTGCCTCAGTAGCGTTTCTTAAATGTAGGAAAGCCTGTTGCCGTAAGCAGAATCCGTTGTATGTGATACTGTCAATATTTTTCTTAATATCTTGAAATTGCAAGAGTAAAGCACATAAGAGAATTTGGAATATTTCCACTTGCAAATGTTATTACTTTAGGATTCTTCTGACAGTGAATAGACAGCGCGGTCAGATTCATTTTATTTAGTAGACTTGCAATTTAAAATTATCGCTATATGTGTAAGTATCCATGTAGTTCTGTTTTTACTCATTGTATGCATTTTTGATTAATAGTAACTAACTACCGAAAGTCAAGCAGTGCAAAGGTAACAAAAGCTAATCTTATTTAACACCAAAAGGTAAAAAAAGATGGATGATTTCATGTGCAAGATTTTTGTCAGCCCAAGTTGCAATCATCTCAAGGCCCACCTGGATGAGGATCCACTTTCCAGCTCATCCACATGGCTATAGCAGGCTTCAGTGCTCAGTGGCCATTGAGCAGAAGCAATATTTCCATTCTACATGGGCGTCTTCATTGGGTAGTTTACAGTGTATGAACTGACGTCTTTTAGAGCATGAGCATGTTGGGGTGGGAAGGAAAAAGGTCTGACAGACAGACAGAGACGCACAGAGAAAGAACAAGATAGAAGTCACAATTTTTCCAACCAAAGCTTGAAAGTGACATCTAAACACTCTTTTTTAGTTTCACTGGAAGTGAAGCACTATTTGTTAGAAATGAGTCACGAGGCCTAGCTCAAGCTAAGAGGTGATTAGGCATTAGGTATTAATACTTGGAAGTGGGGAAACTAAGCGCTACCTTCCAGACTCCTTGCTATAGGGCGGTTTCTGTCTCCATATGTAGGTTTTTGAATATCAGCAATTTTTTGGTATTTGTACCGAATCTTTACTTTGTTGGTTTTAAAAAACATCTCTAACATTTAGTGGCTTACACAGTGACAATGCATTATCACATCTCTGTTGGCTGACTAGTTGGTTCTTCTCCATTTCATGACAGCCTGAGCACTGGAATGGCTGTGGGACTGATGCTCTGACTCCCGTGGTGGGCTGGTGTTCTTGGCCATTGCTGGAAAGTAAGCTGAGGCTGTGGCCTGGGAGACTTGATTCTTTTCCATATGGCTTCTGCATGTGGTTGATGAAATTTTCTTCACAGTATGTTTGCTGGGCTACGAGAGGCAGCATATCAACAGTGAGTGTTTCAGAAAGTAGCAGCCAGTACTGCCATGTCTAGTGTCAGAGGCTCAGCATGTTGCTCCATTCTATTGGTGAAAGCAGTTACAGGGTAAACTCAGGTTCCAAGAGAAAGGAAATAAATTCTGCCTCTTGATGGGAAACTGTCATCCCTATAAAGGGAGAGGAGGAATTGCTGGAGAGCATCTTTGAATATAGACCTATTGGAGGGTGCCCCCTGGCTGTAATAATCCATATGCCTCCCACAAGCTGCATGTACTCACCCCCTTCCAAGACTCTCACAGGTGTCTTCTCATCACGACATCAGCTTAGTCTTGTAGCCATCATCCCTACTGGGTCCAAGTGTAAATGGACTCCTTGGCAGCAGCCAGTTGGTGCAGCTGGCTCTTCACTTGTGGTTTTCTGAATGCAGACTTGAGAACTAAAAAGGCAAGTTATGCACCCCCACCCAGCCTGCAATGGGAAGATGATGGTGATGGGAAGTCACTCCTATCAGGAAGAGTTAAAATAGGCACATAGTGGGGTGAGGACCCACGGTGGTGATTCTAAAATCCACCAGGCATGGTTGCCTTTCCCTCTGACGCTGGCAGCAGGAAATTCTCCTTGCTGCTGCTTGGAGAGGTTCTCCGTTGCCATTGGTGCTTTGCCCTGAATACTTGGCTCTGCTGTCTGATTCAGCCTTCCTCCCTCTCCCTGCTCCCAAATGGCCCCTGTTGCAGGTCAGGAGCTTTCCCAGCCTTCTTCCTGATGTAGGAAGTGGAACACGAGGGGCTTCTTTTCATTTTGAATGATCTCTGTCCCTTTCAATAAAACCTGGAGTAACAGCCTTTGAAATTTTGTGGTTTTACCAAACAACACAAAGTAGTCCACTTCATCAGGCGTTTTCCAGCATGCTTTGGGATATCTTTAAGATTCTTCAAGCCTAGTTGAGAAGTTGCATGGGTGCTTCTTTTTTACACCTTTTTGCAGTTGTAACAAAGTATTTTACAGCTGTACCTTTGAATTGTTTGATTTGATCTTGCCCTTAAAGCCACACTCAGCTCACTCTCAGCACTCTGAAATTCATCTTGGTCCCCAATTCCAGGCCGGAGAGATAGAGAATTAGAGAGAAACAGAGAGAGGTGAGGGGGGCGGCGGGAGGGAAGCACAGGAGAGAGGGGGAGAGAGGGAGAGAGAAGGGGACAGAGGGAGAGGGAGGGAAGGACGGAGAGGGAGGGAAGGGGAGAGAGAGAGTGAGAGAGAGAGAGAGAGAGAGATTTGGAAAGTTTCTCTTAACTCTGATTAAAAATTCTTCTCAGGTTGATCTCTGTATGTACCTTACCTCTATCTGTACCTATCTGCACCTAAGAGAAGACATTTGACACTTTGAACATTCTGTTTAGTAATCTCATTAGTAAACTGTATAAGTTTATTGTGGATATTTCCTGTATTCTACCCAGGCAATAGTGTTGCCAGACTTTCTGCCACTAAATAACACAGCTGCCTGTGTTATATCCAGTAGGATTTTCTTACCTGTTCTTCCAGCCACAACTGATAGTTTTCTCAGGAGTCTTTGAAACCCTACTCAGTCCCAAAGCTATGCCAAAATTCGTTCTATATATGGCTGCAATAATGTCCACTACTATCAGCAGTGGCCAGGAGTTCTCATTGTTCCACATAACACATGAAACTCGATGTCGTCAATCTTACGTTCTTTTCTGTTTTGTTGGTTGCTTAATGGGATCGCACATTGTTAGTTTAATTGCATTTTGTTAATTGTTAATAAGATTAAATGACTTTTATTAAATTTTTTAATGGCTCAAATTTCCTCTTGTGTGAAACACCTGGCCAGGACTTTTGCCTATCTTATGTTGTGTTGTCTGTCTTTTGTATACTGATTTGTGGTAGGTCTGTAGATGTTCTAGATGTTGGTGATTTGAAGGCTGTAAGTGTTGATAAGCTCTTGCAGTGCATGACTTACTTTTTTACTCTCATTATGGTGTCATGTGGAGATTGAAAATTCTTAATTTTAATTTATTATTTTTATTTTTCATATTGTGACTTAATTCATCTTCCCTTGTTGAAATCATAAAGTGATTCTTTGTTGTTGTCTTCTACATACTGCATTTGTTTACTTTTCAGATTTTGGTTTTTAGTTTGCGGTGTGAAGCAGAGATTGAGTTCCATTCTTTAAACATATGAATACTTGGTTATAGCAACATGAGTAATTAAAAATAGGTCACCGAGATAGATGCTGGCCGATATAGTTGGGTGTTTTTGCCTTTTCGCATGAGGATTTAAAACTATAAATATCCCTGTAAGTTCTGCTTTAGCAACATCAAACAAGTTGTTTTTGTAGTATTTTTATAATAATTGTTTTACTAAATAGTAATACTTTTAAAGTTTTTTTTCTTTGATAAACTCTGTCCCTATGGTGGTAGATTTTTATTTCCCTTTGAATTCTGGAAATATTTCATTGATGCAATGATAACATTGTACCTATGTTATTAGGTATATATACGTTTAAAATGATTATATGTCTCAGAGAGTTGAATCTTGGAGTTTAAAAATAACTCAATTTATATGTAGTAATGCTTTTTTCCCTGAAGTTTTTCTTTATTCCTATAATTGCCATATCAGATCTCTTTGGATTTGAATTTGCATCATTCTTTTCCCAACACTTTAAACAATTATGTTTCCCTAAATTACAGATGTTTCTTAGGAGCAACACATTATTAGATTTGTGTCCTAATCCAGTTTTCTGGTCTTTGTTATTTGATATTGTGTTTAGTTCATATATCTGGGTTTAGATCAGTCCTACATTTTATGCTTTCTATTTGTTCCTCCTTTGTTTTATTTATTTTTTCTTTTTTAGTTTTTACTTCTTTTTATGATTTCCTCATGCAATTTGTCTGCCTTTAGTTATTTCTCTAATTAAGTTACTTTTATTTTCCCTGTCCTATTAGTGGTTACTCAAGAACTACAACATCTACATTCTCTTCTCAAAATCTGCGGTCATTATTCCCTCGGAAAACACAGAATCTTAAGATGTTATCTTTCATTACTAACTCATGATTTATCTGTTATTTTTGCCTTACTCTTATTTTTGGATTCAGTGAGTGCCCATCTGTTTACCCACACATTTCTTATTCTTTATTCCTTTTTGCATCTAAAATTGGGGACCTAATATCACTTACCTTCTGCTTGAACTGGAGACCTCACACATTCCCTTAGTGAAAATAGATTTTGGCAGATAATTCTAGTTTTCACTTCAGCTTCATTCTTGGATGTTGAAGTCTGGATGAGCATTTTTTTTTTTCAGATTGCAGAATACATCATTCTAGTCTCCTGGATGCCACCGAAATCATGTATCAACCTAATTACTGCTCCTTTCATGAGTGTGTTATGCTTTTTCTCTGGATAGTGTAAAGATTTTTTTCTTTTTCACAGTTTTGAAAACTCTCAATAATCATCTCTTTAAATATTTCATGCCCTTCATTTTCTCCTCCCTTTCTAGAACCCTGACAAGATTAGCGTCTCACTGTGTCTTCTCTTTTAACTTCTCTTATATTTTGTCACTCTTCATCTCTGTGCAATGCACTAGAGATTTCTTCTGGTATCTTTGAGTGCATCCTTTGTAGTCTGTTATTAAATCTGTCTATTGAGTTTTTTATTTCAATTATTGCGATTTTCATTTCTATATTTATTTAGTTATTTTTCAAAAACACTGCGGTTTTTTGATAGTTTCCTGTTCCCCTGCAGATATTTTCAGTCTGGTTTGTAATGTCTTAAAACATGATAAACATTGTTCCTTTATGGTCTGTGCATGGTAGTTCTATTATTTGGAATCTTTCAAGATTCACTTCTTCTCTTTGTTTTCACTGTTCTTCCCTCAGGTCTTATGCTCCTGTGATTAACTTTTTGCTGTAAGCAACTCATTTCTTTTGGAAAAATATTTGTGGGAATTGTTTGGGGCCTAGAATGAAGTTATATTCCTGCAGAAAGTAGTTGTATTTATTGCAGCCCACGCATATCCTTGTAATATGCATATCCTTGTCAGTTAAATGTATGGTTTAAGATATTTGAATAATCCAGGTCTTAGGTATTTGAACTGCAGTTCTCCTGTAATGACAAGTGCTGATTGAAACTTCTCATGCACATTGTCATGCCTCAGGCTGCTCAACAGCAAGGCATAGTCCCTCTTACTATTTTCCACGGCCCCTTCAGGGAAGAAAGAGCTGGACAATCTCTCATTCATCTCACGTAAGTGGTGGTGGATCTCCCTGTTTCCGCTTCATGGAGAGTGGTTCTCTCATCAGATTCCCAGCTTTGGTTAGACATCTGAGGTCCTAAAAACAATTATTACACAAGTGCTATATGATCAGTATCTTTTATTTTATTACTTTAAAGTAAATCCTCAAAAATTGAATTGGTAGTTATACACATTTTACATGTCATCGGGAATATGTTATGGTGATGAGAGGTAGTTTGTTCTGACAGGGCTGTTGACTCCAAGAGAAAATTTAGGAGATGGATCTCGAATTAATGTTAGGAAATGTATCTAGAATTTCAAGCTTTATGAGTTATTTATAGGAGAAACTGAATATTTGGGAGGAAGTTGGCAGCATCAGAGGTACATTCTAGAGAGACTGGATTGAAAAATGTTAAGACTGAAATTAGGAGGACTAGGTGAAACAAATGATTTGCTCTAAGCATTACTCAAACAATATACTGGGAATTGAGAATTAAAAAGTAATAAAGGTGAAGACCGCCTAAGAAAGGAATTGACATGACGTTGGTCATTTTGAGGTAGATGCACGAAACTGTTAAGAGTGAGGAAGAAGCCAAAAAGTTACTAGAATCTAAAGCCTGGATCACTTAAAAGTAATTGATGACGTTGGCCGAAATCATAGGGAAAAAGTGGAAGAAAGATGACAATGTACATTTTGGACTTGTTGGTCCTGAAGTGGTAAATAAATGTTCAGGCACAAATGTCAAGACAAACCAGCAATGAAGCTGCTGCCTGTTTTGGAGGTTTGTTGTCACAGCTGTGAACAACTGTGCAATCAGACAGACTGCGTTCAAGTACTGACTCTCCACTGACTAAAGAATGCCTTTGAGTCGCTTTATGATCTTCCATAAACTTCTGTTTCTCCTGCCTTCAATGAGAATGATTGTACTTATTTCATATAGTGTGGTGATTTTATCACTTAAACACCCTACAGTGAATCTAGAGAAGTTTTACCCACAGTTGTTCCTCAATGAAGATGTTAGCATCACACTTACAGTTGTGGTTTTAAGGCTGTGGTCACTGTGGAAACACCAGATCTCTTAATGATGTTTGTGCACTCAGAGCTGCTTGCGTAATTCCCACACACTGTTGAACTAGGAGTCCTCTCCCTGGCACTGAAAGTTTGGGTGTAAACGAGAGAGAGAGCCAAGAGAAAGGTCTCCAAGAATCAAAAGAAGGTTTCAGAACCCCAAATCCGTGGATTCATTAATGAGTTACCTTTTTTATTTCTTTCTTTCAGACAGGGTCTCACTCTGTCACCCAGGCTGGATTAAGGTGGTATGATCACAGCTTTCTGCAGCCTCAAACAGTTGGCCTCAAACCATCCTCCTCCCTCAGCTTCCCAAGTAGCTGGGTCTACAGGCGCATGCCGCCACGCCTGGCTCATTTTACTTTATTTTGTAGAGATGTGGGTCTCAATGTGTTGCTTAGGCTGGTCTCAAACTGCTGACTCAAGAGAGCCTCCTTTTCTGGTCTCCCAGAGAGGTGGGATGACAAGCGTGAGCCACCCCATCTGGCCCTACTTTTTGAAATAGTCTGTAAGAATTTGTAATCATTTAATTTGTAGCAGTGTCACTAATTGAAATTATTGAGATCAATGAAAGGTAATTTGTATTCCAAAACATCCAGAAGAAAGCTCAGTAAAGAAAGAGAACAGATTATTCGAGCTAGCAGCACAGCTGATGGGAGTTTCTTTTGGAATATGGAAGCTGGAGTTCCTAAGTTGAGGGGAGGCTGTCTGTGGAAAATGGAACCGTAAAGACAATAAAGAGAATCGTTGGTAGAATGAGGAGATGAATCATGGGTTTCGCATTGCAGAGCAGGTGGTGCTGTTAGGGTGAGTGGGCACAGAGTGAGACACTCAGATCTGGACGTCAGAAAAGTGAGTGCCAAAGACTGTAGGATGGACGGGAAAAGGCACGTAGATGGCGAAGACCGTGAAGCTTGAGGGTGAGGAAGGCCGTGACAAAGAACACCATGGCGGATATGGAAAGGGAGGGAGGTAGTAGAGATTTTACAAAGAATAATTGCAAGCTCTTAGTATCTTTCTGATGAAGGGAACGTGTGAGGAAGTAGTCAAATTTATTTTGTTTTTGCAGTTTCCAGCTTAGGTTAATGATAGATCAAAATGAAAAGTCTAAAAGCAATAAAGCAGAAGCCATCCCATAAATCTTCCTCTCTAACTAAATAAGATAAACCCATTCTTTCCTTCTAACATAACAGAACCTAAAAAATATGATATTGATTTATGTTGCTGTAGACCATTACTCTGGGAAAGCCTCAGATTATTTTTCTCACCTCTTAATGAAATCACCTTCCATGCTCTTGTTCTTGAATGACAGAAAAATGAGCGAGGAACTACAGATTTAGCAGGTGTCTCATAAACAGCTGTGTCTTAAGCTGAATTCTAGGAGTAGGTGAACCATTTCACAGTGCTTTTATAATGCAGTGCCATTTTCAAAATTACAGATTTTCTAATGCCAGTGGAAAGAAGTGGTATAACACTGTTAAGAATTCTAAGACTTTCATTTTAGCGCTATTTACAGTTTTATTTGATATGGGCTGTAAAAGGTCTCCATTCTTACAGTGCTTGAGAGATGATAGGTTTGCATGCCAAATGGATCCTGGCAGTTAGGTCCAGGAATAATCATTCTTCCCATTTCCCAAGACAGAGACCTCAGTTTCTAGAAATAATTTTTCTTTCAGAGGCACAATGTGATTCCAGACTAGCCACCTGACATGATTACTTCCATTTTCAAGTGTAGCGCCCATTAAAACTACTGGTTTCAGGTGCCTATTCAAACCTAAATTACTGCAATAATTGGGAACACAAGTACAAAGGAGACAAATACAAGAAATAGAGATGGGAAGATTGTGAGTTTTTGGTAATCATGTACTTACTCTGTATTTAAAATGGACCAAGATTACTTGATATTGTAGAATGCAAATAAATACTTTAAGCTCTCAGATAGTTGTACACTTCCTGGAGATGACCTCTTAAACTGCAAATGGTGACATTAGACACAATGTTTTGTTAAAAAAATGTTTCATACATATTTAGATTAGCTTGGTTTTACCATTATTTATACTGAAGGTATTATTTTCAAGCTAAATGGACATAAAAGGGATTTGTGCACATAGCATATATTAAGGGAAAGTGGCTCTCTTGGCATGTAGCAAGTATCTGTCATCACTTTGATATTTGCAATATGCAGAAAAAAACCGTTAGGAAAATTTCTGAGGGTATTTTCCTACTGATCTCAGGCATTTAAAGACATGCAGTTAACTTCTCTTTTGTCTCAACATTAAATGGTATCTGATAAAAACAAGTGCAGTGTACAGAATGGCCAGTGAGACAACAACAGTATATGATTTGTAAATAAATTTGATAGAGCAGTAATCATATTTGAGATATTCTTTGAATTAAGATAATTTTTATTCATGCATCACAAAGAAGTTCAAAATATAAATTGTACATGCATGGGATAATTTATATTTGCATAACATTTTATACTTTAGCAAATCCACATCCCCTCCATTAACTACTTGATACGTGCACCTACTGCTGCTTTGTACCAGGTCTGGTGGATATTTTTACCCCAGTCTTTTAGAAGCGAGGCAATTGATGCCTTAGAAGATAGAATTCTGTCAATAAGTGTTAGTTACATTCAGGTTCAGCATATTAATTTTTTCTTACCAATTGCTCTTTAAGAAACTAAGTATTTGACGTACTTTTTGATTATTTTCATTTGGGTTTTGAGTCTATTTTGTTTAACATAATATTACAAAAACTTTTTATCATTTATTTGTTGCTTGTCTGGCATGCATTTTTTTTTTTTTTTTTTGCCTTTTTAATTTCAACCTTTGTACGTCAGTATATACCTTATGTGTGGCTTTTATGAAAAGTGGGTGGCTGAGATTTCTGGATGTGACGAGCAGAGTGATGGCTAGAACTCTGAGAGATTCTGACCTTGGTAAAGGGATGAGAATCATGACTTAAAAGGACACATTTGCTTTTACAGTATATGGTAACTTTACCTCTTTTCCAGACTGGCAGAAATTTATGCAGTTCAAACAGCTTCTCCAGGATTGACCAAGAGCTGCCTCATGCATGCATCCATGCCAGGCTCCTCACAAGGCACCACTTGGCCTTTTACATTTGCTCTCTTGGTCCCATGATGGCTCCTCCACTTTCCATGTATCCCACTGCTGCCTGGCATAAAAAATCCAGTGTCCTTGCCAAGGGCACCAACAGAGAACACTGCTAAAGTTTCCAATAAGAGGCTGCTCCAACTCTATTTAGAATGGTCTAATGTTCATCAAATTCACTGGAAGCACAAAAGGTCTTGTCTTGAAGCTCCATTAGCTTGACTCGTCAGCTTTATTGTGTCCTTAACATATTTATGTGGCTGTAACACACAAGACTTTGTCATGATGCTTAAACGTAGCATAACTTTTCTTGTAAAATATCTTGCTTCTTGATTTTCATTGACACAATTTATTTAGTTTACAGTGGCATAACTGGGATGGAAGAGGACAATGTGAGATTAATGCCATCTCCTCACCACACACATACTCAAACACACACACACACACACACACACACAGACACACACACACACACATCTGCAGTGCCACCACTGCTTCCAACCTGTGTGTATCAGACACAGCATTTCCCTTCTCTGCAAACTATGTCACGCTTGTAAGCCTGGGTCCCAAAGACTGCAGTTCGTTATTCCTAGACACTCAAGTAGCTCTTAGGAGAAGTTATATCTTCTCACCTTTCTGGGCATAAAAGTTCAGCCCTAGTCCAGTGTCATCTGCCTTGGCATCAGCTCCAGAACCTTCTGTAGCCTGCAGTTCCTCTCTCTTCCTGATTAATCGCCAGTGCTTTCTGTCCTTATCAATAAGCCGCAATTGATATTGGGAAAACAGTGAATGTGCCATAATTGAGAAAAGAGGATGATGATGGAGGTGTTTTATTTGCTAATAGCACTGGCACCACATTTCTGCCAACAAGAAATGCCCTATTAAACCAGTCTAGTGAAAAAGATGACACAGGAGATGGGGTCATGTATTGTTTGTATCACTTAGGATGAGCAAATAAGGACATTCTGAGAGAATTAAGGGGCAGGGATATTGCTAATAACCAATCAAGAGCTTCCCTGGTTGCCCTTGGACAGAAACAACAGCAACAACAACAACAATAAGAACAGCAAAACGTATTCTGTGACAGCTAATTCAAATGTGCAAACTCCAGTATTCGGACGATATAGGTGTGTGTGTGTGTGTGTTTTGTTTTTGTCTTCATTGTTCTGTTTCTGTCATGTTTGATCTTCTGGAGATTTCTTCACTCTATCCCGCACATCTTTCTATGATTATGTTTAGGAAATGCTAATTTTCTCTGCAGAACAGTGGTGTTGCCTTGTGACTATCTATCAAAAGTAAACATTGTAAAAGTCTACTTAATGTGAACACAAACAAAATCCAGCTTCTGTGTACTCATGTTATAAGAGTTATGTTTTCTCAATTTGCTTAAAAATGTGAATATAAGCACTATGAGGAAACTTCCTATTACAGCTAAATAAATAAAATAAGAGAACAAAAAAGCTGTACAAGCTATGCACATATTAATAATATTTTAAAGGGCTCAAACCTTTTCTTCCTGTAAATCTTGTAAGTTTTGATTTCTTAAATTTATATGAGTAAAATTTATGTTAAACTAGAAAAAAGTCAGGATATATATACTCTGTGCCCACATGAAAGCCATTATAATTGTAGACAAACTCAAAATGAGAAGCTATAATTGCCAACCCCATACTTAGAGAAAACAGTATACCTTTAAAAGAAGTTTAAAACATGGTAATATGAATTTTATACTAGAGCAATGCTGCTTCTAGACACGAGTGAATTAAATAAGAGTATTAAAATAATATGATTATGCAAGCTATTTTATACTGTGCTGTTAAGTTCTTTTTTTTTTTGCAATTGATTTTTAAAATGGCCCTTAAAGTTTGTTCAAATGATTTGAAAAACTATAAGCACTCTGGTTTTCATCCTTGAGTAAAAGACAAGGGGTCCAACACCTGTTGCAGACATATGGAAGGATGGAAATAAGAATGTCGCCATTGAAGGGTGTGGTTAGTTTCAAATCAAACATTGTTTCAATAAAGATGTGTACACAAACATGATGGAACTTTCAAAAGTGAGTAGGAGATGTGGATGTGCAGATTGATTATGGATCTCAGGTCTAAGGAATGGAAGTCAGTCATCTGGGAATTGAATGAGAACAGGAAAGAAGGAGTGGACAGTGGGAAACAAGGTGAAGGAGGAGTTTGCAGTGTGTTATTAGCTAAGAAGGGACTTGAGCAGATTTATTGTCTGAAAGGATGTAGATAATAGAAGGTAAGTTAAAAACTGGAGGAAGATAATTGATGTGCTAACTACTATGAGTAGGAGTGATTTAAAAATCCAGAAGATAGGTGGAAAATTAGATTTAGAAAAATTTTTCAGAATTGGAGGAAGATAATTGATATGCCAACTACTATGAGTAGGAGTGATTAGAAAATCCATACGTTAGGTGGAGAATTAGATTTAGAGAGAGAAATTGTTCTGAGACAGATGGTAGATAGGTTGTAATGACAGTGAATCTAGATGAGTTTATATGTTGAGAGTGGGAAGTTTAATAACTTCCTAGCTCGTGGAGTCTTTGTTGATGGAAATGAGAAAAGTAAACATTGTCCCTGATTGTTTTCTCCTTCACTTCCCATGCCCAATCCATCAGTAAAGCTAAAATAAAGTGATTCGTCATTGATTGTTAACTGTAGGGTTTGTAAATTTGACCAACTCGCTTGAACCCAAATATAATCATATGCTTAGAAGAACTAATCACAGAATAACTGGGCTTCAGGGTGAAAAGGACATCGTAAGTAATGCCATCTACCACCCCACCCCCAAGAAACGTACAAGAATACTTGTTTCCTGTGGCAGCATTTAGCACTTCTCATCATTAGCTTTCAACACACCACTCTAATTTATTCCTCTGTAGGACAAATGAAAAAGATTTATTTACATGGATCTTAATCTTTGAAATTTACTTTTGAAACCTTTTAAACATATTTGTGTTTTTAACCGGAGCTCCAACATCATACTCAAACATATTTTTCCCTTGCCAAAAAATTGTATTTTACCTGTTTTATATGTAAAATTGCTTTGGGTTACGTCACTCCCAATTCAAGAGAGAAGGAAGAACAGCCACATGGAGAGTCCAGACAGGCCCAGTAGACCAGATGACATTCTTAGCATTTACAAGTCTGTAATGAATTTAAATAGAAAATGACAGTATGGGAATCTGGAGGTCGACTGCCTAATTCTGATTTCAAGCCCTACCACTTACGACTGTATTCTTAGGCTAGTTACTTAATGTCTCTGTGCTGTCTGTTTTCCTCAGCTATAAAACAAGCATAGCACTGTTATCAACCTCATATAATGTTAAGGAAGAAAGGATTTACTATATTTAAAGTAATTAGAATAATATCTGGTACATATTAATCACTGCAGTAGTATTCGCTATTTTCATGGATCTAACTAAATGAAAATAAATTAAGAAGTAAAATGAGACAACAAAAAAAACTTTTAGTTATGTAGATATATCTCAAAATTGTATTCTTTTCATTTGTGTAGAATATTTGAGAACTCTGGGTCTCATAAAAATTTGATTGACTTGTATTTTAGTTTGTATCATAGGAAAATTCTTGAAGATTATAGTGGAGTGCAAATTGATTCTAAAGTCTGCATTCTTTTTTGTAGCATAAATACTAATTTCTATCAAAATACTGGATTTATTTTTCTATGGCCAATTAATAAATGATTTGCAGTTAAATATTGGCGCTGCATATTAGCTCATTAGATTTTTGAGGATAATTATGAACAACACTGTAACACGACTTTAGTTTTTCCACATTTTATTTGTCATTTATTTGATAAAAGTGTAACACAGTCAAGACAATTTAAAAATTCTGATGAGTTATTCAAAGCCAATGCAAATAATAGAGATTGTTAAGTAACTTAGAAAACTAGTATAGATTTTATTTGATGCCACTTTCAGCATGTACTTGTCAGTAAGAGGGAGAACAATAAGGATGAATGACATAATTCAAGATATCTGAGATTGTGGAAATTTGAGGAAAAGTATTGTTCTCCAAGACTATCCTGTTAGGTAGTTGAGCTGTGCATTGAAAATATCACAGTATCAAAGCTGATTTTTATAATCAGAAGGTTTGTAAACATAGTTGTGTCACTTGGTCAGGAAATGACTCGTATTCATGACCTGTTCTGGGGATACCACTGTATTCTGTGATATACTTGGCATACGTGAGTTGTAAAAACCTAAACAAACAGCATTCTTATTTCAGTTAAGGAAAATAAGACTCAGAAAATATGAAATGATTGGTTCAAAGTTCTAGAGTCAGCACCGAAGCTGTTTAGGTCTTAAATCAAAACAACTTGCATTTTTCTAAAGTTGTCAATTCTCTATTTCTTTCATTTATGAAATGAAGAGGCCTCTGATATGATTCAGTTATAATCTAATCAGTTAACAGTCGTTTCCAGAAAGTTCGTCTGCAATGTGGCTAGCAGTATGAAATGTCATTGGATTATGAAATAAATACATTGTGCAAGCCTGAGCTATTAAATTGTAATTTAGAGTTCTACTGGAAAAAGGTACCCATGATACAAACATGGGATTGGTTGGGCCAGACGTTCTGCAGCTTTTTAGTCTCAAAACTCCTTTCCTCTCCTAAGAATTATCGAAGACCTCAAAGTGCTTGGCTTATTGGCTGTATCATTCAATATTTATTATGTTAGCAATTTAAACTGAGAATATTTTAAATAGCTATTTATTAAGGAATGTACAAATTATTCCAATAAACCAATAAAGTGTTAAGATACATAGCATATCATATTAAAATATAAATTAATATGAAGATATTAATGCATACTATAATATTAATTGGAGGAATGGCATTAATTTACGTTTTTTGCAAATCTAGTGTCAGGTTGACTATGCTGGATTATCACCCCTGTTTATGCATTCAATCTGTTATGATGTGTTGTTATGGTAGAAGTAGATGAAGAGAACCCAGTCTAACAGAGAGATGTAGTTGGAACAGCAAACAGTATCTTTTTTCTTTTTTTTCTTTCTTTTTTTTTTTTTTGAGATGGTGTTTTGCTCTGGTTGGCCAGGCTGGAGTGCAATGGCGTGATCTCAGCTGACTGCAACCTCCATCTCCTAGGTTCAAGCAGTTTTCCTGTCTCAGCCTCCCGAGTAGCTGGGATTACAGGCATGCGCCCCCATGCCCGACTAATTTTGTATTTTTAGTAGAGATGAGGTTTCTCCAGTTCGTCAGGTTGGTCTTGAACGCCCAACCTCAGGTGATCTGCCTGCCTCGGCCTCCTAGAATGCTGAAATTAAGGACATGAGCCACTGCTCCCAGCCAGGAAAGAGTGTCTTAATAGGCTTTTCAGATACTGGTGATTATTATTCTATACTACACCAAAGCTCAAGTGATAGCTTCTTAAAGATTAGTTGCAACAGGGAATATGCAACTGTATTAATGAATTTCTTTGTATTCTGTTACATTAACATCTATTAGTGTATTTTCTCTCTTAAAAGTGCTCTGTTCCGCATGGATGCTTGTTTAACTTTGTGCATTATTTATTTGGCAGTTATTGGATTACTATTATGCAGAACTGCTAAATGTTGACACAAATCAAAAATCACATTTTTTCACATCAACAACAATCTCATTTAAAAAATTCTCTCAGTGCTGGGAAGCTGTCAAGTGCACTGTGGCAAATTCATCTCCTTCCCTTGAAGTTTGAATTTTATCATTGGCAACAAATATTGTCAGTTGTTTTTCTTAAAATCAACAGACTCGTTTTGTTCATTTTCAACAAAATGCCTGCCAAACATCCAAATCTAAATAACTGTAATATGTTTTTCAAGCAAAAATGATGCTCCACGAAAAAAATGGGTAGCTCACACAATTTGAATAACTATAAAGTGCTTTTTCTTGAGAAAAACAGGAAACAATTCAGGCTGCAGCAAAAATACCTTATCCATACTTAACGATTCCTCTTACAGAACATTAAAACATTTACTCACCTTCAGAATTTAAAACCATTGTTTTTCATGCTTCATCATGATGATTTTAAGTAAAATTCCTTTTTGTTTTCCTACTGTGCAGTTGCATGACAGTGAATTAGGCAGTGAATACTAGCTGCTAAGATTTGGTGCCACAGTCCTGATTCATTGCTAAGACACCAGCAGTTTTATCCACCACTGTTTTTGTGCCATCAATGCACATGTCAGCCCAGATGTCCCAGCATAAACCGCAGGATTTGAAAGTTATCCAAAAATTTGAATATTTCAGCACTACCTCCATTTGTTGTCAAGCATTCACATAAAAGATGATCCTTGATCGTTGGCCCATGCTGACATTGGACAAGTTCAAGCAAAATAAGGAAGCCCAGCCAAGTCTGTATATCTGTTCATTTTCTAGACAAAAGTGAAGTTCTCCAGACAGGGCATTAACTCTGTCTTCTTGTCTAAGCTGAAACTTTAATCAGCACGTTACCGTGTGATGGGAAAGTGGCAGTGTCTTGGTTTCTTTTACTGACTTTTCATCCAGTAGTCATTCAGCAATGGCAGATGTAAATGGCTTTATTAGCCTCCTGTGAGCTTCTCGACCAAGGCCTCACAATAACTGCAAGATATTTCAGTGAGTTCACTATGTTGAGTTTGAAAAGTGATATTTAGCTTTTAAAGAACGAATGATGTCTATATTTAAAATACACTTTTTAAATAATTCTTGTCTCAATGCTTCCATCACACATTCAGAATAAAACCACTCAAAAATGCCTGTTTTTCTAAGTCCTAATAAAGTAAATTATTAACATCTATAAAGTGGATGAAAAGATAGATGTTCTCATATTTTCATTTTTATTTACAGGTTTGTTTGATTTTATTTGGAATAGAGTCTTCCCTTCCATAAGAAACCTGTTTGAAATGTCAGTTTCACCTTTTTTCATAATTTAGAAATAGATGGTGTGACCGTGGTGGAGACAGTGAGTCTTTTAATCTCTCCTTTCTAAGACAAATTTCCATCCTTCACCATAAGAAAAATATGGCATAACTATATTTTATTTAAGAGGAAATGTAAGTAAGCCCTATATTGTTATATCTCTAGATAAAATTTGTTTATAAAAGTTTCAAATTAGATAGATAAGTAAATAGATTTACAAAATAAAGCAGCAGACGTACTTAATTCTTGCTGTGGTTCCATGTAACTTTAATAAACATTTTGAAGTTTAAAAATAACGTTGTATTGGACAAAAATCGGGTTACTGGCATTGTATTAAGAACTGAAAATAACCAGTAAGTGTCCAGTAAAATCACTGAGAACAAACTAAGCTAATCTCTGAAAATGTGTGTTATTTACACCCTAATCTTAGAATATTTGAAAATACAAGCACATACTTTATTAGTCACAGTAGTGTTAAAAGCCATGTCATGTAATATCTGGAAAACTCTTCCATATATTTTTGAGAAAATGAGACTGCAAAAAGACAAATAGAATTTTAGCATTATTATGAAAATAGTGACCTTTGGATCTCAATAATGGAATGCTCCTGAGCTCATAGAATAATAGTTACAATAACATTTTAAAAACTTTAGTAATTTCACATAATTGAAGTATATTATTTACTGAGAAAAAGTCAAATGAGAGTCCAGGAAAACGCTGTCTGTGCCCCACATACTCACTTATAAAGTGAAGCTGATGGAGTTTCACGTCTCCAGTGCATGGAAGAAAGACAGACCCTGTAGGAATTTTTTCAAGACAATTGTAAGCACCCAGCCTGCGGGTAAAGTTAACTTTTGTCTGCATTTATTGGCCGAGCTCACTTCCATGGCCATTTACAATTGCAAGAAAGGCTGGAAAACAGAGTCTAGATGTGAGCCTAGAAACAAAAAGGGAGAGGTTTGTTAAACATGAGGCTGCTCTGTAATAGAGTGTCTGATGTGATATAGTTACTGTGAGAACCTGCGGATTGGAAAAGTGTTAAGTATAAAGTCTTGCAATTACATCAACATATAATACAGTCAAGTTGGGGTAAAGTAACTGTATTATTTATAGGAAGAGATGTATTAAATTCAGTACTCAGTATGATCACCTGTTATGCCCAAGTGCTGTTCTAGGTCCTGGATAGAGAGGGTCAAGAGACACAAAGTCCCTTATGGCACATTTTTAGCACCAGGGACCAGTTTTATGGAAGACAGTTTTTCTATTTGCTGGGGTGGGGGATGGTTTCCAGATGATTCAAGTGCATTACATTTATTGTGCACTTTTTCCATTATTATTACATAGTAATATATAATGAAATAATTATATGACTCACCATAATGTAGAATCACTGGGAGCCCTGAGCCTGTTTTCTGTAACTAGACAGTTCCATCTGGGGGTTATGGGAGATAGTGGTATCAGAAGTGTGTTGCTTATGTCCAGTCTACTCCGTGATCTCGTTTTCAGTTGCCGTCACTGCAGAAAACCCTGCTTCACAAAGATAGGATGTGGGAAATGGGAGGAGGCTTTTCAGTGCGTTCTGTGACAATCTCAGGATCTTCTGCCTTGACTTTAATCCAGAACGTATGGAGATTTGAAGTTGTCTCAAACACACTTTTAAGGCCACCATCATTTGCAGTATCAGGCATTTGATTCTCTTCTAGCATGGCTAAAGTCCATTCACCGGCTTATTTGCAAATGAGGCACGGATCTATTCCTTCCCAGTTCCGGGGACTTTTTTGGTTGGGAAGTAATGCTCAAGCTCTTCTGAAAGCTGAGATGGGTGCTCATGCACCAGCTGTGAGAAAGAAGGCCCTGGCTCCGTCTCTTTCAAAATCTCTGCTAATGTTTGAAAGATGTCAGAAATTCCATTGTTCACTCGTCATCCCCATAATTCCAGTTTGGCTTTGAATGCAGTCACTTTATTTGCTGACTTGAACACAGTTGCTGTTCTCCACGAAGTGACAGATTGAGTTCGTTGAGCAGGTTGAATATGTCACACAAGTAAGCAAGTTTTGCAACTCAATCTGTGTTACTGAAATGTGTTGCCAGGGATGACTATTTGTCTACAAGAAATCTCTGGAGTGGCTGTCTTAACTAAAAAACTCTGGCCAGTGATCCACATTGGGAAAGCCATCTCACTTCTGTGTATAAGAGAAGACGTGTGCTCAGCGTCCATCTCCTCAGAGCTGCACAAACAGATGTGAGTTAAGGGCATGTACTTTAATGTGGTTGATAGTTTTGATCACTTTCTGCAAAATGTTTAGTACACATGACATTTTTTGTCTAGCCAGCACAGCATTTCTGTGTGGATGACACAGTGCATAGACTCACATTCCCTACCTTTGACTGAGGTAGGGAAACCAGAAAACTGTCCCATCATGACAGCCACTCCATTCGTGTGTATCCGGACACAAAATGACTAATTCAGTTTTCCTGATATATAATCATTCAAAGACTTGAATAGTTCTCCAGCTGTGGTGTTTGGCAATAAAAGTGCACATAACATATCCTCATGCACATCCTCCTGAAAACACACCATACAGAAGCAGATACTGTTGCCTCGTTGTCAGTACTGGTAGACTTTTCATCCCAGATTGCATACCATGGTGACTCATTAATCCTAACAATTGTGCATCAGTATCTTCTGCCATTTCATCAGTTCATCTAGTTATGGTGCTAGCTGAAAGGAGCCATCTTTTGAACTGCAGCCTCCCCTAAGAGTTAGTGACAGATGTCCTCAGCAGCAGGCAGGATCAACTCTTCACCAATAATAAAGGGATTCTTAGCTTTAGCAATGAAGTGAGCCACTAAGAATGATGCTCTCAGTGCAGACACATTTGTTGAAGTGATAGTTTTCCACAATTGCTTCTGTTCATTATGTTTACATTTTTTTTCTTTTAAAAAACGAATGAAGGGTGCTTGGTCACCATGTGGCAAAGCAGTTATGAATGTTTAATGGCTTCCTTGAATAACCGGTCGCCACACATTGTACAGAGTGGTCTTGGAGAATGTGAATCATCTGTTGCAGTGAACCTGTAATTTAAGTAGAACTCTTGGTATTCTCTTTAAGTGCAGCTTTCTTTTTGTTGGCAATTTTAGGGTCTTCTGCTGTCTAATCATTGGGTGTTTAACCCTTTTCAAAGAAGCTCTCTGATGACATTTGTTTTTTAACTCATTTTGGCTAGGCTTAGCTTGTGGGCTTACCAAAACTGTGACAGAGACAAGTGTGCAGTGTGGGAAAGAGGCATGGATGGAAGTATTAAATAAAATAATGTGTGTCATGTGTGTGCCACATGCAGACTAAAATAAGTGGCAGATTTTGACTTAAAGCCTGCCCCCAGATGCAGCTGTACAACTGAAGTGCATCAACTCACTTGCTACTATAAAGCCTGCCACCAGATGCTGCTTGTTACTTGCCACTCAGTGATAGGCTTTTGATATGTGTCTGGAAGTGATTGAATTATTATGGTCTCTGTGCAGTCAAACTTCTTTGCTAATGAATTTGCTAATGTTAATTTGTTAATTTGCTAATGTTAATTTGTATTTCCGGCTGCTCCCAGTGCTAGCGTCACCACCCCAGATCATCAGGCATTAGATTCTCATAAGGAGCATGCACCCTAGATCCCTCGCACGCACAGTTCACAATAGGGTTGAAACTCCTATGAGAATCTAATGCTGCCGCTGACCTGACAGGAGGAGGAGCTCAGGTGGTGACATGAGCGATGGGAAGCTGCTGTAAATACAGTTGGTGCTTCCTTTGCTGTCCTGCCTCTGCTCTTCTCCTGCTGTGCGTACCGCAGCTGGTTGGGGAACCCTTCCTTACAGAGATTCTTGATTATGGAGCAGTGGAAGTAGACGGTTAGTAAAAAATTAAACAGACAAATAGTTAAATAATTGTATATTGCAATAATGTGAGGGAAGCAAAATTAGGAACAGTGCTGTTTTAGAGAGGATTGTCAAGGAAGGCGTTTCTGAGAACATAATATTTGAACCCAAAACCAAAGAATGAGAAACATTCAATTCTCCAAAGCCAGGAGAAAGGTATTGCAGAGAGACAAAAGAACAAGTTCCTGGTACAGAGGATAGGAACAGCCTGGGGTGTTTGAGAAATAGGTGAATGTGATCAGAAAGAAGAGAGTGGAACCAGCAGCATGGAGCCAGGGACCAAGGGCAAGAACTTACACAGGACGTTAAGATGCATTATAAAGATTGATGGTCTCACTCTAAGAAAAGTGGAAAATCAGGAGAGTTCCATGTGTAATAGTTTATTTGATTTACATGTGTAATAGTTTATTTAGGTTGCTAAGTAGAGAACAGACTTGAGGGATAGATCCAGAGTAGAAGACTAGTTACCAAGTCCAACTTTATCATGCATCTGCCTAATAATTCATGTCCTCACCCACAAACAACCTTGGCCAATCGGTCTTTATAATCTTAAGTTGAATTTAGGCTGTTTTAAAAAAAAGAATATTGTTTATTGGTTTGTTTTTGCAGGTCATATGGTCCATCTATTATTGTGATACTAATATAAATGGAATTGCAAAAACATTTTTTTCCTAAAGTTTTGTTTTTTAAACTATCAGTGCTATCACTGTTCATACAAAGACAAAAATAAATTTTCAGTTCCCAGAACTGGCATTTCTCTCAACATTGCCTGGAATGAGTTATAAAAATGACAAATGTTAGCCTTCAAACCAGAAAATAGAGTATCAACTACATTCCACAAAAATTGTAGAAACAGGCACGTAAAGCTGAAATATTCTAATCAAGAAGGAGATAATGAGTATTAATTATGAATATAATTAAGCATTATTCTTAATAAGAAGGACACAATGAATAACAAAAAGTCTAGATAACAGGTCATCAAGGTTGATGGAAAAATAAGGAAGATACGGGGGACCTCGTCAATACCAATGAAACTGCTTGATGGAAACAACCAATTTTAGCAGTGTTATGCAAAACATAGCTTTTATTGCACAGTAGGTGTTAAATACGTATTTATTGAAATAATAGCTATATATCTATTGATTTAGATGAAGAAACAAATTTCTACTAGGAAGTGTCTTGGTCCAAATGATCTGTGATGTCCCTATTTTTTAAATGGAAATGGCTTACAGTTTCTTTTTTTTCTTTTTTTCTAAAAAGATTTTTAAAATCTATTTTCAAAACAGCTTTGCAAAGGAATCTGTAACTTGTTTCAAAATTTATTAACGCTTTCTAATAGTGTCTGTAATAAAAAAAGTCTAAATAGCTCATGTGATCAGATTGTAGTATGGCCAATCCAGGCCTCTCAGTTTTCAACAGATCAGTTCACATAACTGTTTGACAAAGCAAGAAACAACAACAAAAACAAAACCTTTAATAACGATAACTAAACTAACAATCAGCCTGTAGTTACAGGCTTTGCATGTCCAGGTACACAGACATACAAAGAAATGCACTTAAATACACACATACATATTAGCACACATAGTCTTAATATCCAGAACTAACCTCTTCTAGAAAGAGTGCTGCTTTTTATATTGCAGTCCTGAATTGTTGTTGAGCAATGTCTCATAAAATATTTCTAACTCTAAAAGATTTAAACTTAGAGCCGATGCCATGGTAGTAACAACAAATATATTTCCCAATCATCTTTTAAATTATATGCCACGTTCCTCTAACATATAGTCATCGATGCCTTCACTCACTCATAAGTCAAAGAAACCTCAACTCAAAGTGGCAAGGGCTACAAGGACATGTATTATTTCAAAAAGCAAAAAGCCTAATTTCAGGTATTCAGGAAGAATAATAAGTTCAAGAGATCACCATGGTAGCTGTAATTAATAACAATATATCCTGTAATATACTTGAAAATTGCTGGAATGTAGATTTTAAGTGTTCTCACTATGCAAGAAAATGATAGATATGAGGTAAGACATGTGAATTATCTTTATTTAGCCATTCGACAATGTACACACATACCAGAACGTCACATATCAAAACATCACATTGTACACCATACATGTAAACAATTTTTATTTGTCAAATGGAAAAAAACAATATAAATCTTGGAGAAATGCAACTCCAGAATAAGTTACTCCATGAATATATACAATGACTATGTACTTGTAATAATTTACTCCATGAATATATACAATGACTATGTACTTGTAATAATTAAAAATTTAAAATTTTTAAAAAATAGGAATATATGTGTATCAAATAAGGTAATACAGTGTCTCAGTGACATCATTAATGATTCATGGTTCTACACATCTTCATTGTGCTCATCATCACAATTAGCCTTTTCTTATATTAACACCTTCAACATTGAAATTTGGCTAATGCATGATTCCACCACATCCGATACAAGCATGACTGCAATAGGAGCCAGAAAAATGATATACACCTTGTCTCTATTACGAGGAAGACTTTCTCAGAAGCTCTCTCAAAGGCTCATCTTTATATTTCATTGACTGTATACCTACCTCAAAATCAATTCCAGGAATGAGTATGAGACCACCAATTTGCCTTTTCACTGTTAGAAAACATCTTAGACTCGTGAAACAGCAGGCTTTTCCTGAAATACGTAAATAAGCAGAGGACAGGTGGCTGAGCCTGGGCTTGATTGCGAGGAAGATGAGGAGAGTGGGTGTTGAGCTGACAAACTAGAATACTGAGGAATGCTTTGAAAGTTAGCATAGTATGAAATGTTGCAGAGAAAGATTTGATGAAAACAGGATTGTTCAGTCAGCCAAAGGAGAGCAGTTCTAGATTTTACATCTTAATTTGTGCTTCAGATATTCTAGTTAAAAACTGTGTTACTACACTTTACAGAATATTTTGAATCAGCAAAGAGGATAGTATCTAGAACACAGGGAAATTGCCCCAAACCTTGAATTACCGATGGATACCTTTTACAAGAACATCTATTCTCCTGTTATGAAGGTTAGATCATATAATTAATTTAATCATTCCACCTATGGAGTTATAGGTAATGAGTAAGATTTTTGTTTGATACTTAGAGGCAGGAGTGGCATTAGAAAAAAAAATTTTAATTGTGTATTTTGTATTGAGAAAAAAACCTTGTAGTAATACTAAATTAACATTTCAGTCCCAATATCATTATGCACTTTTTATTTAATCATTTACTCTCCCCTAATGTGTTTTTAAAGGCAGATTTCTGGATAATTTAATGATATATAACTTAAAATCAATGTAAGTAATAAATGTAGAATGGGACTAATTGTCTTTTTCTCAATTTTTAAGATCCTGACTTTAAGGACCTTGGAGCTTTGAAACCATTACCAGGTTGGTAAAACAGATATTTCATACTGTTCAGAAGACTTTGCTTTCTGCTATGAAATACACTTTTGGTTTATTATTCAAGATCCATTTTTGTGTGTTTGTTTGGCATTTTGTTATTTAGCGTGTGAGTTTGAGATGGGCGGTTCCGAAGGAATTGTGGAGTCTGTGCAAATTATGAAGGAAGGCAAAGCTACTGCTAGCGAGGCTGTTGATTGCAAGTGGTACATCCGAGCGCCTCCACGGTCCAAGGTCAGTCTTAAGATGAAACCCACACTTGACAGCTGACGTGAGGAGTGTCTATAACGTGCATTGCTTTGAAACAACTGGACATGTCTAATACATTTCAGAGTGCAGTCATCATAGGTTATGATTTCATTTTGATTTTTGAGATGTAACTTGTCTTCTCTTGACCAATCTAAATTTGATGTCATAAATAGCAATCTAGAGAGTGAGTTGAATAAATTATTTGATAACCTAGACAAGAGACTTTAAGGTAAGTCAGCCTGTCTGAAACGTGGATTGAAATAGTATGCAAGAGCCATGGCTCTAAGTATAATCACTCTTATGCTCTTATTGTCAATATCTGCAGTTGGTTGATTTTGTAAACTAAAATTATATCTGTAGAGGTTTTTCTGGAGCCTACAAAATCGTGAATATCTGGCATGTAAAATACAAGTGTGGCAAGGGCTGGCAGCAATGGTAACAGGGCCTGGGAGATCCTGTGCCCATTTGAAGGAGACAGGCATGACTTAGCTGCCCGTGAAGCTCCGTGTGATGCTGTTATGAGAAAATGTGGGTCCAGCATTATCAAGCCCTCCATTATTTCTCATAACTTGCCAAAAATCTAGATTTTATGTTAATCACCCTGATTTTTGAGGGTTGGCAATACATTGTAAAAATTAAAAGTGTTACATATATTAAGCTAAGTCTATTGTGGGTTAGATTTTGACTCAGATCCCCATTTTGGAAACATTTCCATGGAGCAACTATGTTGATTCTGTTTATGGAAACATTTTCCAAAATACAGAGGATGAGTCATTTTGTGCCAGCAGGTGTCATAGAACTAAGGTGTTATTTGTTCATTCTCCTGCTTTTGTTTTTATTCCTCAGTTACAAAGTTGTAAGAAAAAATATTGACTTACTAGATTTGTAGTCATTTATTTATTGAGGCTGAAACTGTGTGTTATTTAATTAATTGATTTTGTGATTCTATAAATTCGCAAGCCCTCTGCTGGAGACATGAAAAAGCATACCAGGCCCTGTTCTCAGGTGTTTCTGTTTAGTTCTTAGACAAATATGTAACAGAATAATCTAAGCAGTAAGGTTAGATCATTGGGGTATTTGTAAGGTATAACAGAGAGAGAAAAGACCCCTTATACCAGGTAGGGTAAGTCAATGGTAGACTCACACAGCTGTCAGTATCCTGGTGAATCTTCATGAGGAGTATTGTGTCCAGTAGAGTGAGAAGGCTCTCCAGGCAGAGGGAATAACATCTATAAAGTCATGGAATCATAGAAGAGAGTATGCTTTTTCAGGATTTAATGTAATTGCATGTGACCAAATGAAAGCGTGGCTAGGGAGGTGGTATTGATTTTTCAAGCTAAAGTGTTCTCCAGGCCTCTCTAAAGAACTCAGCCTTCATCCTTAGTGCTTCAGTGACATGGAAAAACAAAGCAGAAAAGTAATATGACCGGGTTTGCATGTTAGGAAAATTGGTTTTTCCTGCAACAAAGAGACAGAGGAGTCAACACTGCAAGCAGAAGACCAAGTGGGAAGCTGTGGCGGTAATCCCAGTGTTGGAAATTAGGCCATGGTGGTCCAACATGAGGGAAATATTAGAGAGAGATAAGATAGAATTTGGGGACTGGGGACTGGATATTTAGTCTGAGGGGAAAAGAAGAGCCACTTTTTTTGTTTGTTTGCTTTTGTTTTTGTTTTGTTTTTGAGATAGAGTCTCATTCTGTCTCCCAGGCTGGAGTGCAGTGGTGCGATCTCGGCTCACTGCCACCTCTACCTCCCACCTCAAGCGATTCTCTTGCTTCAGGAATTACAGGCGTGCACCACCACACCTGGCTAATTGTTTTTTTTTTTTTTTTTTTGTATGTTTATTAGAGACGGGGTTTCGCCATGTTGAGCAGGCTGGTCTCGAACTCTTGATCTCAGGTGATCTGCCCGCCTTGGCCTCCCAAAGTGCTAGGATTGTAGGAGTGAGTCGTCACACCCAGCGAAGAACCTCTTTTGAGGGCACTGGTATTTCTTCACTTGATTTTTTTCTTGCATATGTCTCTAGGGTTTGCATATAAAATGGAAATGTGGCACCTTTCCCCCAACTTTCAGTCTTTCTGCTTTGATTTTCCGTATGTCACTGAAGCAGTCAGGATGAAGGCTGAGTTCTTTAGAGAGGCCTGGAGAACACTTTAGCTTAAAGAATCGACACCACCTCCCTATCCACACTTTCATTTGGTCACGTGCAATTGCATTAAATCCTGAAAAAGCATACTCTCTTCTCTTTTATGATTCCATGACTTTATAGATGTTATTCCCTCTGCCTGGAGAGCCTTCTCACCTTGTCTACCGGACACAATATTTCTCATGAAGATTCACCAAGATACAGCTGTGCGAGTCTACCATTGATTTACCCTATCTGGTGTAAGGAGATTCAGAGATCATGCTCCAGCTTCCAGCTTTGATGCTTGCATTTCTCTTTGCCTCTGAACAAATCTTAGAGAAAGTTAATTGCATTATGAAGAAAGGCAGTTATTTTTCTTCTATTTTTTAAGTCAAAAGCTTTTGCTCACATAAAACCATAAAAACCCACTACCTATATTACCGGAGAGCTAGGTTGCAGCTTATTATGCTTTTTTCATAAGACGTGGATTCACATGCAAGGGCTATTTGTTTTTCTTAAACTCTACGAATGGAACATTTTTAAAGACTTTTTAAAAAACAGGATTATATGTGCCCCCAGCTTACTGTCATAACCAGGACCTTTGTCACTACAGTCTTAAGGAGAAGGTTTTCATGACAGTGTAAATGCACACCCTTTTTTTCGAGCTGGTAAATAGACTGTCTTTTGTACAATTCCAGAGCAACAATAACCGATGTACCTGTCTGTTACAGAATTGGCATTCTGTGACCCAAAGGGGAAGCTGCCTGCAGAGCTGGACAAAGATGGCTCTATTGTAACAGGCTTTCTCTGTTAAATTAAAGGTTAGAGGATGGGAAGTGGCTTTGAATACTGTGGAGAAAAGCAAGGACTGGAGATTACTGCCTATGTGGACTTTCTATTTTTGTAGAGTTCCTAGCAGCTTATGAGAATAGACTATCAAAGCGCAAGTTAAACTTGAAATGGCTCGTGGCGAATATTTGGATGACACCTGGTGACCGAACCATATTACACAAGGAAAGTGCTGAATAGCTTACCTGACTCTATTAAAATGTATACACATTATTTACTGCTTTTCCAGCTTTTGACAAACAGAAAATACAATATCTGATGTCTCCTTTACTAAAGAATATTAATCTAGATGGTCCCATTTAATTAGAATGTGATTAATCTAGATTTCTTAGAATTTGGAAAACCAGAGGCAGAAAGAACCTTGTTACTGACTACGTCATTTAAAAGATGAATAAACTGAGTCAGATAATGAAATTCAATATGAGTTAACAAAGGAGTGTAGACATATGCCTCTCTGAGTAAATACTATGGCGTCCAACTCAGAATCTGGTCTGGAAAATAGCCACCAGAATGAAATGATGGGAGACCAAATCATGGTAACTGTTAATTTCATGAAGCCTGGACCATATTTATCTCCAGATACCCAGTGCCAAGCACAATGTCTGTTATTCAGTTAAAACTCATGGAATAAATAAACAGATTATTTCTTTTTAAAAAAAAGGGTATGGTAGCAATCTTCAAACATTTGAAGGACTGTCACATGAAACAGGAATAAGACTTAACCTGCAGGATTAAGACTTTTAAGTACCGCGATTTATTTGAAAGTTTGAAACTAAAGAAATAGCTTTTAATGTAACACAGAGAAGCCTTTTATTTTAATAACAGAGATTGAATGAGATTTCACCGGAGGAATTCAAGCAGAGACTGGCAGAGATTTTGAATAATAGTTAAAAGTCAAGTAATATTTTGGCACAGATAACATGAAAGTCATCTGAAAACCAAATTTAATGAATCTGTGATAAGTGACTTGCCCAAATATTTGGCTAGTTAGCAACAGAGCTGGAGCAAGGTTCACATCTCCCAATTCCTGGCCTAGTTTGCTCTCACAAAACCACATTCTTTGAGGAAATGATCAAGGTTTTTAAAAATTAATTTTAAAATATTTTAAAAATTTATTTTTAATTGACAAATAATGCTTGTTTATATTTATGGGGTATGGTGTGATGTTTCTATCATGGAATGATTAAATCAAGCTAATTAACCAATCTGTCTTCATATTCTTATCATTTGCTAGGACAGGATAAGGGACAGAGTCAAAATATGTATAAAATACATAAATGAAGGTAATTTAATGTTTTTGGATAATAAAACTCTAGCTTATACCATTTACTCATTATTTCATATTTAAAGTTGACTCAATTTGTTGTTAACTAATTCAAAAATATTTTCAGTCAAATTAAAATAAAAAATATAAACACTTGACAAATACAGTAAATATCTTACACTAAAGTTGTGATAAAGGTGTTAAAGTTACTTATCTAACGAACATAAATTTCCAGCTCCAGTTCCTGGGATTGTGAATATGATAAATTTGCCTTTGTGATTAAGGTTACCAGTCAGGTGACTTTGGGTTAATCAAAAGGTTGATTATCCAGGTGAGCGTAATCTAACCACACGAGCCCTTTAAAAGTGGAGCAGATTCTTTGGATGTGAATGAAAGGGGAAGTAAGAGAATCAGAGGACTGAGAAATGTGTTCTAGGAGTGAGGGTGACCCCAGTAAGCAGTCCTCAAAAAAATAGAAACTTTGGTCCCAGAACTGTGAGAAACTGGATTTTCACCCTCAACTGCCCTCGCCAAAGAACCCAGTACTTCTTACCTATAGAACTATTAATACTAGATAGTAAATGGGTGTTATTTAAAGCTGCTAAAATTGTGGTGATTTGTTATGGAGCAATAGCATATTAATATAATAAACCAAGTGTAGTAACTGTAATTGATAAAAAGATAAGCATTAAGAGTTCTGAAGACCGAGCCTGCTTTTATCTCCAAAATGTGAGAATAAAATTTGGCAAACAAAGTAAAAATTTTAAATAGGTAGGTAAATACCACAAAAATTGTACAGTTCAGTTTTTTTAAATAAAATGTCATTTTTATACTCTCATCTTTTCGACAGCTACTCAGGTGGACTTTAAGTATTTTGGTACTTGTTCATATATGCCAGAAAATTATTTTTATTGTTATATCAGGAATTGTGCTGTGCACGTATGTGTGTATGTGCTTGTGTGTTAATATTTTATAAAGCATTAAGATGTTTTGGTTCCTTCTCCAAAAATAAAGGGAGCACTGATACCCTCTAAATGGAATATTCTGCATAAGTTTATAAACCTGACATGTCTGGGCAATAATAAAATAGAAAATGCAGAAATCCTGGGCTGCATACTTTGTAGAATATGATTTTATTTATAAAAGTGTCTAGTAGTATTGAAACCATGTACGGCGTTTCTCAGACTCTGACAGATTTAATTTTTACTTATTATGGAGAAAACTGTTCTGGAAAGTCATAAATAATTGCCTCAAATAATGTCTATTTTTTGTATATCATTTTGATATGAGGGGAGGGACCTGTTTGAGCAGTTGCTACTAAATTCTGTTTGTGAATATATTACTTAGGTAATTGTTAGCTAGATTTATTTGCTTTGCATATAAAAAGGGGTTCTGCTTTCCATGTGACTTGAAAAATAGATATTACTAGAAATTATGTATATGTTGTGAAGTTTTCCGTGTCCTGGTCAATAAATTATCTTGTCAGCTCCAACTCTTTATGATTGATTTAAAAGAATGCATCAAAATGATTCACTGAGAAGAGAGATAATCTGTTTTACTAGTGTTTTATATGACTCTGTTTATCATTTTCTCTTTTTTTTTCAGTAAGTGACTAAAGTGCTTTCTGTAGTTTGCTACATTAAATAATTCTTTCTGTTAGTATTATTGTGGTACAAGATTTAAGCTAATGAGATAGTCATTCAAATCACAATATATAGAGAGATTTTATATGGCATATACTAGTGTTAGCATGGGAAAGCGTGATCACTTCTTCTGGCTAATGGAATTTGGCTTTTGTACTGACAGCTCTTAAAGTATATTCTCTTTTTCTATATGATAAAAAATTGTTGCTGTCACTAGATCTTAGTTAAGCACTATTGAATGCTTCGGAAGTGATTACCTGGGATCTAGTGACTGCAATGATTCACGTACTCTCTAATTAGTGTTCTATTTAATAAGAAGGTCCTTTAAATATAGAAGATACTTAGGTAGCAGTGATTGCACTTCATGTACAAATGCAAGACCATCACCTCATACGGAAAATATAGAACTGTCAAATGAAAAAAATATAAGGCCCATATGCAAACTGACTTTCTAACTATAGCAATATTCTTATATAAAATATTTCTATTTTTAAAGAATTTAAAACAGCGATTTATTTTTGAGGGACACATTTATTTTCTATAAATTTTATTTATAACTTGATAGTCAACATCTTTTCTAGCTCATTAGGAAATGTGAATAGTTTTGATTTGCTTTCTTATTTATTTTATTACTCATTTTATTTTAGTTTGTTTTCTTTAAAAATATAACTTTCTTTCTGGGCTGTAAGTCTGTGAGCATTTAAAAACATTACATAAGGCTGCATAGTGTGATGAGTGTCCAACTGTTAGGCAGATCTGACTTCAGTACCAGTCCGTTACTTGTGACATTACTGTGTCACTCTGAGAAAGTTACTTAATTTTTATAAACTTCAGTTCTCTTCATCTTAAATGATTATGACAAGTATCTATTGTTGAGAGATTTGAAATGATGCATTAGCAGTGTCTTAAACTATCGTCAATATAACACACAAACTTTCTTTTCCTAACAATGAAATAGTATTTTAAGGTATGTTTCTACATGACATGCATGCAGTGTTAGAAATTTTAAATAATTGTCGAAACGCGTTGAGCCACTGAAACATTTCAACTTGAAAACATCAGGTGGTCTAATAGCTTTTTTGTGTTAGCCAAGCAATTATTTAAAGATTTTTCCTCCTGTGGGCTTAGTACTTGGTTTTTATAACTTTGTAAGGCTATTGGGAGAGACGTGTCATTTTGTATTACACTTCAAAGGAGTGGAAAGCACTCTTTACTTACCCTAATCTGTGTTCTCCCATACTTCCAATTATAATTGCATCTTTTTTGAGAGCTGATAAACTTGTTGAATTTATTGCGTAGTATTTTAGAGTATAAGTACATACTTGAATTTTTGTTCCATCTAACAATTTTGTATAATTCCTAGATTTTACTTTTTATTTTTACAGTGTTTTCATTTTCTTTCCTTTTAGTCAGAATAGGGCAATGTGACCTGATGAAAAGAACCTTAAAACCAGAGTTGGAAATTTTAATCCTCTTTAAGGTTTCCACATTAATTCACTGATGGTCCTGAAGCGAGTTATTTTTTTTTTCTTCTTTGCTTCAGCTTTCTAATAAAGGTCATCTGAAAAAAAAAATCTTTTTTTAAGTCATGTTAACATTTAAAAAACAAACGAGTTAGTATAAACTTGGAAGTCTCACAGTTTTAGATGCATATATACCTTCTTAAACTGGATATTTCTGAAATTCTCTGAATAATTTTAGAAGTGAAATATGTGTTGGAAGGAGAAATCACAGATGGACTGCATGAGTAACATCTGAGTTTTAGATAAAATAAAACAAAGCAATAACCTGGGCATACCGAAAATGAAGGCCTCATTGGGGCAGGTGTCTCTTATAAGGCTGTGGCAATGGCCCGTAGTTTAAATCGGCATCAAAGTATTTGGAAATTTTAGAATAACTTCCAACTTCAGTGCGACAAATTGCTCATGTATGAAAATCGTCCTGCCTTGCAAAGCATACTACAACTCAGGTGCTTTCCACTGTTGTTCCATTTGATTCATTTATCCACATTTCTCTGATTTTGTTCTTTCTCATCAAATTGTGTCTGGAGTTCCTCATTTAGAACTTCACGTTCTATTTTCAGCATCTTACAAGTCTGCAACATTTTGTCTTATCCTTTTATGTCGTAATTTAGATCTATATTATTCCTTGTTTTGAGAATGATTGCATGTAATTTTGACTGTATATAATAAAATAAGACTATACTATGTAATTATCATATCACTATATGTCTGTCATATAGGCACATAATAAATATGAATGCTGAACAAAGGAATTCAATAAAGAAAATGAAACTTCCAGTTAATCATTCAGAAACATTTCTGGAGTGTTTACTATGTGTAAAATATGTATTAATGCTTAGAATACAAAAATATATACCACTGCTTCAGCTTTTCGGGAACACAAGTTTATTAGAAGGCACCTGTAACCTAGAACTATGGCTTTAAATATGCTCAAAATCACATAGAGGCTATGGAGGTTATGTCTGCTGTTACTGGGGAGTGGGAGCAGTGGAAACCTTTCCTTGGATGTGCAACTGTTGAACTAACTCTTGACAAATCAGGAAGAGTTTCCTAGACAGAAGATGGAGAATGACAACTTCATGTGAAGCTAATGTCATGTTCATAAAGGGTGTCTTTTTTGAAAATGGTTACAATGTTGGAGATAAGAAGGATGTAAATTTGCTAGTTGATGTTTTCAGACTTTTAAAAAATTATACACGAGTTACAAATTTTAGCTAAAAGACTATGATTATTAGATTTGTTTGTTAGAAATATAACTTTGGCTAGAGTAAACTAGTTTTGTTAGAGTAAACTTTGGGGTTGTAAGGAGAATCTGCACCTTGCAACCATCCAGGCGCCTGGTCAGGAGAGTGTTGAAATATTATAGAAGTGTGAATGGAAGTGGAAAACAAGTAGTTTCAAGGTGAAATTGACAGGAACTGGTGCCCCGTTGAGTAAGAACTTTGAGGACAAGAGATACATTTTCACTAATTTAAATAGTGAAATTATAAAATTTAGGCTAGACATACTGGATCTGGAAGAAATTGTCTTACGAGTTTCAGATTTTACAAAATAAGAAAAAAATACGTACAGAGTGATGAAAGAGATGGATGTTTGATTGAATGCCATGTCTTTAGTTTATATACATGCTAAATTAAGAGAAATGCATTTAAGAGGAAATAGCATGTAGGCATTCATATTAAAATAAAATGTAAAACATTTAGGAGCTATCTGTATGAAAGATGTGTCTTTATTAGGAAACCATTCTAGGTATCCCTCTCACAGCGCATGGGTCTTTTGGCTTTATATAATTTCCATTCTTTGACATTGTATCTTATTGTCATGGTTTAATTGACACACATTTTCAGCACTGGCCCTTATTCTTTTGTTCACCGTGATATCCACAATGCCTTGAATAGTGTCTGCAACAATCGTAGGCCAAACTGTGGATGCCACTGAATCGATGGATGCATGAACAAATTATTTCTTTATAGACGTGTATTTGGTTGAATGAATTCCTTGTGATTTTGAATGCACATTAGTAAAGAGTCAAATAATGCCTGTTGATTGAAAAGCAGTACACCTAAGGCAGCGTAGCATTGTGAAAAGAATTATGGACCAGGAAGTGAGGATGCTCACGTCTAATTTTCAGTTTATACCATCTGAGTCTGAGCTTCTTCATCTGAATATGACAATAAAATGGGCCACTTTATAGAGTTGTTGGAAGTATTACAAAATAACATATAAAGCAAGTTGCACAGTACATTTTACTCATAATTTTTATTTATATAGCTTAGCTAAACGGCTTCTCTGTATATGCCATGAATGGTCAGAGACTAGCTTGGCCTTTTTTATAAAAAATTATACTTTGCCTCAAAAATGAAGCAGTGTATTTATGTTTAATAATTTAATTAAACAAACCAGAGACTGTCTTTCAGTATCATTTTTGTTTTTCTTTGGTATTAATGAAAACCGCATATTTTTTGTACATTTTTGAAAGTAAAAGGAAGCCATGGAACTGAAACACGAATGTATCAGGAATACTTCAAATACATTTTGCTAATCAAAGTAAAACAGTGCGTAAGTATGCAAAACTAATAACTGATTTCCAGTAAGTTATGAGAAGACATATAGCGAATTTGGGTAAATACACTCAGCTCTAGAAAAGGGTGCATTTAAGTAAAGAAGGGGATAACAGCATTTGAAAAAAATATGAAACACAATTTGTTCTTATTGTACATCTTCCTTCTATTCACAAGGGAAAATAGTAAGATCGATTGCAATCAAGATTGTCTTGTGAGACTGAAAAAGAGAAAAGAAATTCTGGTACTTACTGATGTACATTCATATTTTGATATGTAGAAATTATTTTATTTTTGTTTTATAGATCTACTTGCGCTTCTTGGACTATGAGATGCAGAATTCAAATGAATGCAAGAGGAATTTTGTGGCTGTGTATGACGGAAGCAGTTCCGTGGAGGATTTGAAAGCTAAGTTCTGTAGCACTGTGGCTAACGATGTGATGCTACGCACGGGTCTTGGGGTGATCCGCATGTGGGCAGATGAGGGCAGCCGAAACAGTCGATTTCAGATGCTCTTCACATCCTTTCAAGAACGTAAGATTCTCTGCACTTGACTGTTTTTCCTTCATATATGCCGTATGATGCCAGTTTCATAAGCTGTTAATGGTGTTTTCTTCACACAGTTTGAGCACAGCAGGCTATTCTCTGATACGTCGTTTAAACCACTAAGGTCCCCCTGTTTTCATTTTGATCCATGACAGGAAAGAGTTACATATTACATTTTGCTTTCTTATTTCAACATAGGCATCATAGCCTTTCCTAAGACAGTTCACACTATTCAACTGGGAAATGATGAATTTCATTTGTCTTTGGTTTAGCTCGTAGGAAGCCTATGGAACTGATGCAGTAGCCTCTGATGAAGTTTGGGTTTAAATTTTTAAAAACCTGCATAAAAATATTTGGTAGGTTCTTTTTAGTAAGCTTCTCTTGCAGGCCCATTTATTTCAAATAGATTTGTGACCTCAGAGTTCCAATTAAAGTAGGTAAGGAGAGAGAATTGCTTGGGTAGATAATAAACGGGAAAAGTTTCAGAACATATTTAAAACAGCACAATGGGTGACATCCAGAGTCAAGGGCAAATGAAATAAACTTTAGAAAGTTATGTTCTAATAAATAATGAGTTATACTAATAGATATATTCTGAATATTTGTCAGAAATCCTGAATATTTCATGTGTTACAAATGTATGGAAGTGAAAAAGAATTCCGAGAAATTTAGCTTTAAGAAATAAGTACCTGGTGACATGAACAGACACTTTGAAAAGAAGAACAGACACTTTGAAAAGAATATTCATGTGGCCAACAAGCATATAAAAATGTTCAGTATCACTAATTATTAGAGAAACCCAAGTCAAAACAACAGTGAGATACCATCTCACACCAGTTAGAATAGCTGTTATTTTATTTATTTATTTATTTATTTATTTATTTATTTATTTATTTTTGTTTTTTGAGATGGAGTTTTGCTCTTGTTGCCCAGGCTGGAGTGCAATGGTGCGATCTTGGCTCACAGCAACCTTCGCCTCCCGAAGCTATTCTCCTGCCTCAGCCTCCGGAGTAGCTGGGATTACAGGCATGCACCACCACGCACGGCTGATTTTGTATTATTGGTAGAGACGGGGTTTCTTCATGTTGGTCAAGCTGGTCTCAAACTCCTGACCTCAGGTGATCCACCCGCCTCGACCTCCCGAAGTGCTGGGATTAGAGGCATGAGCCACTGTTCCTGGCCTCAGAATAGCTGTTATAAAAGTCAAACAGTAACAGATGCTGGTGACGTTGTGGAAAAAAAGGGAACACTCATGCACCGCTGGTGGGAATGTAAACTAGTTCAGCCACTGTGGAAGGCAGTTTGGCAGTTTCTCAGAGAACTTAAAACAGATCCACCATTTGACCCAACAATCCCAATACTGAGTATAAATCGTTCTGTCATAAAGACGCATGCATGTGTGTGTTCATCACGGAACTGTCCCCAGACTATTCCCATAACAAAGGCATGGAATCAAATGAGATGCCTATCCATGTTAGACTGCATAAAGAAAATGTGGTAAGCTTCTCTTGCAGTCCCATTTATTTTTAATAGGTTTGTGACTTCAGAGTTCCAATTAAAGTAGATAAAGAGAGAGAATTGATTGGGTAGATAGTAAATGGGAAAAGTTTCAGAAAATATTTAAAACAGCACGACGGGTGATATCCAGAGTCAAGGGCAAATCACAGAAACTTTGTATTGTGGAATACTATGCAGCCATAAAAAAGAATGATACCATGTACTTTGCAACAACATGGATGGAGCTGGAGGCCATTGTCCTTAGAAGTCTAATATAGTAACAGAAAATCAAATAGCACATGTTCTCACCTATAAGTGAGAGCTAAACATTGAGTCCATACGAACAGAAAGAAGGGAACAACAGACTCCAGAACCTACTTGAGGGTGGAGGTTGGGAAAAGGGTGAGGATCATAGTACCCTTATTGGGTACTATGCTTATTGCATGGGTGATGGAATAATTTGTACACCAAACTCCCGTGACACATATTTTACCTGTATGATAAACCTGCACATGTGCACCTGAATCTGAAACAAAAGTTGAAAAAAAAAAAGTAAATGAAAAGAAATAAGCACCTTGTATTTCACAACTATGTATTTTTGTATTATTAGAAAAGACAATACAATATTTTTGAAATTTCAGTGATTTCTCTTATTGTCAGCAGCGGAGCAGCCAATACTGTTTTAAATTCATAAATGTTAAGTGTGTTAGACAGTTATTTTGTATAATGAATAAATAGTTTGGGCTTTAAATTCCCTTTTAATTACCCAGTTGGGGAATTTTACGACACCAGAAATACTGAATGTCACTCAGTCTTTCAAGTCTTGACACCATCATGTAGTGTGTCAAACATCTCTCCCAGCTTTATGTCGGATTAAAACAGTATGCTGTGATGTATTTGGTTCAGTAGTTGATTAAAATGTTAGAGGTAGTACATTTTTATCTCAGCAAAATATTTGAGGAAAATATTTTCATTTTATTGACAAGCATATGTAACTCAGGCTACAAGACAACACCTTTGGTGACTCACTGCTGATTGATCTACCAAATTCAATGAATTATTCCTTCAGTGAGGGAATTTCAGGGTTCTATATTTATTCAGTATTCTTATCAGTCTTCAGGAATAACATACTGAGAACTCGTATTTAATTTAAATGATAAAAATATGAAAGGGCAAGTTAATATATTAAATGATATAGTCAAGATTTTAATAAATAACAAAAATCTGTAATTTTTATCAAAAGTATGCCATAAAATATAATAGAGATATATGATGAAAGCAGTGTATTTCAGAAATCAATAACATAGAGAAATCCTGATGCCCAGGACGGTCCTGTGGTCTTATTTCATTCAAACTTAATGTGAGTCAATACTTTGATTATGGCTGATAAAAATAATCCTATAAACGATATTAGCCTATATTAACATTAGTGGAGAAACAATGAAAAAAAAAAGATTTTAGTCTTTTGGGAAGCTGCACCAATCAAAATACAAAAGGCACAGTCTGTTCTTTCCTGGCTATTATTAGTGAGGAGAGTAATCACCTAGAAGAGGTTGACAAGGATGTAATGCCAAATAGGAAGAAACGTTTACTTTAGGATTTGTTGCTGTTCAAAATGTGATAACTACCTCAGACCTATATCTCATGGGTCTCGAAAATAAGATTTATGTTTGAAAGTGATAGAGAAACTTTTGAGTACAATTTAGGGGGAAAAATGTTTATCGTGTGAGTCGTGATATTCAAAATTTGAAAGGATGCCTATGAAGGACATGAAATATGGTTAGATGGGTGATTGGATCTGAAAATGGATTATTATCTGGCGTGAATGGTATAGGGGAGTCATCTATGGAGGAACAGCTTGAAAGACTGGCTAACATCAAAGATCCCTTTCAACTCTGAAAATAGATTAAGTTCTATGAGTCTTTAAAAATCTGCATAGATCAGAAATGGTGAACTGTATATATGGTGCATATATTATTATACATATGTCTATTTGAGATTATAAAAAATAGAGTTTCAGTGCATGTGATTAAATTAGGTCTGGAAGTCATTGAAGTGGGCTGACTTTTCAATGACTTTTCAAAAGATACAGGGTGTTCTTCCTACAAAGGCACCCATCCCAATATGTTCTTTCACAGTGGACAAATAATCACTGTCTTCAAATGATGAGTTTTACAACAGCATTCTCTGTGATCATCTCATAAATGTACAGTAAGTTTCCACTGAAACAGGTTTATCCTTTATGTCATGTTACCATCTGTGTTGGTCTGAATGGTTCTGTGGCACCCCTTCAAAAATTCGTATGTTCAAAATCCAGTTGCCAAGGTGAGGGTATAAGGAAGTGAGGCAATTTGAGAGGTGATTAGCTCATAAGTACAGCTCTTGTCATAGGCGTTAGTCCTCTAATAATAAAGAGGGCCCAGAGAGGCCTTGCCCTTTCCACCGTGTGAGAATATAGCTAGAAAGTTTCATCCATGAACCAGGAAATGGACCCTAAACACACCAAATCTGCCAGCACCTTGATCTTGGATTTCCAAGATCATCCAGAACCTTCTAACATCCAGAACCATGAGAAACAAAATCCTGTTTGTTATAAGCCACCTAATTTATTGTAGTTTGCTGTAGTAACCCAAACAGACTAAGACATTGCCTGTGTATATTTGTCATGATGTTCTACTTTTTACTGCATTGACTAAAATTGTGCAGAATTCTATCATTATTTATACCTAAGGTCAAAGTTATCCTGTGATGAAGTACATGGGTATAGACTGTCTTTATTCATTGAAGTGAAAGTATTCCACATAAGAGATGAAAACTTCAAAACAATAGAAAGTGGACTTCAATCAGAGCTACTACTTGGCAATGGGTGGGCAGGAATCTTTTTAAGGGTACTTAAGAGGAAGCAAAGAGACTTTGTTTAGGGAGTTCAAGTTCCTCGATGGTATTGCTTTATTCAATATTAGTGGCTGAGAGAGAATTTTGACTTAACCTTTCTATTGTGGCTGATGACTTTGGTTCTTATAGATGGTGATAGTTATATAAACTATTCATATATTTTTATATATGGCTAATATATACAATTACATTAATGTATATTAGTGTATATATAATCTAATATATAATCATACATTTAGCATGTAACTATATATGCCTAATATATAATTATACATATACATCCAATATATGCCTTATATATGTATATATAGTTATATGTATTATCTAACATTTACTCCATTCACACCCATGCAGTAAAAGTTGGAGGTAGAAAATCAGTGATCTGCCTTCGTCTTATTCAGGTAATAAGAAAGTACCTGGATATTTTTCCTGGTGCCTATACATTTATAAAATAGTATCCCCAGTTCAGTGGTGAAGTGCTTAGAGCGTGCTGGTGCCTGAATGTTATGTCCCTTCAAAACTAAGAGGCTGGAATTTTTAATGTTGTTTACAAGCCATCTAGTCTATGGTATTTTGTTCTAGCAGCCCAAGTGGACATATACAGAAAATTTACACTGATATGTGGGGATGTTGCTATAACAAGTACCTCAAAATATGTGGCAATGGCTTTGGAACTGAGGAATGAGTAGAGGCTGGAGGAGTTTTGAGGTCCTTGCTAGAAAATATTTACGTTGCCATGAACAGATTATTAAGGCTGATTCTGGTCTGGGCTCAGTAGGATAGGAGGAGAATCTTGTTAGAGAATTCCTAAGTTATTCTGAACAGAATGTTTATAGAAATATAAATAGTAAGGGTCGTTTTGATGAGCTTTCAAATGGAAATGAGGAATATGTTTCTAGACAGTGGAGGAAAGGTCATCCTTGTTACAAATTGGCAAAGAATTTGGCAGAATTGTGTTTGTGCTCTCATGTTTTGTGGAAGGTATTGCTTGTGAGGGATGAAATTGGGTATTTTGCTGAGAAAATGTCTAGGCAGAGTGTTAAAAGAACGGTTGGCTCCTGACTGCCTGTCATAAAATCCAAGAAGAAAGAAAAGATTTAGAGATGGAATTACTAATCAAAATGGAAGCAGAAATTAAAGATTTGGAAATTCTCGGTCTATTCATATTGTAAAGAATGAGAAAACATGCTTACAAGAAAACACCAAAGGTGTGGCCAAGCAGGCGTCTTATAAGATGAATGTGGATTGGCCAACTCGGTGGAAATCAGGACCTATTGCTGAAGTCAGTGGAAGGATAACACTGAAGGCATGTCAGAGATCACTGTGCTTACCTTTCAGCTCAGCTCCAGAGGGCCGGTGTCTAGGGGGACAGAATGAGTTGAAGGAGAAAAACCACTGTCCACCCCTACCTCGTATCTCGAATTATCTCAAACTTTTATCCCGGCACTTTCTGGCAGCAGTCTTCCTCACTGCACCAAGTGGAGCGTGCACATTTTGATCAGCAAAGTTGTGGGGGCGTGGCTGCCTTCACCTACATTTCAAACGATACTTGGAATCCGGGCAAAGAATCTTTGCAATGGGACGCACTGCAGAGAGCCCCCACTAACAGTGGCAAACCGAATCACGGGATGGGGCCACCCCCGGTCAAGACCTTTAGAGACAAGGACATGTGACTTCAACCTATGAAGGCTGTGGCTGTTCCCAGAAAAGCAGTTGGGTAAACCTCGACCCCAGTGTGTTTAAAGGATAGAACACCAAGATAAAATTCTTTTCTTTTTTTGTTTTTAAGATGGGGTTTCGCTCTTGTTGCCCAGGCTGGAGTGCAATGGTGCGATCTCAGCTCACTGCAACCTCCCCTTACCGGGTTCAAGTGATTCTCCTGCCTCAGCCTCCCAAGGAGCTGAGATTTCAGGCATGCACCACTACACCAGGCTAATTGTTTGTATTTAGTAGAGACTGGGTTTCACCATGTTGGTCAGGCTGGTTGCGAACTCCAGACTTCAGGTGATCCACGTGCCTCCGCCTCCCAAAATGCTGGGATTACAGGTGGGAGCCACTGTGCCTGCCCAAGAAAATGATTCTTGAGCCTCAAGGTTTTGGGCTTGCTGGGGACCTGCTACTTCTTTCTTATGTCTCCCTTTTGGACTGGGCATGACTGTCCCATGCATGTCTCATCATTTATTTTGGAAGGTTCATAACATTTTAATTCCATAGATTTACGGTTTAAGAGTGATTTGCCTCACTCATATCTGCTTTAGATGAGATTTTGGACTTAAGAGTTTTAAATTGACACTGAAACAAGACTTTTAGGGCTATTGGGATAAAAGGAATGTATTTTGCATGTGAGAAAGTCAAGGATTTGGGGGAAGAAGTTAGGGTTAGGGTTAGTCTGAAGGTGATGTCACCTCCAAATATGTATGGTGAGATCTGCACCTACCCAAGGTGATGATATTAGGAGGTTTGACCTTTGTGAAGTGATTACATACATTACGGAGCAGAGCCCTCATAAGTGAGATTAGTGCCTCTGTAAAAGAGGCTTGAGAGAAAACCTTCACCTCCTCACCTCTTCTGCCATGTGAGAGTCCAAGATCGTTTGTCCATGAGGAAGCAAACCCTCAGCAGACTCCAGAGCTGATGGTGCCTTAATCATGAACTTCCCAGTCTCCAAAACAGTGAGAAGTAAGTTTCTGTTGGTCACAAGCTGCTCCCTTTATGGCATCTTTAGAGCATGCTATGGTTTGGTTTCTTTGTCTCCACCAAAACTCCTGTTGAAATTTGATCCCCAGTGGTGATATTGAGAGGGGTAGCCTTGTGGGATGTATTTAGGTGATGGGGACAAATACCTAACAGCTTGATGTTGTTCTGGTAACCAGTGAGTTCTCACTCTCAAAAGACTGAATCTATCTTCTCAGGAATGGGTTCGTTTCTACGAGTATGGGTTACGATAGAGCCAGGACGTCCCTCAGGGTTTTCAGCTCTTGTTTGCACATGGCCACGTCCCCCTGGAAACTCTCCACTGTGCTGCAATACAGCATGAAATCCCTCGCCCAAAGCCGAGGCCATGTCCTTGAACTTCTCAGCCTGTAGAACTCTGAGTTAAATACGTCTTTTTTTTTTTTTAAATAAACTACCCCAGTATACTTTCATAGCAACAGACATTGAAACAAGACAGAGCATATTTGATAATATCCTAATATCTGTGAGAATTTGTGTGAGGACCATAGAAAATTTTTAGGGGTTAGAAGAGAATTTAGAGATCATCTATTTCAATTTTTCACATTTTCTGAATTCAAATAGAAAAAAAGGGTTCATTGAAGTTCATTGACTTTCCCCACACACACTTAACCCCATGCTTAATGATTTGTTAACAGAACTGAGGCAAGAATTAAAGACCTGACTCCTAATCCCATGATTTCTCTTGTGAATATCTTTGCTACTTTGGAGACACTTCTGAGACAGAACTTGAATGTTCTAAAGAGGATGATGATAATAATGATTATTAAAACACATAACAGTTATTCTCATATGTCAGCATTGTTTTAAGTGATTACAGACTGAATTTTGATTCTTCTGTCCTATCCGCTGCATTTTATGCCTACATACTCTGCTTTCACACCGTAAGCATATAGCATGCCACGCTCACATGGCTCTCAAGTATTAGACAAAAGTCTACTATAACGAGGGGTTTCTATTCTGAAACATGCTCATTTGGGTACCATATGAATACATTTTTAGCCATCATAGTTTTACGTTTGTATCTGAATAAATTATAGGAAAAGGAAATAATCAGTGTATCAAGGAAGTATGAAGTTCTTACTAAAAAATTCATCAGACTTTTAATCATGCAACTGCACATTAGAAGCATTTTATAAAGCCTGTGTTAAATGCCAATATTTCTAACAAAATTAATCTAACACCAGTAATGGGGAGAGCATAAGGGCACTTGCAACTAGGCTTGAGAAGCACCGCCTCTGCAGCTTGCTCCCACAGGCATAATACTGCTGCATCAACTGACTTTGCTAACTCTTCACCTCTGCCTCTTTCAGTTTTGTCAAAGATTGCTGCCCTGATTTATGGCATCACACAGCTGTTGGCTGCCCAGCTAAACTTTTCTTTTTTTTTTTTTGCTTCAGAAAAATCATATACAGACTTTATCCTATAAAGCAATTTTGAAACCCAGGGACAAGACAAAAAAAATCAATATTATCACCAAAAGAGAACTCTCTTCTTGACTAGATGGTAGCCTTAGTAATAAAGCCAAATGGCATTTTTCACTTGAATCACACAAAATGTGTAGTCTACAATTTACCTGGTGAAGAAGAGCGCATGCATGAGTAATCCAGAAAAGAAGACAAAACATTTAAGTATTATCTTTAGCATATATTCTTTAAGAAAGAGTATTTGTTTAACATTTAAATGTATTTTGAGGTTAACAGTAAAAACAATCAGTAATTAAGTTAGTCTCATAGATGAAGAAGCCACAAATATCAAGAAACATATTTGCAGATTAAGAATTCATCCAATTTGAGATATGCCATACCTTGGATAATTCTTACATTGATTATTGAAGGTGTGCTGTATTTTACTTTGTGATTTCTTATATTGTTACATTATATATATTCTTATATTTCTTATATTTATATTTTTATATTTATATATAATATATATTATAATTTTATATATAATTGTTATATATTATATATTTATATTAATATAGTATATACTTATGTAAATATAATATATATTTATATATACATATATACAATATATAATATGTAATATATATTATATATTATATAAAAATATATATAATATATAACTTCTCTTATATTATATTATTTAAGATTTCTTATATTATTACAGCTTTACACCTTGGCATCTTTTTTGAAAATTCATTGACCCTAAAGAATACTGATTTTAAAGTAATTATTATATTTAGAATAATTTTAATTTTGAATACACTTTAGATAGTTCATAACCAATTGAAGACTGTATATTTGAATAACTGTCCAATATGGAAAAATAGAGACCTTAGTGGAATATATCCATTTAAATAAATCACATGCTAAGTTTTCTGAGCCAATCTTATTCTGTGTTTAGAATATGAATTTGCAGTAACTGGAATGGATGAATGAGTTATAACTAGTTTTGACTTCTGAAGTTCTGTATTTAGCTGTTCTGCTCTTCTTTACAACTTTTGCCATAAAATATGCATCACTTAACATTTGATTGATGAATAGCATATTTCTGTTAAAAACAGACATACAAAGTAGAAGAGATGGAAAAACAAATTGTCTACATTATGGTTGCATGGAAATTGTTTACAATAATTTGCTGAAATGAGATAATGCATTTAGTTTTATGTTAACTTGTGACAAAAGACGATAATATCAAGTCTAAGCTATAGATTTATTCATAAAAAAGAAATATACATACAGGAACATTTAAGTTCCAAGAACTGAGTTGAAGTATTCTGTGGAAGGCAGATTCTGAGATGAATCAAGACATTCTCACCTTGTATTAGTTTGTTCTTATGCTGCAATGAAGAAATACCCAAGACTGGGTAATTTATAAAGAAAAGAGGTTAAATTGACTCATAGCTCCACATGGCTGGGGAGGCCTCAGAAAACTTACAATCATGGCAAAGGCACCACTTCACAGGGCAGCAGGAGAGAGAATGCATGCCAGTAGAGTAAATTTGAGACGCCCATAAAACCATCAGATCTCCTGAGAACTCACTCACTATCACGAGAACAGTATAGGGAAAACTGACCCCATGATTCATTTACCTCCGCCTGTTCCTGCCTTTGACACCTAGGGATTATTACAATTCAGGGTGAAATTTGGGTAGGGACAGGGAGTCATACAATATTACAACTCTTGTGTAGAATGCTTATAATCCCCTCCTCTTGAGACAGTCAGAATGTGTGAATAGCCTGGGATATTACATTCTTTCTCTGTGAAAAGTTATTTTGCAGATGTATATAAAGGCTATTAAAGCTTGATTGAGTTTGATTTAATCAAAAGAAAGGAAATTATCTTAGGTGGACCTGACCTAATCAGGTGAGCTGTCCAGAATTGAAGAACTTGAGAGAAAAATGCCCAAGCTTCCTTGGACAGGTGGTTAGTAGAAATCTGGATTTGGAGAACTACAGATGATGATGACTCAGATGCAAGTGAGGATGAATATGTTATTAAGAACTAGGAGAGGGGGGAGTCCCTGTTTTGTAGTAGCAGAAAGCCTAGCACAATTATGTTCTGCAGGTATGCGGCAAGCAGAATTTGTAAGTTACAAATATAGGCTAAATATAGGCTACGTAGCTAAGTAGATTACTGAGCTAAATGTTAAAGGTGTAAGCTAGTTTTCTCAGCAGAAATACTGTCAGCTTGGACAGAGAGAGACAGAGAGTACCCAGTGAAACAGTTGGAATGCCAAAATTCTAATAGCATGATCAATCTGATAAAACATATATATATGTGTGTGTATGTGTGTACGTATGACATATGTGTGTGTATATATACATATATGTGTATGTGTGTATTTATATACATATATGTGTAGAGTGTGTGTGTGTGTGTATGCCACTTTCCATGAGAAAGAAAGGCTGTCTCAGAGAACAGAACCAAAGGCAACAGAGCAGTCAAGAAAAATTTGACTTTACCGTGATGGGCTTCAGAATTATTATGGATTCAATACTCCTATTTATTCTCCATTCTTCCTTATTTGAGCTAGAATCGTATGCCTCTCCCACCACTGTGTTGGGAATGTTGGAGCCAGACGGGTTGTTTTTAGTTTCATGAACCCATACACGGAGAGAAACTGTACCCCCAGGATCTGCACCAGGTTTAGATGATTTAAACAAGGAGACTCTGGACTTTGAACCAATGAGATTTAGATGAGATTTGAACTTTATGTCATGGGGTCATAGGAGTATATTCTTGGGATCCTTGTAATCACAGTCCCTAATCAGTTCACTTTGAGATAATTAAAAAGGAAACTATCCTAGTGGGTCTCACCTAACTAAGTAAATATCTAATGGTTAGGGATGAAAGAAGTCAGAGATTTTTAACTGTAGTGAATACTCCACCTGGCCGTAAAGAAGCAGCCTGCCATATTACACAGAGAACTACGTGGCAGGGAATTTTGAGCAATCTTTACAATCTGAGAATGTCCTTAGGTTGTCAGTCAGCAAGAAAGTGAGGACCTCAGTTCTACTATTCCAGCATACTGAAACATCTCAACAACCTGAACAAACTTGGAAGAGGCCTCCATATTTTTCATGAGAACCCAATCCAGACAGACTTCTTGATTTTAGCCTTCAGAGACACTAAGGAAAGAACCCAATTGAGCCCTGCCTGGACTTCTGACATACAGAACTATGAGATCATAAAAAGGTGTTGTTTTAAGCTAGTGGGCAAATTTGTGATAATTTGTGACTCAGCAATAGAAAATAATATATAGTATTCCTATTGCAATGATGTGGGTTTTTTTAATGTAATAGATGATCCAAATATCAATTTTAACATATTACTTAAGAACATTTGTAATAGATTGTTGTTTATTAATATAGTGCTAGTCCTAGTTTTGGTAGTTCAGGAGATGTGGCAAGATATACTGTAATTGTAGGAAACAATCACTCCAGCATCAGATTGACACTAAAAGTTGAGATTCCACCAGCCTAATCATTAATAACTTTTCATTTTGATACATATTTATATTCCTCCTTTCATTCTTTTATTCCTTCACTAAACTTTCCAGGCATGGATGGTTCAAAGATGAATATGATGGTTGCTTCCCTGAAGGCACCACACTTCCACACTAACTCAGATTCAACTCAAGGGTGTGACTCACTTCAGATGTTCATTTATATCTGGTATTCTGTGCCACACTCCCACCACATACTCCCTCATTTATTTTAGTAAATTACCCACGGAAGGTTGTACTCTAAGAAGCCTAATTCTCTTTGTGTGTAGTTTTTCTCTGCAGCCTTTGTTTATGTTAGCTGGATATTTGCTCTACGGACACAGTGATTGATTTTATTTCACTGTTGAGTTTTATTATCTTTTCCTGTCTAGAAAAAGATATAGCCTGCCATCTGCCTCTTGTTCACACAATTTGCATTCTGCCTTGGATAATGCAAATTCTCAATTTTGTAATAACTAAGTAAAATTGTCATATAATCTCAGTAACTAAATTTAATGGATCCTAAGGGAAAAATATATAGATTATAACTCAGTAACACTCTGAGATTATACACCAAAGTATCTTCATATTAACCAACTTACTTTAATCCTTTTTAACTTCTTTCAGATTTAAATGGGATGACTTTAAATAACTTTGCTAGTTATGGAAAAATGAATTAACACATTTTCCAATTTAGAATTATTTTAAAGAAAGCGAAGAGGGAGTCAAAAATGTAAATCCTCTCACTTAATATTTCACAACAGTGTTTCATTTTTCCTCTAGAATAAGCAAGGCCAAACACCATTTACAAGTTTGGCGTAAATACTAAGATCAAAAGACATTTTATTCACTATATATTTCCCCACGAAAAGAAAATGTTATGTACTGGAGAAAGCAGTGTTACCAGTCATACCTTGGGCCAAAGTGTAAATTGAAGTCTTACTATAAATCTTTTTTTTTTTTTTTTTTTTTTTTTTTTGAGACGGAGTCTTGCTCTGTCTCCCAGGCTGGAGTGCAGTGGCCGGATCTCAGCTCACTGCAAGCTCCGCCTCCCGGGTTTACGCCATTTTCCTGCCTCAGCCTCCCGAGCAGCTGGGACCACAGGCGCCCGCCACCTCGCCCGGCTAGTTTTTTGTATTTTTTAGTAGAGACGGGGTTTCACCGTGTTAGCCAGGATGGTCTCAATCTCCTGACCTCGTGATCCACCCGTCTCGGCCTCCCAAAGTGCTGGGATTACAGGCTTGAGCCACCGCGCCCGGCCAAGTCTTACTATAAATCTTAATGCCACCACCTTGTGAATTGATGTGTCTTAAAAAGATTAAGACCACTTTACTAATATAGAAAATATTTATGTATGTATGTTGTATAGTAGCATAAATACCAGATCGTACAGATTTAAATATAAACAACACACAACATATGCTGAGAAAATTGCTGAATGTGTGTCATATATTGGTAGGTCTTCCTAAAATATACATAAAGCACACTATGGATAAGAAAAAAATCACCATATTCAAATATACATAAATTTCAAATATTTATTAATATAGAAACATCATAATCAAAATAAATATCAAAAAGTTGACCTGGAGAGTAATTGGTAAGATAAACAACAGGCAATAGGTACATATTTGTGTCTTATAAAAAATAATGATTATATTCAAAAATAAGAAAAATATAAGCATTCTAATAGAAAATGGGGCCAAAATGTGTATAATTAATTCATAAGAGAAGCATAAATGTCCTGTAAGCGTAAGAAGCAAATATGTAAACATATTAGTAAACAAATATATAAATTTAAAATTTAATGAGACATCATTTTCATCTATCAAAATGTTAAAAACATGAAATCATGTTGGAGATGGAATCTTGAAATAAAAGCATATGCAGTGCTTATAGGAAACAAAATGTTTCCTGAAGGACAATTTAGCACTATATGTCAGAATTCCAGAATAGGGAACAAAGATAGAATATCACCTTTGAATCAGAAATATTAACCTCTAGGAATACATACTGCTGATGAGTGCATATTTATAAGCATGGAAAAATGCTTAAGTAGATTGGTTACATGGTTCTGGGAATGTACTCTTTATTAAAATGATGTGGTAGATTGATACTGACGTACTATGTTAAGAAGCAAGATGTTAGAAGCATGTAGCAAACACGTGTACATTACATTTATACTCTTGTAACTACATTGGATAAATATTTAATACATGTCATTTATTATATATGTAATACATATATGTAAAAGACAATGGGATTAAGATATTAATGGTTGTATTTGGGTGGTGATATTTTTTGCCTGTATTTTCTAATTTTTCTAAAATATGTATGTATTGTTTTGGTAAACACTTTTTTACAAAGCTATTACTTAGTTTTCAGACTAAATAATAACTCTGCTCTGTAATAGAATTTCTCCACCATTTATCTTCTGAGAGACATTCAGCTGATGACTGACTTACTGCATGACAGATCCTGATGGTAAGCCTGCATTTTTGCAGGATCTTAGAACACCAGATATAGTATTGGCCTTTTTCTCCCCTCGATGTGAGTGCATACACCCTTGGATTCACTTTAGTAACTTAAAGACAGATGATAATTAGAAAAATGCACCCTTAGATTCATCCCAGGACTAATTATGATACGAGTTGTCAGGGTATCCTGGCTGGAAACCGCCACTCTCCGTCAGCGGTCTCATCTTTACTTTTCTCATCACTGCCCTCTCCTGTCCCTGGTTGCTGTACTGTACAGCGACAGCCACTTTGGCAGAAGGCTGGTTAGTCAAAGTCAAATGCCTGAGAAATCTGCTGCGTGGTCTAGATGGGCATATTAGTTTCTCATTGCTGCTGTAACCAATTAGCATACGTTTAGAAGCATCAGATAACACAACTTTGTTATCTTACACTTCTGGAGTGTAACGTTTTACTGGGCTGAGACCAGGGTGTCAGCAAGGCTGCTGCCCCATAAGAGGCTCCATTGTAAAGTACATTTCCTTCCTTTTCCCATTTCTAGAGCAGGATTTCTTGGCTCCTAGCACTTCTCCTTTGTCAGAGCCACTGGTGTAGCATCTTTGTGTGCCTTTATGATTTGCTGTTACATCATCTCTGTTCCTTCAGCCTCTACCTGTCTTTGGTTGTTACTGCATTGGGCTCAACTGGATAATCCAGAATAATTCCTCATTTTGAAATCCTTAATCATACCTGCGAAATCCCTTTTTCCATATAAAGTCACAGGATGTGGGACTAAGATGTGGACAACTTGGAGAGCCATTATTTATTTGACCACAATAGAATTTGTATTTCTGTGGTTTTCTTGCTTGTTTATATTAAGCTGATGGGGTCTTTAACTGAAATTCTGAAAGCAATAATTAAGTTGACTTTAAGACCAAAGGTATACAATGTTAACTGATAAAGGTCTATCTTAACACAAGTCTGCCTTCACACTTTGCTATTGCATAAGTATTCTTTTATATAAAGAATTTATTTTTAAATTAAATATGTTATTACTATAGAAAAACTTAAAAAGTTAATGTGTCCTAAAGATATAAATATAACTTTGGGCAAGTGTAGATGGGTTTGAAATTTTAAAATAAATGATAAACATTTTTAGAAACAGAATCACAAATTAGCCATTTCCGAAAATTGTTTTGCTTTTGGAAAAGATCTGAAATGGAATTACAGTGTGTAAGAGCACATCTTCAGTGTCAGTCAGTTCTGCCACTTTCTTACGTGTGATGCCTGGACTTTAATCCTCAGTTTCCTTTCTGTAAAACAGAGAAAATATCACAGGGCAGCTGAAAGTTTTCAGTATATGTCTGGAAAATAGCACATGGTCAGCAGAAGGTAACTAGTATTGTATCTGTTAGTGAAATAACAACATACTGAAACTTGGGTAGTTAACACTTTCAAATACAGTGAGGCTATTGAGCAAAGGAAAATGAAATAAAATTGTGTAATCTGCCAGAAGCCAACTCTCCTTTCCTCCCTCATTTCTTTCCTTTCCTTCCTTCCTTCCTTCTTCCCTCCCTCCCTCCCTCCCTCCTTCCCTTCCTTTCTTACCTCCTCTTACCTCCCTTCCTTCCTGTTTTTTTAAAAGCTTTTGATTGAGTTTGATTGTACCATAAAGAAAACACTGTCAAAAGTATTCTAATATTTGAAATGAATTATTGATGGACTTTTATTACCGATATGGTTACTTAAATCATTGAAAAAGTATTATGTGTGTAGACACGTAGTTTGATGAAATACTTAAAATTTAAAGTTAATTTTCTTAAGTAATTTGACTAAAACAAGTATCTTAAATAATTTTGCTTCTTTGCCTATTCATTGAGTTACTGAGAAAATACTGCAGAACTTTCACTGAACCAGTTAGAAGAATTTTTTTAAATAAAGTGTGTGGATCTACGAGGAATCACTTGGACAAGAATAAAGGCAGGAAATTTCCTGTAATTTTTAGTAGAATCCTTGGAAATAATATATATTAATCTCTCTGATTCTAGCTTTACAACTATTGTGGTTTATGTCTGCCCCTGAAAATACACAGCATATGTTTGTTATATGGAAATAGAAAATTATTACTTTTAATTGATAGCCTCTGAACTAGCAGATTTTTAAGCTTGAGGTCACAGTGATGTATTTAGGTGTGGTTCTCATTTTCATTAATTGCAGGCCCCTTTTTTGGGACTTGGCATGTTCAATGAGAGCAAGTATTGTACCTTTATAAAAGAATAGTGTGTCTAAACTAGCCAGCTGCTACTGACATGTATGTATCATGAAAACCAACTCTAGCCCACATGTCCAGGGCCTAATAGTAATCAGCATGCAGACGCCAAAGAAATTTAATGCCTTCCTTATTGTAATTGTAATGCCTAACTACACACATTGAAGAGATCACTGTGAGGCTGAATCAAGGCAGACATAATGGAAGTATAAAAATATGTAATAATGCCTAGGGATGATAAAATAATGGATAAATTATGATGTGGTTCACCCCACATAAAAGGAAAGAGTTTTTATATATGGAATGTAAGTTTCCAATGAAGATGTGTTTCTTAATATAATATCTTTCAGAACAGTAAGAATATGTAATTTTAGCACAAAGATTGGGGAGGAATCTCATAAATCTTGTGAGATCGAATTGAAGTTTATGAACAGAATTTCTTGTACAAAAACAGATTAATAGATGTACATCTTACTTCATAATACTGGATATTTTCAAAGTATAACTTAGTCATATTGGAACAGAGAGTTTTGAAAACAGATACTGATTTTTCAAAATAACTATGAAGATGATAAAGGACATGAAAAAAAGACACACAAGTCTGTTTCTGGCCTCAAGTCTGGTCACCATTTTTCAAGTAAAATGTCATTTCCTCTAACTGCATAGCCTATGGGCCATTTTAAGTGTCAGTGTGGTGACAAGGGAACTTTTCCCATTTGTTTTGGAAAAAAAAAATTGTCTTGTGGGAAGTTCTGATGGCCAAATATATTTTATATATTTTTAATATTTTTGTTTGTGTAATTAGAGTACCACAATTAAAAATGATAATTAGTAGCAAGCTACACACACACACACACACACACACACACATATATATATATATTTTTTTTTTCTGAGACTGAGTCTCACTCTGTCACCCAGGCTGAAGGGCAGTGGCACAATCTCTGCTCACTGCAACCTCCGCCTCCTGGGTTCAAGCAATTCTCCCACCTAAGCCTCCTGAGTAGCTGGGATTAGAGACATGCACCACCACGCCCGGCTAATTTTTGTGTTTTTAATAGAGATGGGATCTCACTGTGTTGGCCAAGCTGGTATTGAACTCCTGACCTCAAATGACCCACCCACCTCGGCCTCCCGAAGTGCTGGTATTGCAGGTGTTAGCCACTGCGCCCAGCCAAGCTATATATTTTTAATGACATTTTTGAAGTTTTTCAAAATTTGCATCTTCAGTTGATTACTCATAATTGATATATCTAGTTTTATTTTCTTTCAAGTTTATTTTTTAAAGTTTTGCTGTTATTTAAAAATTAAAATCAGACATTGTCATACGTTAATGAGAAGATGGCATTTAATATTCATTGTGTTGCTTAGTTTTTATTCTCTCCGGGCGCTGTGGCTTACTTCTGTAATCTTGGCACTTTGGGAGGCCGAGGTGGGTGGATCATGAGGCCAGAAGTTCAAGACCAGCCTAAGCAAGATGATGAAACCCCAGCTCTACTGAAAATACAAAAATTAGCCGGGCACAGTGACGGCCACCTGTAATCCCAGCTACTCGGGAGACTGAGACAGGAGAATTGCTTGAACCCAGGCAGCAGAGGTTGCAGTGAGCTGAGATCGTGCCACTTCACTCCAGCCTGGGCGACAGAGGAGACTTCATCTCCAATTAAAAGAAAAAAAAAGAATTTTTATTTTGATATATAGTCTGTCACCAAGTATTTGTGAAGCATCTACAAAGTGGTACATCTGGTTGCCAGACTTTTAAGAGGACGCAAGAAGGCACAGGTGAGTTAACTCAAAGGGATTAGCCCACACCCTAGTATCTACTGTGAGAAAACGAACATGGGTGATGTGGTGGGAAGGATGAGGACATGGTGACCTGCTGGTTATGGTGGGTGACATCTGAGTTGAGGAAGAATTCTATAAATGTTTAGGGTGAGCAGAGGCTGTGAGAATATAAATCACTTGCTGTGTGCTAGGGTACAAGGAGCCTGGAAATTAGCATTATTGGAAAGTGTTTTGGAGTGTCTTCAACAAAGTGAAATGTGGCCTGATTTACACTTTGGAGTGGCCAAGGTCCCCATGGCTTCTGTGTCCCTGAACCCCATGTAAGATTGCTGTCAGTGAATGGGGGCCTGGCTCCTTCACAGCAGTGGAGACCTGAATAAGAGCTTTGCAATGAGACAGAGTCACCCAAGAGATGGCCGCTGGCTCAATGGTATCCGGGGAAGAAAGGACCCAAGGATGGTCTTGAGCCTTTAGCCTGAACACCTGAGGGGATGGTCGTGCCCTTTGTCAATGCCAGGAAGGTGTGGGAGGTGAGAATTAAAGGGGAAAATGTGGATAAGAGGAGTAAGGTGATAATCATTTTGCTTAAGCCCATCAGCCATATGCTGTTTGGGATGGTAATTACAGTTCCAAATGGAGATGTTAAGTAGGAATTTCAAAGTTCAGAGTAAGTCTGGATCTCACATAGTAGTCAGAGGTAGGGGTATAAGCCCCCTCGTTAGTGTGGGTTCTGTGTATGATGAAAATCGCCCAGAGAGACGACAGAGGAAATAAGGGACCTGTGACAGCCTCAGGGGGCTCAGCTACAGGGGTCTGTAAGACACTAGCATAGTGGCCTGAGAAGGCAGGGGGAAAATCACCTTAGTTACCTGAACTGATAAACATTAGTAACGAATAAAAGTAAGTATGCTAGATTTTGCTCTTCAATGTGAATTCATGACATAACTATAGAATGTTGATATGTGTCATATTTACATATTCACATTAGTGTTAAGCTTTGCCTCATCCCTCACCAAACAGTAATAGATTCTAGACCATCCCGAGGGTCAGAAGTTTTAATTTTAAAAAGTAAGTTTTAGCAAATCTTCAAGGCTGACAAAAGTTGAACCTAAGAAATAAAGCAAGAAGATGTAAATATACTCTGATACGGTTTGGCTCTGTGTCCCATCCAAATCTCACCTTGAATTTTAATAAGCCCCACATGTCAAGGGCTGGACCAGGTGGAGATAATTGAATCATGGAGCCAGTTTCCCTCCTTGCTGTTCACCTGATAGTGAGTTCTCATGAGAGCTGGTGGTTTGATAAGGGGCTTCCCCCTTCGCTGATTGTCGCTTCTCTCTCCTGCCGCCATGTAAGAAGTGCCTGTTTTGCCTTCCAACATGAAGGCATTGTAAGTTTCCTGAGGCCTCCCTAGTCATGTGGAACTGTGAGTCAGTTAAACCCTTTTCTTTATAAATTACCTAGTCTTGGGTATTTCTTCACAGCAGCCTGAAAACGGACTAATACATACTCCAAGCTGTTTCCTCCCCCAGCTGCTTTTCCACACGTCTGAGCATTTCCATTCAAACTAAAGATCAGGGAATGATGAAGAATTAATAAAGAGCAGAAGTAGAAGACCCAGAGGTGTGACCGTGGCTGTGTGGTGTGTGAGTGTGCGTGAATGGGTGTGTGTTTGGTATGTGTGTGTCTGTGAGTGGTGTCTGTGTTTGAGTGTGTGTGGTATACGAGTTTGTGTGACTGTGTGTGAGAGAGCCTGTGGCTGTGCCCACGCAAGCCAGCATAGAGCTGGGTGAGCTTTAGACAAAGCTCAAAATTAAAGAAGTTAAAATAATTTGAGGAAATCAGGCAGCAAGAATGTCTGAAGAGAACAAGATGAGTGGACTGGGGAGGGGAGGTGAAGAGAACCAGACCCTAAGTCCAAGAAACATGGGGTCCAGTGGTGTAAGGAGTCTTTAGGAGAATATGATCAAGGATCATTTTGTTTTCCCATTTTTCATGATGTAATATGATGACTTATTTGACGTTGAACAAATTACCAATGGTAGTTTTATTAACCATAAAACATGGATAGTTGAAATATCACTGTTTCAAAGAAATCTGCCTGTTTTTATTTCCATTTGTTTTAATATTTCTTGAATAGTATTTAGTGGATTTCTGGATTTCAAAAAGAAAAAAAACGAAATAAACAATTCTAATAGAATAAGCTTAGAGGCTTCTACATTCAAGTAGCTATTATAAATTAAAAACCTTTAAGTTACAGAATTTAAGCAGTGTTTATCCACATGAGATGAACATTAAAATCAGAGGTACATCTATGACTAGACCTTTCACATTAAAAATACGTGTTCTATGCTTCTTTATTAAATACATTATGTAAAACTTCGTTTATTTTGAGTGTTGTGGCTTTATTTTATCTTCTCCTACATGACTCAAATATGTAAGAGATTTGTTGTCCCCTGCTAAATAATTTGTTTATTTAAAGAATTAGTAATGTATAGGTTTAGGTGTCATTACAGGTGCTTTCATGGTTTATTTTAGTCATCCCCGTGAGGGAGTAAAACGCTCTTTAACTAAAGTCTGATGTAAGTTCGCCACCTTGTGGTAACAATGGGAATAGATGAGGGTTTAAAAAGAAGAGTAATGAAGCAATATAGCAAAGATGTTTAAACTATTTTCCTGATGTAAAAATCTGAAAGAGAAAATAGACTTTTTTTGATTAACATTTTGTATTTTTCATGCAAACGTACGAGTTATCCCTTAATCATAAAACTGTTTTTTGTGTATGTTTTTAATGTAGATATACGTATACTTATACATAAAAATATATTTGGAAAATTTCTCCAAAAAATGTAAATATAATTTCAGTAAATCCTAGAAATCATCATTGCCAACATTTTGGCTTTTGCATTTCTGAAAAAAATTTCTATAAGTGCTTTGGTATGTGAGTTTTCATAAATTAAAAAGTGTCTTCTCAGTTTAGCCAGGCGTGGTGGCACATGCCTGTAATCCTAGCTACTCTGGAGCCTGAGGCAGGAGGCAGGAGTATCACTTGAACCCAGGAGGCGGAGGTCGCGGTGAGTGGAGATTGCGCCATTGCACTCCAGCCTGGGCAACGAGAGGGAAAATCCGCCTCAAAAAAAAAAAAAAAAAGGGTATTTACCCAACTTTACATGTTAATAATCTCCCACCCTACTCCATGTTCTCTTAATAATTAAGAATTCCATATAATCACTATAATGATTCCTGGACACCGATGAAACACTTTGCAAAGTTTTAGTTTTTAACATTTTAAGTGGTAAACAAGTAAGATTGAAAATATTTGGATTAAACAAAGTTAAACAGGCATATTTTGCCTCATGACTTCTTTGAATCTTTCAGTGGGTGCAGGGCCCTGAGAATCACCAAAAGTAACATAATTTTTCAGTCTTAAAGGTTCTCTCATCAGCAAAACATTGTACTAAATTTTATGTTTCCAAAGAATTTATTACAAAGTATTTGAATACATGTTAACTGAAGATCATTTATATTGGAATTTCTAATTTAGAGTTAAGGTACCCATAGGTAACCTCAAAATCAGGATGTATCTACTAAATTACTATGAAATTTTTGTTACTAAAATTATAAGATGATAGTGTCACTTTTGTCCAAGCCTCAATTCTATAGGATCATTAACATGTCTGCGAAAACATTTATTTTAGATTGGAGCCAAAAGCTGAGAACTATTCTGTTCTACATACGTCCTGGCTTGGTTTTCCAAGATGGGATCTGAATGTCTTTCTTCACAACTGGATGTTAGAAAATACCTGTTATCTTGATGGTCTCATTAAACTGTTAAAAGAAGATTATCACAACTAGGTATCTTACACAGCTGAACCTTCCTCCTATTAAGTAGTACAAACACATTCTAATATGCATTTGCTATTTTATTTAATATGCACAATTTCTGTTTTCTGCTTTCCTTTTAGAATTGAAACATAATGGTATTTCACACTAGACATGGTTGTAGCAGAGGCATATGTTCTCCAAAGTACAAAGATAACTAGGAGGTCTTAGTTTCAGAGAAGTCCTGGACGCAACTTTCAAATATGCATTTTCATGTAGTGTTAACAAGAGATCTGTGAATAATTTCCTTCACTTTACAAATTAGAAAATTTAAGATCAGTTAACTCACGTTTATATCATACATGTTAACATTTTAAGTTTTTTGTGTTGTTTCATTTGCTTTTGTTTTGGTAACTGTGGTAGTAGTTCAAGAACAGGTGACATTCTTTTATCATACGCCACATGACAGTATCTGTTACGGTTTTTAAAGATCTATCACATTTAATTCTTACAACTTCATGTAATAGTTATAATTATCCCCATTATATAGATGTAAACAAAAACCGAAAAAGTTAGTGAATTTGCTCAAGATCACATAACTCACTTTGGAAAATCAGACATGTTGACTCCACAGCCTCTGTGCAATACTCTCCTAAAACGGTTTACAGTTCCGTCTTGTAATGTTTGCGTCCATGCCTCTGACACTATACTGCATTCTGTGCATCATTAAATCGCTCGGGTAAGTATTGTCTTTATCCCCACTTTACAGATGTGGTAACTGAGCAACTTACAGGTTAATCAGCTAGAAGGCAAAGAGTGTGAAAGAGGCAACCCTGGGAGTCAGAGACCAGGTGGCCAGGCTGCAAGGGACTCTTCTCTAAACCTGCTTTTGCTTAGGGAGGAAGCAATCTGTCCTTAAGGATTATCACTCCTGACAGCCCAAATCACAGCTGGGCCCTCTCTCCTGTTGGCAGGACTCTTCGATCCCGGGCTGATGTGTCTGGAGAAGTTCTCTCTAAGTTTTGTTTAATCTACAGTCTGTTGCACAGCCAAAAATGAATGTTCTGCACAAATGCATAGGTATTGGTGTATGTGGGAGGAGGAAACAGTGAAGAAAGATTCATTTTGAAGTGTTGTAGTGTCTACTTTCTATGTGAATGCTTTAAATCAAGAGCAATGATATGTTTATACATATGACATTATTTTGGCGGACTAGAATATTTTACTTCATTAACAGAAATCAGTTTCCATCTTTGGATTGTTATATCTGAATGATAAAATGATGATGTCAATAAACCCAATAAAGTGAAATCAAGTTAGTTGGAAGGTCTCGTGTCTAAATACACTTTCAAATAGTTCAGTGACAAATAGCAATAGCAAATTGTTCCATCTATGTTCATAGTGTTTTAACATCCATATGAAGCTCTTTGCTATTCTGATAGAAACAAGTATATAGTTGTGTGTCCACTCTTGTGACCCTGGAAACTGTGTGAGGTACTTGGCATTTGGAGTGTTACTTCTTTGGCTGCCACTTTATTATAAATAAATTTTGAGTTTCCTTTAAATCACTAGGAAATAAAGCAGCTGGTTTATAAGAGACAATAGCTTAAATGATGAATATTGAATCTCGTAAGTAGAATAAGTCTTCTGTAAATTGACCGAGGAATATGTGCTTTGTCAGAAATAGTAAAAGAAGCAAAGATATGATGCTGAGTTAAGTTTCTGAGTATATGCTGCCTGTAATCACTACATGCTGCATTGGAAGACCATGGCCTTGACTGGAAGACCATGGCCTTGATCAGAAGACCGTGGCCTTGATGGGAAGACCGTGGCCTTGATCGGAAAACCGTGGCCACGATTGGAAGACCATGGCCTTGACTGGAAGACCGTGGCCTTGACTGGAAGACCGTGGCCTTGATTAGAAGACCATGGCCTTGACTGGAAGACTGTGGCCATGATCGGAAGACCGTGGCCTTGATCGGAAGACCGTGGCCTTGATTGGAAGACCGTGGCCTTGAAGATTAGTTCTTAACCAATAAACACATTTGTTAGAGTCTTCTGCTCTCTGGAATATACTAAGGTATGCAGCCCAGTCAGAGTTAACCTTTTGCTAAGTAATATTAATAAGTTAAAACATCTATTGAGTATTTACTACAAGCCTAGTAAACTTAAGCCATTATGAGAGATTAAACATAAACATTAATTTAAAAAAAAAGCATGGTCACAAGCCTCAAATATATACAAAAAAGATGATGAAATATACTCTTAAAACTTAAACATGTGAAATAGGACTTAAGGAACAGCTAAATTTTCTGATAGATTGGAATAATATTGTAAGACTGTAGATGATAGGGTTCTGATGTGATTTGGATGGCAGAGTGGAGAAGGGGTATCTGGGGCAGGTAGACGAAGGGAGTGCTGTGTGGACACGGTGCCGGATGTGTCAGGAGTGTGCTGGGAGGAAGGGGCTACACGTGTTGGTGGGCCGAGTGCACCCAAGTCTTTGAAAGAGCAATGAGAATGTAAGCTTGATTTGGTCTATTGGTGTTATTGTAGTTCTTAACCAGGAGAGAAATGAGAGTCTTTAATGCATCATTGCACTTATTCATTGCTGAGAGAAATATTCAGACAATATCAAGGAAATTCGGAACCCAATATAATATTGTATTTTGGGTGTCTATAAAACAGAATTTATTTTTGTCCAATTTTATACATTGCTACTTTTTTGTTTGTTTTTTTGTTTTGTTTTGTTTTGAGATAGGGTCTTGCTTTGTCACCCAGACCAAGACTGGAGTGCAGTGGCACAATCTTGGCTCACTGCAATCTCCACCTCCCAGGTTGAAGTGATTCTCCTGCCTCAGCCTCCCGAGTAGCTGGCATTACAAGCATGTGCCACCGTGCCCAGCTAATTTTTATATTTTTAGTGGAGATGGGGTTTCACCATGTTGGCCAGGTTGGTCTCGAACTCCTGGCCTCAGGTGATTCTCCTGCCTCAGCGTCAATAAGTGCTGGGGTTACAGGTGTGAGCCACCATGTCCAGCCTCTATATGGCTTCTTAACCGTATCAGGATTTGCTTACTTGTTTTTATTTTTCATTGCACAGCAATTCTGTAACTATTAGCAAAAGTAAGGAAGAAAATACATGGAGAAATACCTAGGATAACAGAAAAGAAAAGAGAAGAAAAAAATACACCACAAACAAAAGGGAGGCTAACTCCCAATTAAACTGGCATATTTGCATAATTATTTAATGCGTAAAAGCATGTTAAAATGTGATTTATTGACATTCCTGGATTACCTATTGCATTCTCGGTAAAACCACTAATATTTAATAACTTATCCTGAAACATTGATAGTTTCACAACTACTAAGCAGCAGAAACAAACACAATCCCATTTGGATTATTTGGGATTCAAATTTCAGTGCCCTTACCAACATACTAATGCACTTCACTCGATTACCAGAATGCAGTGTTATTTTTATTTGTATGTTTAAATTTTTAATCTAACCCATCCTATTTAATAATAGTTATAATAATTTTTCCAACTAATAGGTCAGTAAATATGTAATTTTTAAAGGTATTTCTTACTTGATGGGTATTCTTTCAAAATGTATACTACAATTTGTTAGATAATAAGTATTCTACTCATTTTTACAAAAGCATTTTGCAGCCATTCTAATATAAAATTTTCCAAAATCTCCTTTATACACTGTGTACAAATTTTGACAACATTCGCTATCTAATTAACAGAACTTATCAATTCTGCAGAAGCCATTATAGTCGGCTACAGAAATTCAAATTTGGTTGCTTACTAAAGAGTGGGTCTTTACAATAATACACTGGATTGTTAAATTTTACATTATGAAAGGTTTATACAGAACAGTACTTAACAAATCATTAGCAAAATAAAGTGTTAAGCCTGATACTTTTTTTTCAAAATGACTGTTACATATTTTCTACTCTAATTTTCGTTTTCCAAAATTACTGTTACATGCTTTTTGCTCTTTAACCAGGAACATAAAGTCTAAATGAACAGAGAGGGAACTGTTTTGGGTTGGGGGAGGAGGTAGGGCATGAAGAACCAGGAAGAATCACATTGCTTGAATTAGCTATTTCTTTGCCTTGCTTTTGGTTTTCAGAATTTGAGTGTTTTTTTTTTTTTTAAAGGATTTCTGGGAGTATTAAAATACAGTAAGTTGCCTTATGTATATTAAATTGCAAAATATTGTTTAACAGTTGTGATTAGTGTAGCAAGCGTAGTAAAGAAGCTAACTCTAAAGCTTACGTAATATGCAGTTTTGAAAGTGAAAAACTCATTGTAACAGGACTTCAGTGTCTAAATAGTACTGATCATTAATGTATCTTCATTTATTAATCATTGGAAATTAATGTGTTTTGTGTGCAATAGATTTTGCTAAAATGACTGTCCTTAAAAGGATTGTAGAGCCTTTATTGAAAAAAGAAACACTAAAATTGCATTTTGTCTGATAACGTGGAGTGAATACAAAGGTAAAATCAAAAGTTAGCTTTTAAAAGCACTTTCTGTAAGCAGACATCCACAATGCAGTATTACTGTAAAGACTGAGCACACTTAAAATATTCTGTCACTCTAATAATGAAATAAATGTATTTTTCCTCATGTTGAAATCATATCTAACATTTTACATTGCTGTATTAAACTCATGTTTTCTCATCATTATTTAGCCGTATTTTGTACCTGCTTGAAGTTCATATTTTACCTCCCAGTCCCTTCAATGTGCATTGTAATCTGGAGATAATGATCATTGTATATCGAATCACTAGACTGTATAAAATACATGCATAGTAAGCTAATTGTATCACCATGTATATTAAATGTAATAAGCGTAATATATTTTTTGTGTTGTTCAGGATTAATTTTTTCATGATTCTGAATTTCCATGGCATTTTGTTTTTTTCATATTCTTAAGTAATGTTACAGGGTTTGCTTTAGTATATTTTATTCATTAGTACTTGGTAAGTATATATTTTTCAAAATTATTTAAAAATTTCTATTAGGTGTTTTCGCACAGTAAAACTAAATTTATACATTTCTTAATTTGGTATAAAGTATAATTTATGCACATGGTAGATGCTTCAGGTTTACTAAATAAATATGCCTACTTAGAAAAATGTGGATAATGTACTTCATTTTAATGCCAGAACATACCCTATGGCATTTTTATAAGCTGAGCCTCTCTAGAGGAATACCAGCGCTGTTAGTAACACAGGAAATAATGAACATTACGGCACCATTTCTGAAAATCTCATGACAGATCATTTATCTCAGTTTGTGGTAATTTATTATAACCTTTTATCTTTAGATTTGTAATATGAGTGATTTTCCACTGAGTATCAGTTATAACTTTCTTCCTTTGTCTTGTTCGTCTTGTTTTTAGCTCCTTGCGAAGGCAATACATTCTTCTGCCATAGTAACATGTGTATTAATAACACTTTGGTCTGCAATGGACTCCAGAACTGTGTGTATCCTTGGGATGAAAATCACTGCAAAGGTAATGATTAGTCCCTGAAATCTGAAAAACTTTCCTTCCTGTGGAGTGGGGTAGAAGGTTTATATATATATCAGTCGGACAGTCTTTAAAGTAGAGTATATAGTGCCTTTTATTAGCACTGCATGTCTTATAATCGCTTTGTAAGCATTTTTCTCAGCCTTTACTCATACTGTGTCCAGATGTTTCGTGATTCATTAGCGCACAGTGGACTATCCTTAGCACTTGGATTCTAATTAAAGACATCACCTTATTAGACCCTGCAGAGCTCTGAAAACGGGAGCTTTCAGGGGAGCACACTACTTTCCTATCATGTGTGATACTGTCTGCTTGTGGCCACACCTGTCATTCATTCTCGTTTGTCTTGATTGGACTTTGTGTACATACTCAAGAGATAAAATATATTGAACTAGCATTTGCACTTTCAATTATTTCCAGCTACTTCACTTCCGTTTTGCTACGAAAATGCTTTTCTTCCTTTCCCATGAACATAGCTCCCAATGCCCTTGCCTCCTTCCCTTGTCTATACACAAAGGCTTGGTTATGTAAACAGGGATCCTTGGCTGGATGACGGATGTTGCATGTTTTAGTTAAGATGAAACGATGAAGCTGCCATATAAAGTATTTTACTGAGATCCAGTATTAAACCATTGACAAAAGAAGATAGGCAAATAACTCTTTCATGCTTGAAGTCCAGTAGTATCTACGAAATGCCTTCTGTTCATAGAAGTAAAGAAGGAATACCACAGTATTCATTGCTTCATACAGTCAGTAGGAAAGGCAATTACACTATCAACACTTTTGCTGTTGATTACTTTCCTGTCTACTTTTGAATGGATTAGAAATTTATCTATTTATTTATTTTTTTGACGGAATCTCGCTCTGTCACCCAGGCTGGAGTGCAGTGGCGTCATCTGGGCTCACTGCAAGCTCCACCTCCCGGGTTCACGCCATTCTCCTACCTCAGCCTCCCCAGTAGCTGGGACCCGCCACCATGCCCGGCTAATTTTTTGCATTTTTGGTAGAGACGTGGTTTCACCGTGTTAGCCAGGATGGTCTCAATCTCCTGACCTCGTGATCCACCCGCCTCAGCCTTCCAAAGTGTTGGGATTACAGGTGTGAGCCCCCGCGCCCGGCCAGAAATTTACTTTCTAAGTGATCTTACTGCAGACCTGTTAATAATTCGTAGTCACCATTGGCTTTGTTTGGCCTATGTAAATGTGGTCCCATCTATGTAAGAAATATTTCACATGAGATGGCAATCAACACATGTGAATGGATGTGCATTATGAAAGTCCATTTTTTTTTCAGAAAGAAAAATGATTCGTTTAACCTTTAATTCATTCTCTTGTGATAGGAGAAAAACTTTTTATAATTGCAGTCATTTCTAATTTATGGAGGTTACGCCGATGGCAAGAATGTAGTGTAACCTAAAGTTTGTCCCATGTGCCCTTGAAAAGAATACCTATTTGCTGTTGTTGAGTGAAATGTTGTATAGATGCCTGTTATGTCTGGTAGGCTTACAGCATTGTTCAAGTCTTCTCTTTGCCTTTGATTTTCTGCTGTGTTTTGTCCATTATTGAAAGTGGGTGTGAAATTCTTCGGCTGTCACGATTGAATTATCTACTTCTCTCTTGACTTCTGTAAAATTTTTCTTTCGTGTAATTTTAAGCTTGGTTGCTAACCTCATGTATGTGTGTAAATTGTTGTGTCTTCCTCATGACCCTTTTATCACTACAAAACAATCTTCTAGAGTTTAGTACAGTTTTTTGTCTTGAGTTATATTTTGTCTGACATTAGTATAGCCACTACATCTTTCTTATGGTTTGGTTTCCATTCTTCTTTTCCACGTTTTTACTTTCAGTCTGTCTGCATGTTTGAATATAAAGTGTTTCTTTTGTAGACAGTCTGTATTTGTATCTTATTTTTTATCCAGTCTGAGAATCTTTGCCTTTTCATTGGGTTGTTTAATCCATTCACATTTAGTACTGTCATTGATATAGCTGGACTTCATATATTCCATTATACTTTTTGTTTCTAAATGTCTCATTTATTTTTTTCTTTTCCTTCTTTTATTGCTTTCTTCTGCATTAAGTTAGTATATTCTAGTGCAACATTTTAATTATTTTAGAGTTTTTAATGCATTTTTGTACTTTCTTAGTTCCTTTAGGACTTAAAACATACGACTTAGCTTCCCAGCATGTATTTTAGATGATGCTAAATTATAGTGAGACATAGAAGCGTTTTTCCTATATTCTCTCTTCCGTTTTCCAATTATATTTGTACATATTACATTTTTAAACGTTCTAATTATATTTGTATATATTACATTTTAAACATTACAAGCCCAACAATACATGGCACTAATTATTACTTTATATAACTGTATGTCTTTTAAAGTGGTTGGGAGAAGAAAGGACAGCAAGTATATTAATGTAACTTTTTATATAATCCTTCTGATTTACTATTTCTGGTTCTCTTCATTTGTTTTTCTAGATTTGCGTTAGCCTGGTGTCATTTCCTTACCCAATAACATTTTAGCTCCCACCTGTTTTACACTGTATTGTCACCAGTATATTGCATTTATGTAATATCTGTTACATAATCTCTGTTGCTTTCAAGATGTTTTATTTTTTTTTTAATGTTTTCATTGTCATGCATCTTTGCGTGGATCTCTGCATTTATCCTACGTGGAGTTTGTTGAACTTAGATGTGGGTTTTCTAATTAAGTTTGGGAAGTTTTAACTCCTCTAGGTTTTTTGTTGTTGTTCGTTTTCCTGTTACTTTCCATCTCTCCTTTGTTTCTTATACTCCCATTACATTATGTTAGTGTGCTTGTTGATTTGCCACACTTTTTTTTTCTCCTGAGGCTGTTATTTTTCTGCCTTCTTGTTTTGAAACTCATGTTCATATTGCACTATTCTCATGCCTCTGTCTTTATAAAGTTAGCTGATGCTTTCTTTTTCCAGCCGAAATGTACTGTTGAGGCTCCAGGAAATTATCACGTTAGTAATTGCACTGTTCAATTCCAGACCTTCCCTTTTTGTATGATTTATATTTCTTTATTAGTATTCTCTCTGTGATGAGCATTGTCCTCATTTTCTTTAGCTTCTTCAATCTTAGTTTGCTTTAGTTCCTTAGACATATTGATTATAGCTGCTTTGAAATCTTTGTCAACTCTGATATCTGGCTCCCCAAAGGGTCGTTTCGTTGCCTGCTTTTTCTTTTTTCCTATATATACACTTGACTTTACTGTTTCTTTACATGCCTTACAACATTGTGTTGAAAATCACGTGTTAGTGGCATCTCTGAATACTACCTCCTTCCTCCCAGGACTTGTAGTTTTCTTGTTTGTTTCTAAATGTAGACTTGGCCAGACCATTTTAGTGAAGGCTCTGATGCTGCACCACAGAGACCACTGCCTTGGGCTTCGCACCAGCAGCCTTGGGCAGCACGGTTTTAGCAGGGCTCTCTGTGCCTCTCTCATTTCCTGTTCTCTCTATTTAGCTATCACCTCTGTTTGTATTGCAGCCAGTTGTTAGTCTCCACCGATTGTCCTCGATTGTCGACTGATGGTTCTACTGCTTTCGACAGTGCCCAAGATCATAAACTGTTCTACAGTCTGGTCAATTAAATTAAATTAATTGCAAAGGTAGTCCCTGAGTCTAGCTTTTGTGAGTTGTTATAACCCAGGAGGACTCTCGTTAGCTGTTACTCTCTTAGCTTGTTCTGTTAAACTTCTAGATGTCCCAAGGTTCGTCTTACTGCTCTTAAGACAGTAACGCTCTCTTAATTGCATACTTGATTGCATACTGCCTCTTAAGTGCATAAAGCGCCAGATATTCCCAGGTGGTCTCCCATCCAAGTATCAACCAGGCCCTCTTAAAACACTAAGAGGCAGTTAGTGTCTTTAGAGCAATAAGACAAACCTTAGAATGTCTAGAAGCCTGTGCATATCACAACATCTCCATAGTTCTTGAAATGGTCGTTAGGCTTGAGTTTCTCCACACACCATTTCAAATAAACTAACTATATTTAGGGGAAGCTATAATCCTTTCTGCACTTGTAGCCTTGCTCTCTTTCTGGGCACAACTTCTCCACCAGTGCTCTGGATGGGGGCAGGAACAGTGGTGCAGGTCTGTTTATGCACAGAGTACTTGGGTGAGGTTGCTAACATGTGGTGTTGTCAACTTGCCACTCCAGGCAGCTCTCCTGTGTCAGCAAACTTGGATAAGCATGATCCAGGCCTGACATTCTCCGCTGGAGACACCTTGTGTTGAGCTCCTGACCTCCAAGTTGAGGCTGAGAGGAGGAACCTCAGGAGCCCCAGACATCTCAGCCACTCAGGCCAGAAAAGAAGCATGTCCAACATAGACCTGGTTGAGAAATACTGGTAGCTTTCCCCTCCTAAAGAGATGCCGTAACTCACTTAACTGGGAGCTGCAGGGAGAGGGTGCCCTGCGTTCTTGTCCACACCTCCCTGAGGAGGGCTCCCGTCATGGTGAATCAAGAGTGAAGGAAGCAAGTCATGGCTCAAATGCCACAGACTCTCACGGTTCCTAAGGACATTTAGTAGACTGGTTTATATAAATCCATCTCCACTTGATGTACACCATTAGGACAATTTCTGGAGTTTCATTAAACCAGGCTTTGATTGGTTGAGTTTTTAAAATAATTTTCTAACAGTTGTGATTATTTCGTTTGGGAAAGAGTCCATGCCATCATTCCATAAGTGTGTGTCTTCAGATTGAATTGAATTATTCTTTGGTATCAGAATATTATTGCTACTTTATAGATAGGGGTGGGTGTGTGTGTCTGTGTGTCTGTGTGTGTGTGTTTTAAGCTGAGATGCTGGACAATGGGGAGGGAGGTTATTTTTAAGACTGGTCAGTGTATTTTTTGTGAAAACTGAGACCTTGTATTTATTTTTAAATATTTTCCTAAGCTACGCTAGATAGATAGATAGATAGATAGATAGATAGATAGATAGATAGATAGATAATTAGAGGATGGAGAGAGAGAGAGAGTGTGTGTGTATGTGTGTTTGTGTTAGTGTCTGTATATGTGTATTTTAAGCTGAGATGCTGGGCAATGGGGAGAGAGGGCTATTTTTAAGGCTGCCCAGTGGTTTTCTTGTGAAAAACGAGACCTTGTATTTATTTTTAAATATTTTCTTAAGCTACTACAAGCCTGTAAAAGTTCTGTGCTCAGCCTGCTTTATTGAAGTTTTTAATGCGCATTTTAACTAGAGTATTAATTTTTGCTGTGTTGCTTCTTGTTTTGTCCATTTGCTGTTTTCACTCTCTCCAACCCATAGAGAAGAGGAAAACCAGCCTGCTGGACCAGCTGACCAACACCAGTGGGACTGTCATTGGCGTGACTTCCTGCATCGTGATCATCCTCATTATCATCTCTGTCATCGTACAGATCAAACAGCCTCGTAAAAAGTATGTCCAAAGGAAATCAGACTTTGACCAGACGGTTTTCCAGGAGGTATTTGAACCTCCTCATTATGAGTTATGCACTCTCAGAGGGACAGGAGCTACAGCTGACTTTGCAGATGTGGCAGATGACTTTGAAAATTACCATAAACTGCGGAGGTCATCTTCCAAATGCATTCATGACCACCACTGTGGATCGCAGCTGTCCAGCACTAAAGGCAGCCGCAGTAACCTCAGCACAAGAGATGCTTCCATCTTGACAGAGATGCCCACGCAGCCAGGAAAACCCCTCATCCCACCCATGAACAGAAGAAATATCCTTGTCATGAAACACAACTACTCGCAAGATGCTGCAGATGCCTGTGACATAGACGAAATCGAAGAGGTGCCGACCACCAGTCACAGGCTGTCCAGACACGATAAAGCCGTCCAGCGGTCAGTATCAATAGATTTTTTGATGACAACTATAACCTGAGGACTGAAACACTTCCAGAGTATTGTCTTCTATTTTGTCTTCATATTTCAGTTTCCCTTTAATGATTTAAACCCTAGTTTTCCAATAGTTTCCCTCTTCTTTTTCCTTTTCACTGCTATCCGTATTCTTCCTAAACCTCATACATGTGCAGGATATGTATATGTGTGTGAACACACATGCACACAGAGACCAAAGATACTTTATTTATTTCTAAACATATACACATATTTATTTTATAAAATTATGGCTTTTAATATATAATAGATTTATAATGCAAACTTGCTTCCATGTGACCATTGCTCCCATCAATATTTATCTATTTTGAGATATGAAATGATATTTGAAAACGATTGCCTTACCAAGATGGCTCACCCATCTTGATGAACAATTTTAATCCCGAAATAACATATTTTTCAATATAATATATTTATTTTTGGTAGGAACACAAAAATACTTGTCTTTCACATATTACATAATGTTTATATTAGGAATTGCATAGGATAGTGCAGTGTATTCATCATTTACACTTAAATGTTGTTAGAAACAGTAGAAACATTTGATTTATTTTCCTTTAACTATAAATACACTATTATCTGTGTTGTATTATTAGCCTTAAAATGAGTAAAATTTTTGAGAAAAATATTTAAATTTAGGAAACATTATTTTAAATTCTGAAATCTTGTCAACTTATACTTCATTTTGCATGTTTACTAGCATTCCATTTATTTTATAAATTGTGACATACTTTCTCCATTCATGATACATTCTCAAAACCTAAAATACTTTAGTTGGTTTGATATGTTTTGCATGCTGACGTAAGTCTATTTCCACAGTTTTCTGAATTTTAAAAATGCTTTTGAGTAAATATTTGTATACGTGTATTTTTCGTGCAAATAGTACTTTGTTGAATGAAATAGCCGTAACATTCCAGGTTCTGCCTCATTGGGTCTCTAAGCAAACATGAATCTGAATACAACACAACTAGGGTCTAAAAAGAAAATTCAAGGTAAGCAGATGCCCTTGGTTCCTTTTCCTACTTTGTCGTATTCTGTTTTGTGGCTACTGTCTTGTAGTTTTCTAGGGAATGTGCTATTTCTCCATTATTTCTTGAGCTATGTGTTTCATGACATTTCATGATTAGAAATATGATGGGTTCAGTGTTCATCGGAGAGATGATTCTCAGGATACATACCTTTGAAAGAAATCTTGGTATTGTTACCATCAAGAATTGTACTAAAATGTAATTTAGAAGGACATCAAATTAATCATCTAAATTTTACATGTTTTAAGGTACAGATAATAAAATTAACGAACATTCTCCAAAGAAATACTAGAAAAAACCCAAGGTTTTCAAACTAAGAAAATAGAATATTCAGTCTCAGTGTAGCTGAAGTTAATATTTAAAACTGGTAACTACTTTATGTAATTTGGCAACATTCTACTCAAAATTCATACACTAAATAGTTTTGGTACTTACACAATTTATAAACTCTTATTTTTGCATGAATATGTGGCTCATCTCATCAAAATTAGATGCAGCATGTTGTGTCAAATTTTATACTCTAAAATTTGAATGCAAAAGGTTTCATTAATCCCAGTTGTCCTTGTGTACATCGATTTTGTCATCGGGTATCACAATGGCTTTAGTTTTTGCTCTTGATTGTCTATATCTATATTAGCCTAATTTGTCTCCAATTGAATTTGCTTGACAGCTAATCTCTTCTAAACTCCTCAAGCCTATCAACTATTCTTGAACTAGGTGAATGCATTTCCATGCTCTATATTACATTAATAAATTGGTGTATTTGTATGCATTTTTCATTGGGAGAAAATGTTTTAACTGTTCTTTATTTTCAGAGAAGAACTATTTATACAAACATGGGGACTGAAAAGAAAATTCTGTAGTGAATTGTGAAAAGTGGACATATTTCTAAATTCATTCCACTGCCTTTATCCAAACTTAAGAATTACAGACATTTGTTATTCCTTCGGCAAGACATCCCCGCTGCACAATGACATGTTCATTTCGTAATTTGGTTGCTGGCCACCAAGTGCTCCTTAGTTTTTAAATACATTTTGAGATTAACTGGAAACTTGAAGAAGAAATTAGTTCCCAATTAAGACTATCCCAACTTTATTTTTATTGTCAGTTTCACTTTTGTTTCTATGTTGTTTTATGTCTTTGTTATATAATTGTACATTGTGTGATATGTGAAAAAAAAACACGAATTTGGATGAACTTGGTGTTACATGTACATTGTTTTCATTATATAGACTGCTTGAGAATAGTGCGTTCCTGAATGGTTTTGAACATGCTACAGTGAAAAGTGACAGTGTGGACCATGGAATCACCAGCTAGAGGTTATGGACTATACACACCTATTATTCTGTTCTGATTAAATAACAGGAAAAAGTAACAAGTAAAATTACTAGATTGCAATAAAAAATTTCATTTTTTGGTCTTTCCTATATACCCCTGATTTCCTTTTTGTTTTATATCAAAGAAAGTACTGAGTTTCAGAAATCCTTTTTGAAGTCAGGTATTTTAGCATTCATACTCTACAGTAGAAATGTTTTTGATTAAGCACTCAGCAATATGACCAAATTGCCAGTTTGAGAAAATACCCTGCATGTCAGTACTGGATATTTGAGTTGGGAAAATATCCTTTTTGTTAGACACATTGTAAAAAGCATGCATTGTCAAATACTGTTGTTACTCTTCCATTTCTTTATGTCATATGCTTGCTACTTATGACTTTTTATATAAATATATATAAAATGTATAATAATTTCCTAATTTGAGTTAAGAGAAATGTTTTCTTCCATTAGAGTGATTAAAAAACTGACTTACATAAATACACATTTTATATCAACTTTTTCCACCTTTTAGCGTACAGGATGTCCTTCAGTATTAAGGTTTACTTCCCAAAATATTTGGCTTCTAAAAGTTTAGGGGAGTATTTTCTTCTTTTAGAATAGGGAACTCTTGTTTAAACTGCTTTACAATCACAAGCCCTTTTATGAACTAAACTACACCATTATGAATTATTCTTATTCTCAGGCACACGTAATACACCTGAAAGCTTAGTGATTATGATGTGTTTAACATAAAGTAAAAATCCCAAAATATATTTTAATTAAGTTATATACACACTCTGTAAAGTTTGATTTGGTGAGTGGTTATTTTTTTAAATATTCAATGTATAATCTGACAAAATAAATTTTTAAAATAAGAATTACTATCAGTATATATGCTTCCCAGCATTTTCAAAACTACTGAATTCTCCAGGATGAAAGAACACTGTCCTTCCACTGGCAGAGCAGTCTGACCTACTAAAATATGGACTTTGCAATTCAAGCAGGCTTTGCAAACTAAATAGATGAATTACTGTTATGCTTCCCTACTAGGAATTCAATGTCATATATGTTAAAAACTAAATAAATAGAAAATAAAATAAAATTTTATAATAGAAAAGTCAGAGAGTTCTCATAGCCATTATAAACACTCTATCTTGAAAAGATGTCAAGCTACAGAATCACTTCAATGAATTTGATAAACTAGGGAATACAGAAAAGGTGTTGAACATGACAGATAAAGATTATTTTTCATTTTTGTGCTACATAGTTTTATACACATTGCTTATGATAAAATGTACCCTTTTTATTTGGCTTGACTGGTTTATTTTTTACCATGGTTCCTTTTTTGCCCTTTAATTCAAAATTAATACACCAAAGATTTTTTTAAAGGATTAATCATATCTTATATTGCTTTCTCTATTTAAAAATCTTCAGAGGACTCCTTTCCCTTTGAATGATAATATCAAAAGTATGATATAACTGTCAAGATTTTTTTCTTTGTAACAGCATCAAAAATAGTGAAATAGGTGAACACTTTACTATTAATTTGTTCTGTAACTGACCGGAATGTCCATCCCCTCCAATTTCTCCTAAATATGCAGAATGTTGATTCCCTGCTTAAAAGGTGTTTTCACCAGAAATCCACTCATGGAGACTTAAAAAAAAAAAAACACGAAATGAAGTATAATAATAAGAATGGATAGCTCACATATATTTAACACGCAGCAGCTTCATGGGAAAACAAATATATTTTAAATGAAGAACAGGCCTCCTCAGTGATAACTCTAAAATTTCTCAACAATGTACAGACACAGACTAATCATAAAAGAAGACAATGACGATGCCTGGGCAGTGTCTGGAGGTCTCCCTTTCTCCTGGCATTCACTCTAGATGCTGAAACTTGGGAGTGCAGGGCTCCAGCAGAGCTGGGAGATATTCTCTGGAAGGCTCTGGTGGTGCTTATTGATCAGTCAGTATTGAGATTTGTCAATATATTAAAAACTATTCAGTAGCTATATCAGATCTTATCACCTGAATGCAACCTTTGGCCCACATTCTAAAGGTGGTGACACACATAGATAAGGAATGAGATGTTTCAAGACTTTTAAGTCATGTTATTTGAATAAATGATTATATTTTTTGATAAAGTGAATTCAAACATTACCAACCCAAGTGCTTTATTGATTTAAGAAGATGATTTCAAATAATGTATTAAGTTAGCCTCTGTGTTAATTTGATAAAGCTATTGTTTTTCATTTTATTTTTTCAAGTTTTAATTCACTTTTCAAAACCATGGCCGCATATAATCACATGCAATGCTGATGAAGCCCCATATTAATTTTCGTACTTCTGTCCAAATGTATTGCAGTTCCCTAATTTCAAGGTTCTAATTGGGAAATCTGATTTCTTTTGTATCTGTTTTTATATACATACCAATTTTAAGCATTAGCTTGCAAAATAGACATATGTTGTGTTTGATTTGCCATAACGAACTCGAATTTGATTTTGTAACTAAAATGTGGCTATCCACGTAATTGGAGATCAGTGTCTTTGGGCATTTAATGGAGAACAAATCACATTGTGGTGATGCTGGTTTTTCTGTTTCACATTTACTTTTGCTCTAGAAGTATTTTCATGAGTCTGATGACTCCATCAGTTACGATCCTCGGTGTTTAGTAACTTAGACCGTTTGCATAACTTTAATATTCACTTAAGCTTCTGTATCATTGTTTTTCTGTATTTTTCCCTTAGGAATTTAATTCGGGTCTCAAATTTTATAGCTTTAAAAAAAATTCCTTGAATGGGTTTTCCTCAACCTCAGAATATCATGATAAATTACAATGGCCGGGTGTGGTGGCTGACTCCTGTAATCCCAGGACTTTGGAAGGCCGAGGCAGGCGGATCACCAGGTCAGGAGATCCAGAGAGCGAGACCATCCTGGCTAACACGGTGAAACCCCGTCTCTGCTAAAAAATACGAAAAATTAGCCGAGCGTGGTGGGGGGCACCTGTAGTCCCAGCTACTCGGGAGGCTGAGGCAGGAGAATGGCGGGAACCCGGGAGGCGGAGCTTGCAGTGAGCTGAGATCCGGCCACTGCACTCCAGCCTGGGCGACAGAGGGAGATTCCATCTCAAAAAAAAAAAAAAAAAAAAAAACCAAATAAATAAATAAATAAATAAATAAATAAATTACAAGATATGACCCTGGTTCCTATTACCTTGATTAAAGTGATGGCAGTTAATTTACTGATGTTTTGTCAGTGAAATAAATAATAACAGCTCATGAAATTTGTGTGTCTCTGTGATGAAAATGAGTCATGTCACATTCTCTCTGAAGGGAAGTTAAACAAACAACATTTTAAAAATTCTCTGAATTCTATATAAATATGCTTTGAAAAGTGAGTTAGGGTTTTGTCTAATTGCATTGAGGCGAGTTAGCTTCGGTGTCATTTTCCTCTGTGCGCTTTTTCCTCCATGGATTCATTTCTATCGCAGTCTAGCACAAATGACCCAGCCAAGAAATTGTAAAATAGATGCACCAACAAAAGAAACAGGTCTTGAGTTAATTAGCAATCTCTATGCATTTAATTAATATTTCCCAAGCCCATCTTAAGGGTGTAATAAAGTAGAAAAATAAAAATATATCATTAAAATAGCCAGAAATGTTTTTATAAATAATCCTGTTAAATAAATCTGAGGCCCTTTGTTAATTTACAATTATCGTGATTCATTTTATTAATAACTTGTTTGAATTGTGCTGCAAATTTATCTAACTGAATTATATCATCAAAATAAACAGGGTAATAAAAAAACAATTATAGGTGAGTGATGTCAGACACTCATAAAAACTCATCATTTTCTTATAGCCTCTGGTTCTGTACTTTGTTGTGTATTATTCAAGAGGTAAATGCTCTCTTAACATGCCTCTGGTTCCTCAGCGATAGGAAAAAGAAACTCAACCTGCTTTGGACTTGTGTATTGACTTGGATTGGTTTTCAGAATGTCCTTATTCCTGAAACAGTGTGATCATGTAGTAAAACTACTCCTTTATATCTGTAACTACTGTGCAGCCCACATGTTCTTTTTTGTCCCCACCCTCTGCCATCTTTCCGACCTCTGAGGCATGCTATTTTATAGTGGTTTGCTCTTCGAAAAATTGTTTTTGTGCCCTCTCTTAATCGTCACAGATACTGACAGAAAACTTAAAAATGACCAGAAAACATAATGTATAATTTATTTAAAATAAAACATTCTTTTTATATCACATTATCAAATTTGTACTCTTTATTCAGTTTCCCATTAAGTGTGATATGAATAGAGCCAGGCTGTTTTGAGCTTGCACAGTCTGTCTACCAAGCTTCTTCCTAAGTACTTCGAGGGTAAAATGAAGAAGGCAGTCTAGGAAGGAACACAGTTACAGAGCCTTGTAGAAGGCAGACTGCTTACAGGAGCTGTATAAGGAAAATTAAGCCCAACATTATGTGCTGTGTTGGCCATCTTGGAAAGCTGATTGCATAACCCTGGTTACCTCTTCCGTCATCTTCCGTGGAAGATAAAAATAAATTCAAATGTTAATACAGTAGACATGATATTTTATCATGAAGAAGCTTGTAGCAAAAACCTGAGAATATAGGTATCTTCTTAAGAAAAGCAAGAGAGGCTTTGTGAATAGCTGACCTTCTAAGCAGGTCTTGAGGGATGGAGACAATGGTCAAATAGTAGTGCAGGGAGGAATTTCCACCTAGAGTAATTTCAGCAGATGTAGCGTCAGAAGATCATTTAATTGAGCTGGTTGGAGCATAGACAGGAGGAGTAATAAGTAAGTATATTTGACGGAGTAGGTTTGAGTTTGCATCATGATTTCTGAGTGCATGGAATACTATCCAAAGGAATTTACATTTTGTTCAAGGGAGAATATTTTAAGATCTCAGCAGAGTGGGACTTAAGATTTCTACTTTCAGTAGAAGCCTCTGACAAGGGGTATGTTTGCTAAATTGAATGGGATTGAAATACCGTAGAGTCAAAACAGTGTAGAAACAAGACATGAGAAAGAGTAACTGGCAGATTGCTAGATATCCAGAAATATTTTTGTCTGGCCTTTTTACTTCTACTGTATTGTTTCAAGGTTGTGATTGACTAGCGAACATACTGAGTGTCACATGACAAACACCATTTTGAGTGTTTTACATGTAATTTTTTTCCTTGGTCATCTTAGCAATTCTGTGACTAATTAATAATAATAATATTTGTTATTTATTGTACAGATGAGGAAACTGAAGAGAGTTTTAGTAACTTTTTAAGATTACACAATAAATGATGAATCAAGCTTTGAAGTCAACTTCACCAACCACAAGATCAACCAACACTCTTCACCAATGTGTAATATAACCACGTTAATATTCAACATAGTACGTACTGCTGAAGGAAGTTGATACTTATTCATATTAACCCCATAGTTTTGTGTTTCCTCATCTGTAAACGTATGTATTATAACACCTTCTCTCCACCTTACAGCGTGTGAGGATCAAATGACCATTCATTGGAAGATATTTTTTATATCCTTTAATGCATTATAAAAATAAATCATTTTTCCTAAATCATGTGTAAACTTCATTTTATGATCGACATGGAACAAAAGTATCATCTATAAAGAGCAGCAATGTAGAGTAACCTCCTTCTGAACTTGTGCACAGTAAAATATATGACTTTCCCAACCCAATGACTCTGTCTGGATGATGTTTCCTCCAGTGCTATTTTGTTGCATCATCGTATCAAAGTGCTATTATTGTTCATTATCTGTCATTCAACATTGAATGCCAGAGGTCCTAAGTAACCCCCAAAGCACTCATCATGAAGTATACATAGAAATAGCAACACTGGAAAGCAAATCTTGTATTTCAGTCACAGATAATTGTTTGGCATAAATTCATGTAATAGCATCCTGGTGGATAAGCAAGGAAGCAGACAGTTGTATAGGTAAACACAGTTTCGTAAGCAACGTTACAATATAAAAAAGTGGTATACTGCAGTGAAAATCAAATTTAGTTTTATTTCATACTATTTATGTGCTCTTTAAAAATCTATTTGAATATTCTGAGTTTCACCTTCTTCTTTCTTTTCTTTCTTTCTTTTTTTTCTCTTTCATTTTTGAGACAGCATCTCACTGTGGCGCCCAGGCTGGAGTACAGTGGTGCAAACTCGGCTCACTGCAACCTCTGCCTCCTAGGCTCAAGCGATTCTCATGCCTCAGCCTCCCGAGCAGCTGGGATTACAAGTCTGCACCACCACCCCTGGCTAATTTTTGTATTTTTAGTAGAGATGGCATTTTGCCATGTTGCCCAACTCCCAGCCTCAAGTGATTCGCCCACCTCAGCCTCCCAAAATGTCGGGATTACAGGCATGAGCCAGGGTGTCTGGCCCTCACCTTCTTCATTTGTAAAATTGTGAAGGCTACACCTAGTGAAGAAGGTTTCTGTTAACATTAGAACTGGGCCAGACATTGTGGCTCACACGTGTAATCCCAGCATGTTGGGAGGCCGAGGCTGGTGGATCATCTGGGGTGAGGAGTTCAAGACCAGCCTGGCCAACATGGTGAAACCCCATCGCTACCAAAAATACACAAAAAATTAGCTGGGCATGGTGGCAGGTGCCTGTAATCCCAGCTACTTGGGAGGCTGAGGCAGAAGAATCGCTTGAACCCAGGAGGCTGAGGTTGCAGTGAGCTGAGATTGCACCATTACACTCCAGCCGGGGCCACAGAGTGAGACTCTGCCTCAGACAAAAAAAAAAAAAAAAAAAAAAAAAACGAAAAGTACTGATGTGCACACACAGGCAATATGAGATCAGTGGGACCACAGTGGAGGCCATGGCACCTACACTCGTGTTCTAGCAGTTTGCTGTCCGGAGCAGGAAAAATGCTTCATGTGTTAACAGTTTTCTGTACCTGCAGCTCAGGCATTCCCAACAAAAAATGATTGCCCTGTCTCGGTGATTCCAATAGCACTAGATCGTTCAGGAACAGACTTCACCTTTCAAAGATACAAAATCAGTGAATATCAGTTTCTGAAGGATTATTAAGACATGACTAAATGCGAAAAAACATGTAGGGGCTAGTAAGGTGGGAAGCAACCAGAATGAGACAGTACCTAGTAGCTTTTAGTGTGCCACCGTACACTGTAAGAGAGAAGATAATCGTACTGGAAGAGGCGCCAACACAGACTATCAGTAATGGGTAATTGAGAATTGCTCATTTCCAGAATATGTGCTCAGAGACAGGCATCAGAACAGACCAAGCTATGTATTCTTCAAAATAACAAGGTGCATTTACGTAATTGGTAATCAATATGTGTTGCTAAATGAGCGCAAATGAGTGGAAAAATTACATTCGTTAAATTTCTTTATTCCTCACAGAAGCTCATCCCTCACACCAAGGCCTATCCATGTATAAACTATTATCATGATAGAGAAGACCAATTCTTCTTTATCATGAGAACACATGAACATACAGAGGGGAACCACACAGCACTGGGGCCTCTCCGATGGAGGAGGGTGGGGGGTGGGAGAAGGTCAGGAAAAATGACGAATGCGTGCCAGGCTTAATACCTGGGTGATGAACTAATCTATAGAAAAAACACCCAAGACAACAAACCTGCACATTTACCCTGAACTTAAAAGTTTTTTAAAAACGAAATAGTGGCCAGAGTTGTAATTCTCGTTGCCTTTTCTCTTCTGTCTACACTCATTCAATATTTTTATAAATGTGTATTTTCGTTTTCGTGAATTGCCATAAGAGGGGGAAAGATGGTATTTCGTGGAGATACTTTAGCCAAAGCCTACGTATAAAGTTATAAAAAAGCTTTGAAATTGCCAAAAGTTTTGTAATTTTAGTTGGTATTCACATTTGCAATAATTCTTTTCCACCTTCTTCTGTAAGTTAATGGATTAGAAATCTTCAAAGACACATATTTTCAGTCTTTCTTATGAATCTGTATTTTGAAAATGGAATCTGCAAAGCACAATATTAAATCACTATTAATTTAGAAACACATAGAAGGGACCCGTGTAAAAAATTAAGCGGGTTACTCTTGTCATTTTATATTAAAGTACAAGCCACAAAATATGTAATTCCTAAAATATGAGTATCTCAATTATTTCCTGGGTTTTTTTTGATATTTTCTAGACATATGACAATAACATCTTTAGCTCTCAAAGTGAATGTGGTTTTATTGTTCATCAAGTTGGAAAAAATCATTTTTCTAAATATATGTAATCATAAATATAATTCAAAATCAATTTTATAATATTAATTGAATAACAAAGGATGTACAAGATTTATGTTTATTTAAGCACAGAAAAGATGCATTACCACTAACAGTTTCCTTTCTCATCAGCATTATTACTCTAAGCAATTAATTATACAATTACATTTCCCTAAAATATCTACAATTTGGGAAGTTCCATCAGCTAGAATGCTATTCACAAATTACATATTAACATGATAATATAATTATTATTTGTATTTATACTGTGGTCATATTCTTTCTTAGTCAATAGGTTGTTCAAATCATAGAGACATGCTCATTTTAATGTAAAAGTTTCTGAGAACCCACCTAAACAGCTTTTTTAGCCATATGCACAATGATAGGTGGTAGGCAAACTCCGAAATAGCAGGGAATTTTAACAGAAAATTGGAAATTGCAGTTTTCAAACATCTTTTGCATTCTCACTCAAAATGAAAATGATAATCGATTTATATACATTCTATTCTCATCACCTGATAATCTGGCTGTAATCAATTTCAAATATACTTTATTCATAATTTATTTATTTGCTATTTCTTTTTATTAAAAGTAAGAGAATAATATTTTAAGAAACTCTACCCCAAAATATTATGAATTTATTTAATCTCTAGTACTCTGTATTGTTACCTCCATGAGTTTTTTTTTTTTTTATAAATACCATTGAAAACAGCATTTAAATAATGGGGGGAGGGGAAAGGAAGTTCAAGATGTTCCCAATTAATTAATATCAAAATTGTCTTTAATAATATAACTCTTTATAACTCTAAAATTCCAGTTGTAAAGGCAAAACACATCTTGGGACAATTAAAATTGTTCTTACATCATCATAACAAAATAAGAATATTGAATTTGTGCTAAACGTAGTAGATACACACATAGAGTTCGGTAAATCACAAGCCATAATCAGCTACTGGAGGATAAATAAGAAAAATGTTTCTTGTCTAATTGAAGTTGAATGAAAATTAAACCATTTAATATATGAATCGCTATTGGTTCAAAATGTTTTATTAAGAAAACAAAGTTCATCATTGCTTATCTGTATTTTCAACTGGATTTTGTATTACAGCAGGCTACTTTGTGATGTGCGTTGCCACATTTAGGTTACAATAATAATGTTCAACTTAAGATAAGAAAACCTCTCTCTTTCTCTCCTTCCCCCACTTCCTCCTTTCCTCATTTATTCCTTTCCTGTCTCCCCTTTCATTTATTTTTAGTCCTTTAAAATAACAATTGCCTATGGGTTTTTTTTTCTTGCTTTAATTTGCATGGCTATGTCAATTCTTTTTTCATATCAAGAAATATTCATGATTTTATCGTATTCCTGACTCTCTGCACTGATCCACAGCAGAGGCATTTTTGTTTGGCTAATTTGTAACTATTTTGAGTCCTGAGGCGTAAAGGTTACTCTTGCCATCTACTCCAAGTAAAAGTTACAGCATTGTCTTTGGTGCCATTTTAACTATAGGATAATTATAGGATAATTATCTATAGGATAACTAACATATAGTTATCTGGATAGGATAATTAACATAATACTTAAATGAATGTAAGTCCTTTTGCATGTGTATCTTGTGCCTGATAAATGACACAACATATGACATCTTCAGACTTAAAAAAAAATTATAGTAATGTGTGGAAGAGGCAAATAAAGGGAAAATACTGTTTCTGGATTTATTATGTGAGCACAGACCATAGTTCCTCACGCAGAATTTTCAGCTAAGTTGTTGATGACTAATCAATACATACCATGGTCACTGCCATTTATTTATTTGTTGGTTTGTTTATTTATTTATTTTTGAGATGGAGAGTTGCTCTATCAGCCAGGCTGGAGTGCAGTGGCGCAGTCTTGGCTCACTGCAACCTCGGCCTCTGGAGGTTTAAGCAATTCTCCTACATCAGCCTCCCGAGTAACTGGGATTGCAGGCACCTGCCACCACGCCTGTCTAATTTTTTTCTATTTTTAGTAGAGACGGGGTTTCATCATGTTGGCCAGGCTGGTCTCGAACTCCTGACCTCAAGTGATCCACCCCCCCACCCTTGGCCTGCCAAAGTGTGGAATTACAGGTGTGAGCCACTGTTCCCAACCACTGCTATTTATTAATAGATGCTTGGACCCACTTGCAAGTAAGTGTTCAAGGTAAGAGCAAAGGTATCTTAATGCACGCTTTCAAATATTCTCAGGTACGACACTTTCAATTGTGAAAATTTAGGCCTAAAATGTTTCATTTGTCCTGAATGAATTCCTTGGATATGTGGGTAAATTAAATTATGTCTCTCTCATTTTACTATTGGAAGAAAATAAGGTATTTGCAAAGTGCAAAAGTTGGATTCAGAAATTTCCAATGCCTGCCCCCATGAAGAAGAGGAAATCTCCCAATATATGCACCTATTTAGATAACATTGAAAAAGCAGTGAAATAAATCAGCTCTAAAAAATACAGAGCAACTCAGGAGATCAAGACCATCCTGACTAACACAGCAAAACCCTGTCTCTACTAAAAATACAAAAAATTAGCTGAGCATGGTGGCATGCGCCTGTACTCCCAGCTACTTGGGAGACTGAGGCAGGAGAATCACTTGAACCTGGGAGACAGAGGTTTCAGTAAGCTGAGATTGTGCCACTGCACTCCAGCCTGGGTTACAGAGCAAGATTTCATCTCAAAAAAAAAAAAAAAAGCAAAATTTTATCAGCATTTTTCTATTGCACATGCTGTTTAGAACTTGTAAAATTTAGCAGGAAGAATAAGGATGATTTTCAAAATGAGTAAAGTGTATAAACTTCAAAATTCATGAAGCAAATTAACAGAACTAAGGGAAGAAATAGATACATTCTTAATCATGGTAGATTTTAAACAATCTTAGTAATTGACAAAACAATGAAACAAAAAACATCAGTAAGAAGAATATGCAAAATTGATCAATGCTACAGACTGACTTGACCCAGTTGCTGCAATCAGAGCAGTGTGCACAGCAGATTCACACTCTTCTCAAGTGCGCAAGAAATGTCCACCAAGGTATTGTATAGGTTGTTTCAGAAACGATTCCTAAATAAATGTTTAAAACTGAAATTTTACAATGTATTTTCTGATCATTTTTGCATTAAATTTGAAATCAATATCAGAAATAGATCTAGATAATCTCCAAATACTTGAAAAATTAACATCTACATTTCTAAACAACAAAAAAGGATGAATCAAATAGGAAATTAAAAGAGCTTGGCCGGGCGCGGTGGCTCACGCCTGTAATCCCAGCACTTTGGGAGGCCGAGACGGGCGGATCACGAGGTCAGGAGATCGAGACCATCCTGGCTAACACGGTGAAACCCCGTCTCTACTAAAAATACAAAAAAAAACTAGCCGGGCGAGGTGGCGGGCGCCTGTAGTCCCAGCTACTCGGGAGGCTGAGGCAGGAGAATGGCGTAAACCCGGGAGGCGGAGCTTGCAGTGAGCTGAGATCCGGCCACTGCACTCCAGTCCGGGTGACAGAGCGAGACTCCGCCTCAAAAAAAAAAATAAAAAATAAAAAAAAATAAAAGAGCTCTTAGGGATTACTCCAACTGAATTAGTTCAAAACTGAATGAAACGTCAAGAAAAAAGAGGGAAATTTACACCTTAGAAGAAAACAGATGGCTTTCAACGCTTATATTTTAAACAAGTTTAAAATCAGTCATCTGAGTTTTCATCTCAAGCTAAAAATAAAGATGAGCTAAGTGAATATAAAATCATACCGCATTTCAAGGGATAGTAGAGAAAAATCAAAAAATCCAAAGTAGTTTATTTTAAAATATTAATAAAATAGATAAGTCCCTAGTAAGACTGATGAAGATAAAAACAAAGACAATATAAACAACTGTTAGGAACACATGCAGGCAAGTCACTAATAATACTGAAGACTTCTTTTCAGCTTTACCATTTTTTTTGTTTCCAGATATTGTTATATGGCTTACAATACACATTATTATCTTACAAGTCTTCTTAGAGCTAGTTAAAATAAGTAATTAAAATAAGATAATAAACACACTTATGCTAATAAATTTAGGTAGAATGAACACATTTCTTGAAATACACAAGTTTTCAAAATACACAAGAAGAAATATAAAATTAAATAGTTTTTTAATCTATTAAAGAGATTGAATTAATAATAAAAACTTTTGCCACGTTAAAAACTTCAGGCAACAGTAGTTTCACTGAATTATTTAAATAGTTTAATAAGTAAATAACACCAAATAAAACCATGTCTGAAAAGTAGAGTTGCAGATTACATTTCTGAGCTCCTTTTATAAAGCAAGAGTTCTAGATCAGGAGCTGGTGACCTTAAAAAACATGAATGAATTTGGGAGGAGTGTTGACAGTATTCACTATCTCGATTGCAGTGGTGGTTATGTGATTATACACATTTGTCAAACTTCACCAGACTGTACACCAAAATGGATTTTACTATTTGTAAATTATATTTTAATAAAAAATCCTAAGATATAGATATAGATATAGATGTCTTTCTCCTTTTTAAAAACTTTAATTAGCAGGATGTGCCTCCTAAACAAAATCATTACACTCAAAAAACAAAAATTGGGAAGTTTTAAAGCACAACAAACTTAGAGTAACATTTAGAATAAATTACTTGAAATACATATCGATTCAGCATTATTTAGAAAGCATAGATTTTTAACTCCTCATATGGGCTAACTTTATGAATAAAAGTGTAATTTAAACATGTTTGCTTTTGATAAGTCAGATATTCTAGTAGATCGTTGCTTAGGTATATCTTATGAGAACATTTTTGTTTGGTGTGTTTGCCCACTTTTCTGTAAGAATAATCTTCATGTATTAATAATTAACATGTATTAATTGAAAGTATTAAAAGCACCTTTTGGCTGGGTAGAGTGGCTCATACGTGTAATCACAGCACTTTAGGAGGCCAAGGCAGGTGGATCACCTGAGGTCAGGAGTTCGAGACCAGCCTGGCCAACATGGTGAAACCCTATCTCTACTAAAAATACAAAAATTAGCCAGGCATGGTTGTGGTCACCTGTAATCCCAGCTACTCTGGAGGCTGAGGCAGGAGAACTGCTTGAATCCTGGAGGTGGAGGTTGCAGTAAGCCGAGATTACGCCACTGTACTCCAGCCTGGGGCACAGAGCGAGACTCCGTCTCAAAAAACAGAAAAGAAAAGAAAAAAATGTTGATATACTTAGGAGAAAATACTGTCTCTTTCTACTCCTTTTCTGTAGCCAAGCTTTTTCTCTCAGCTACGAGATTTTTACCAAATATATAGAACGTTTCTGACCAGATGCTTTTAGTTGCTTGTCTATATGTATTATATTTTTAAGGACCCTGTTAGACAGGCAGATATGACACTTCACCTTCCAATCTACTGTTTGCTCTGAATGAATAGGACTGAGAATCTACAAACTCTTCCCTGTGCCAGCTGACCACTGTCGGGAGCTTCTAGCAAAGGTGGTGCAGCCAGATTGAAAGGCAGATGACAACATAAAGGACTCGTCTGTTTGTTTGCTTCCTATTCCTATCATGGTGCTCCAAGAAAGGACATTTCCAGGCAGGGGCAGCCTCCAGCATCTCCTGGACGCTTCCATTTCAACCTTCCCATGTCCCCTTGGAGGCCTCAGCACCAGCCCAGAGTGCCCCACCTCGGAGCTCTGCACCCTAAGTCTGTGCCACCTCCTCCAAGCTTCTAGATTCTGAAACCCCCAAGTTCTTTTTATTGTTTCCTCAACCCGGAGTAATAGAGCTTTCTGGAGTGTATTATCTCTGTGTTACCTCCATGTTTCCTTTTTGTTTTTTGGTTCTTTTTTTGCCTCCAACCTGTGTAAAGGATTCTTTGTCAAAACCCCTCTGTTAATATATCCAGGATGTTTCCTGTTTTGCTGACTGGAGGATTAGCATGAATTTTAATTGGACTGTTTTTTCTTCCTATGGGCATTTAAAAATTCTTCCTTGAGATACTCTTGCTTAATTTATGGCAATTTGGCCTACTTAAATTTCTCACTAGAAAGAATATTGGTCTAAGTTATTTCTGGAATATTAGTTCTATACCATGAGATATTAAATTTTATATGGCTATAATACACAAGACAGCAGATATTCTATTTTCATGGAGTGGGCAGTCCTTAATTCTCATGGGGGTTTTATAGGAGCATATAATTTATATTGAAGTAACATTGTAATGAAAGAGGAACATTTTTCTAACTGACATTCCTTACCTGGGCAGCTCTAGGCAACTTCTTAATTCACATATGTGGACCATAATCAATTCTTGTGTGCCTCTAAATTTTACCTTATTCTGTATGAATAAAGTTCCTTTCAAAATGGTTATCCAGTATGGTCTTACTGATGTCTTCAAAGAGAGCCTAGAGATTCTTCCAGTCTATTAGAGGTTTCAGAGCATCTCCTAAGAGGGATAATAACTTAAATTCTAACTAATTCCAAGATGTCCAAATAGGAACAGCTCAAGTCTACAGCTCCCAGTGTGAGCAACGCAGAAGACTGGTGATTTCTGCATTTCCAACTGAGGTACTAGGTTCATCTCATTGGGAGTGGCTGGACAGTGGGTATAGCCCACGGAGTGTGAGCCAAAGCAGGGTGGGGCATCACCTCATCCAGGAAGCATAAGGGGTCAGGGAATTCCCTTTCCTAGCCAAGGGAAGCTGTGACAGATGGTACCTGGAAAATCGGGACACTCCCGCCCTAATACTGCACTTTTCCAATAGTCTTAGCAAATGGCACACCAGGAGATTACATCCCACACCTGGCTTGGTGTGTCCCATGCCCACGGAGCCTTGCTTACTGCTAGCACAGCAGTCCGAGATTGAACTGCAAGGCGGCAGTGAGGCTGGGGGAGGGGCATCTGCCATTGCTGAGGCTTGACTGGGTAAACAAAGCACCAGGAAGCTCGAATTGGGTGGAGTCGACTGAAGCTCAACAAGGCCTGCCTGCCTCTGTAGACTCCACCTCTGGACACAGGGCATAGCTGAACAAAAGGCAGCAGAAACTCCTGCAGACTTAAACGTCCCTGTCTGACAGCTTTGAAGAGAGCAATGGTTCTCCCAGCATGGTGTTTGAGATTTGAGAATGGACAGACTGCCTCCTCAAGTGGGTCCATGACTCTCAGGTAGCCTAACTGGGAGACACATCCAGTAGGGGGCAACTGACACCTCATACAGCTGGGTGTCCCTCTGAGACAGAGCTTCCAGAGGAAGGATCAGGCAGCAACATTTACTGTTCTGCCATATTTGCTGTTCTGCAGTCTCCGCTGGTGACACCCAGGCAAACAGGGTCTGGAGTGGACCTCCAGCAAACTCCAACAGACCTGCAGCTGAGGGTCCTGACTGTTAGAAGGAAAACTAATGAAAAGAAAGGAATATCATCAACATCAACAAAAAGGATATCCACACCAAAACCCCATCTGGAGGTCACCATCATCAAAGACCAAAGGTAGATAAAACCACAAAGATGGGGAGAAACCAGAACAGAAAAGCTGAAAATTCTAAAAAATAGAGCACTTCCTCTTCTCTAAAGGATCACAGCTCCTCGTCAGCAATGGAACAAAGCTGGACAGAGAATGACTTTGATGAGTTGACAGAAGTAGGCTTCAGAAGGTCAGTAATAACAAACTTCTCCAAGCTAAAGCAAGATGTTCGAACCCATCACAAGGAAGCTAAAAACCCTGAAAAAAGATTAGAAGAATGGCTAACTAGAACAAATAGTGTAGAGACCTTAAATTACCTGATGGAGCTGAAAACCATGGCATGAGAACTACATGATACATGCACAAGCTTCTGTAGCCAACTCAATCTAGTGGAAGAAAGGGTATCAGTGATTGAAGATCAAAGGAATGAAAGGAAGTGAGAAGAGAAGTTTAGAGAAAAAGGAGTAAAAAGAAATCAACAAAGTCTCCAAGAAATATGGGACTATATGAAAAGACGAAATCTACGTTTGATTGGTGGACCTAAAAGTGATGGGGAGAATGGAGACAAGTTGGCAAACACTCTTCAGGATATTATCCAGGAGAACTTCCCCAACCTAGCAAGGCAGGCCAACACTCGAATTCAGAAAATACAGAGAACACCACAAAGATACTCCTCGAGAAGAGCAACCCCAAGACACATAATTGTCAGATTCACCAAGGTTGAAATGAAGGAAAAAATGCTAACGGGAGCCAGAGAGAAAGATCCAGTTACCCACAAAGGAAAGACCATCAGACTACCACAGATATCTCAGCAGAAACTCTACAAGTCAGAAGAGAGTGGGGGCCAATATTCAACATTCTTAAAGAAAAGAATTTTCAACCCAGAATTTCATATCCAGTCAAACTAAGCTTCATAAGTGAAGGAGAAATAAAATCCTTTACAGACAAGCAAATGCCAAGAGATTTTGTCACCACTAGGCCTGCCTTACAAGACCTTCTGAAGGAAGCACTAAACACGGAAAGGAACAACCAGTACCAGCCACTGCAAAAACATGCCAAATTGTAAAGACCATCAATGCTAGAAAGAAACTGCATCAACTAAAGAGCAAAATAACCAGCTAACATCATAATGACAAGATCAAATTCACACGTAACAATATTAACCTTAAATGTAAATGGACTAAATGCCCCAATTAAAAGACACAGACTGGCAAGTTGGATAAAGAGTCAAGATCCATCAGTGTGCTGTATTCAGAAGACCCATCTCATGTGCACAGACACACACAGGCTCAAAATAAAGGGATGGAGGAAGATCTACCAAGCAAATGGAAAATGAAAAAGCAGGGGCTGCAATCCTAGTTTCTGATAAAACAGACTTTAAACCAACAAAGATCAAAAGAGACAAGGCCATTACATGATGGTAAAGGGATCAAGTCAACAAGAAAAGCTAACTATCCTAAATATATATGCACCCAATACAGGAGCACCCATATTCATAAAGCAAGTCATTAGAGACATACATAGAGACTTAGACTCCCACACAATAATAATGGGAGACTTTAATACCCCACTGTCAACATTAGACAGATCAATGAGACAGAAAGTTAACAAAGGTATCCAGGACTTGAACTCAGCTCCGCACTAAGCAGACCTAATAGACATCTACAGAACTCTCCACCCCAAATCAACAGAATATACCTTCTTCTCAGCACCACATCACTCTTATTCCAAAATTCACCACATAGTTGGAAGTAAAGCACTCCTCAGCAAATGTAAAACAACAGAAATCACAACAAACTGTCTCTCAGACCACACTGCAATCAAATTAGAACTCAGGATTAAGAAACTCACTCAAAACTGCACAACTACATGGAAACTGAACAACCTGCTCCTGAATGACTACTGGGTAAATAACGAAATGAAGAGAAATAAAGATGTTTTTTGAAACCAGTGAGAACAAAGACACAACATACCAGAATCTCTGAGACATGGTGTGTAGAGGGAAATTTATAGCACTAAATGCCCACAAGAGAAAGCAGGAAAGATCTAAAACCGACACCTTAACATCACAATTAAAAGAACTAGAGAAGCAAGAACAAACACATTCAAAAGCTAGCAGAAGGCAAGAAATAACTAAGATCAGAGCAGAACTGAAGGAGATAGAGACAAAAAACCCTTCAAAAAATCAATGAATCCAGGAGCTTGTTTTTTGAAAAGATCAACAAAATTGACACACCGCTAGCAAGACTAATAAAGAAGAAAAGAGAGACGAATCAAATAGACACAATAAAATATGATAAAGGAGATATCACCACTGACCCCACAGAAATACAAACTACCATCAGAGAATACTATAAACACCTCCATGCAAATAAACTGGAAAATCTAGAAGAAATGGAGAAATTCCTGGACACATACACCCTCCCAAGACTAAACTAGAAAGAAGTTGAATCCCTGAGTAGATCGATAACAGACTCTGAAATTGAGGCAATAATTAATACCCTACCAACCAAAAAAAGTCCAGGACTAGACACTTTCACAGCTGAATTCTACCATAGGTACAAAGAGGAGCTGGTACCATTCCTATTAAACTATTTCAATCAACAGAAAAAGAGGGAATCCTCCCTAACTCATTTTATGGGGCCAGCATCATCCTGATACCAAAGCCTGGCAGAGACACAACAAACAAAAGAATTTTAGACCAATATCCCTGATGAACATTGATGCAAAAATCCTTAATAAAATACTGGCAAACCAAATCCAGCAGCACATCAAAAAGCTTATCCACCATGATCAAGTTGGCTTCATCCCTGGGATGCAAGTCAGGTTCAACATAAGCAAATCAATAAATGTAATCCATCATATAAACAGAACCAAAGACAAGAACCACATGATTATCTCAAGGGATGCAGTAAAGGCCTTCGACAAAATTCCACAGCCCTTCATGCCAAGAACTCTCAATAAACTAGGTATTGATGGGACATATCTCAAAGTAATAAGAGCTATTTATGACAAACTCACAGCCAATATCATACTGAGTGGGCAAAAACTGGAAGCATTCCCTTTGAAAACTGGCACAAGACACGGATGCCCTCTCTCACCACTCCTATTCAACATAGTGTTGTAAGTTCTGGCCAAGGCAATCAGACAGGAGAAAGAAATAAAGGGTATTCAATTAGCAAAAGAGGAAGTCAAATTGTTTCTGTTTGCAGATGACACGATTGTATATTTAGAAAACCCCATCATCTCAGCCCCAAATCTCTTTAAGCTGATAAGCAACTTCAGCAAAGTCTCAGGATACAAAATCAATGTGCGAAAATCACAAGCATTCTTATACACCAGTAACAGACAAACACAGAGCCAAATCAGTGAGTGAATTCCCATTTACAATTGCTTCAAAGAGAATAAAATACCTAGGAATCCAACTTACAAGCAATGTGAAGGACCTCTTCAAGGAGAACTACAAACCACTGCTCAGTGAAATAAAAGAGGACACAAACAAATGGAAGAACATACCATGCTCATGGATAGGAAGACTCAATATCGTGAAAATGTCCATACTGTCCAAGGTAATTTATAGATTCAATGGCATCCCCATCAAGCTACCAATGACTTTCTTCACAGAATTGGAAAAAACTACTTTATAGTTCATATGGAACCACAAAAGAGCCCACATTGCCAAGACAATCCTAAGCCAAAAGAACAAAGCTGGAGGCATCAAACTACCTGACTTCACTGCTGTACTACAAGGCTACAGTAACCAAAACAGCATGGTACTGGTACCAAAACAGAGATATAGACCAATGGAACAAAATAGAGCCCTCGGAAATAATACCACACATCTACAACCATCTGATCTTTAACAAACCTGACAAAAACAAGAAATGGGGAAAGGATTCCCTATTTAATAAATGGTGCTGGGAAAACTGGCTAGACATATGTAGAAAGCTGAAACTGGATCCCTTCCTTACACCTTGTACAAAAATTAATTCAAGATGGATTAAAGACTTAAATGTTAGACCTAAAACCACTAAATCCCTAGAAGAAATCCTAAGCAGTACCATTCAGGATATAGGCATGGGCAAGGATTTCATGACTAAAACACCAAAAGCAACGGTAACAAAAGCCAAAATAGACAAATGGGCTGTAATTAAACTAAAGAGCTTCTGCACAACAAAAGAAACTACCATTAGAGTGAACAGGCAACCTATAGAATGGGAGAAAATTTTTGCAATCTATCCATCTGACAAAGGGCTATTATCCAGAATCTACAAAGAACTTAAACAAATTTACAAGAAAAAAATCAAACAACCCCATCAAAAAGTGGACAAAGGATATGAACAGACACTTCTCAAAAGAAGACATTTATGCAGCCAACAGACACATGAAAAAATGCTCGTCATCACTAGCCACCAGAGAAATGCAAATCAAAACCACAATAAGATACCATCTCACACCAGTTAGAATGGCAATCATTAAAAAGTCAGGAAACAACAGGTGCTGGAGAGGATGTGGAGAAACAGGAACATTACACTGTTGGTGGGACTGTAAACTAGTTCAACCATTGTGGAAGACAGTGTGGCGATTCCACAAGGATCTAGAACTAGAAATACCATTTGACCCAGCCACCCATTACTAGGTATATACCCAAAGCATTATAAATCATGATGCTATAAAGACACATGCACATGTATGTTTATTGTGCCACTATTCACAATAGCAAAGACTTGGAACCAACCCAAATGTCCATCAATGATAGACTGGATTAAGAAAATGTGGCACATATACACCATGGAATACTATGCAGCCATACAAAAGGATAGTTCATGTCCTTTTTAGGGACATGGATGAAGCTGGAAACCATCATTCTGAGCAAACTATGACAAGGACAGAAAACTAAACACTGCATGTGCTCTATGGTAGGTGGGAATTGAATGAGAACACTAGGACACAGGGTGGGGAACATCACACACCAGGCCTGTTGTGGGATGTGGGGAATGGGAAGGGATAGCCTTAGGAGAAACACCTAATGTAAATGACGAGTTCATGGGTGCAGCACACCAACATAGCGCATGTATACATATGTAACAAACCTGCACATTGTGGACATGTACCCTAGAAATTAAAAAAAAAAAAAATTCCAACTAATCAGTCACAGAGCTTGGAAAATTAAAAATATATAAGCTCAATTTCCACAGGGAATGACTTTAAATCTAATCACCAGGAGATAAGAATTTTAATCTATTGAAAGTGAACTATCACCAAACTTTTATCTTAAGCGAACAGAGAGATAGCCAGATGTGTCTGACAAGAGAACTGAGTAATTTTGACTCAGCCTGTGTTCTGTTTAAATTGTGACTTCCTGCAGTGTGTGATTATACAAGGGGAAGGAGTCATTTTTCTAGCTTAATTAAAGGAAACCATAGCTTGTTATAATTAAGCTTATTTCCTACCAAATATTACTGACACTTCTCAGATTTGTATTAATACAGAACACTAACATGTATGCATTCCAGTTTTCCTTGTAAATCACATTTAACAAATTCTGAAGGTACAAGAAGAATGAGTCTGATTGCAAAAGATAACCAGCAAAACCATCAGTCTTGCATTGAAGTATTAACTATAAGTAACCAACAATGAATGTTCAGTTTGCATGAGACATAGCTTTAAGTACTTTACGAGTATTTACGTAGTTATTATCATATTTGTTTTACGAATGAGGAAATGAGGCCAAAGAAATTAAACAATCATCCTAAGATCACGTAGCTAGTAAATGGCAAGGCCTGTATTTGAACCTGGGAAGTATGGATACAGAATCTACAGTCTTAACCATACATCATAAGGCTTCTCATTGATTACCCACTCATTAATGTAAGAGGTGGGAAGAAGGCAAGTGCTAGCCACTGCTGGAAACCCAGTCTTCATACTCCAGCAAGCCTAGAGAGAGAGGAGACACCATGACCTGAAATCCAACTTTCCTATCCCAGCAAGCTTAGAGAGAGAAGAGACACCAAGAACGAAAGAGGGAGCACACTCATCTCTCCTAAGTACATGCTTAGGGATTCCTGGTAATAGTTACTGGAGAAAAATAATGGAGAATCTTTATCTACATGATCTACCTGATCTGTCCGGGTTACTTATGGTAAATGAATTTTTATCTCATAGATTTGCATACAAGATCTGCTAAGAAAATGTGAGAATCAACATGTGATTATCTGAGTAAAAATAATAATATTGCATAACTGAAATCACCTCTTGTATAAGTAACGCCCTACGTGTACCACTTAGAGAGCTCCCATGTTAAATCAGTGACAGAGCAGTACTAAGGTAGCAATAAAGGACTTGGAAAGTTGTGTTTGCGATATTATACTTCTACATGCTTCACCTGTGTCTCACAATGACCTGTGTCCTTTGAATTATTGGTAAATGTTAGTCTCGTGTAAGATATGTGATTCTTGTAAGTCTGATTACAGAGTTTGACTCATTGTTTTATTAAGGAATCTCCTGTACTGAAACTCTTGAAATTCCAACAAGTTCAATGCTGAAGTTGTATGATCTCTCGGTTTCTCTTGATAGTTTGGGCATTGTTAGTTTATCCAACAAACACATCACAAGCACCAGCAACTCATTCAATAACTATTCATTGTAGGCATACGATGTGCATAGAGCTGTTTCAGTCACAAACCAGAAAAAAAACTTGCTATTTTGTGTCATGGAATCTAGTTAAAGGAAACAAGAATGAACGAAAACAACAGTAACAATAAAAGTGTCATGTTGTGATTGGGCCTTGACAACAAAAAGTAAGGCATATGAAAGGAATAGAGAGTGTGGAGGTATGAAACTGGGTTTTTATGTGGAAGGGACACGAGCAACCTCTCTGATGGTGCGATGTTTGACAAACACAATAAAGAAGTAGAACAGTGAGTTATGTCAATATCTGAGGAGAGAGATTGCCTGCCATAGGGGGCATGCTTCCTGTGCTTGAGAAGAGGATGATGTGATAGGAGCAGAGCAATAGAGTGTGGTAGGAGATAAAGGGAGATGGTGATGAGATCAGATAGTGATGGTCAAACATGGCCTAAAAATACATGTTTCATTCTGACTGAAATGAGTAGGCAGTGGAGTTTTTTAACAGAGCAGTGGCGGGATATGGGTGTGTTTTAACTGCTTTCCTCTGTCTCCCTTGGGGAGAATAATCTATGAAGGAGTAAGAGTTAATTCTGCAAGAACAATTGGAAAGCTATTGCAATAGTCCAGTGAGAAATGATAGAGGTGTGGTGTATGTGTCAGGATGCAGTCAGGAAAAATTAAAGCTGCCATAAATATGCATGGTATTAAAGCCATGCATATGAATGAAGGACTTAAATAAGCTTTGGGAAATGTGGAGAAGCAAAGGTGGTGAGAGGTTGCCAAAGATCTCGGCCTGAAGTGCTAAAGCAAGTGATATGGTGTGGCTGTGTCCCCACCCAAATCTTATCTTGAATTGTAGCTCCCATAACACCCATGCATCCCTAGAGGGACCCATGGGAGATAAATGAATCATGGGGGTGACTTTTCCTTTGCCGTTCTTGTGACAGTGAATAAGCCTCATGAGATCTGATGGTTTGATAAATGGCAGTTCCCCTGCACACATTTATCTTGCCTGCCACCATGTGAGATGTGCCTGTGCTCCTCCTTCGCCTTCTGCCACGATTGTGAGGCCTCTCTACTCATGTGGAACTGTGAGTCCATTAAACCTCTTTTTCTTTACAGATTACCTAGTCTTGGGTATTTTTTCACAGCAGTATGAAAATGAACTAACACAGCACATCTGATGCCTGAAAGATTCTTCAATGTTCAAGACTCCCTGGAAAACTCCAAAAACTTATGTGACTCTACAGAAGTATAGTAGAGAGGTTGGTTCTGAAAAACATGCTTGCACACATGCGAATATCACATGTCCATGCACCTGGCTCAAGCTTCTGGCTGTCTGTGCCTTTGGAGAATACCACCTTCTGTAACTCTTCCTCCTTCAAATCATGACTGCTATCGCTGACAAATTCTATCATTAATTTATGCTTTCTACCATTCCTTAAATGGCAGTTATTATCTGATTTCTAGCACTGTTTTCAATGTAAACTTTTCGTATGTCTTTAATGATTCAGTGACTTGGTAGGGAGGGAAGATAAACATACAGTCTTAATCTGTCATCTGGAAGGTAATTAAAATAACTAACTAAATCATTCATTTTAGCATATATCTTTCCTACCAGAGTACCAGCTCATTGAAAAAAAATAGAGATCTTTCTCATTTTTGTATCTCCAGAATATAGCATCATTCCTGGGATATACTGGATGCACAGTGAATACTTTTCGGTTGAATGAAAAAGTATTTCATAATAAAGAGAATCATTATGGGGCAAATTGAATGTTAAGGTGCTAAGAGAATCAAAGTGAGTGAGTGTATATATGTGTATATTCCACACTGAGAGCAACTATCATCATGAAATGATTAGAATTTGAGACAGTTAGTGAAGGATGTATCGGGCATAAGGGCTGGTTTGATGAGCATAAAAATGTATAGGAAATGGGAATTAAAACAAACAAAAAACCACTGTATATATGGCACAGCCAGACTTCAAACAGCTGCAAGACCTTTCTAATATATCATTTCATTCTTTCTATTTTTTAAAAATAAAACAGGGAAACATTTCAACTATTCATGATGGAATTAAAGGGAAAAAGAGGTTAGAGATTTATATTCTCCTCAAAGTTTGTCGAGTAAAATTGAATTTATATTTTTTTCAGATATCATTACATTTCTTAGTGCAATACTTTGTCAAATTGTAAATTGACAGCTCAATCTTTTTGGCAAGTTTGGAAAAAATACATCTAAAAACTATCCAAGAAAATACTTTGAAAGCTTATTAAAAACCAACAATGCAATCACAACAAATCCCTTTTAGAATCTAACTCACTGCCATTGCTTTTTATAGACCGTTCTCACTATACCTAACTGTCAGGTAGGTAGCATAGCATAGAAGCTGGAGCTCTGAAGCAGCTCAGCCACAGCAAATGCAAACAGGTCGTGCATCTGTTAGGAGGGCCAGGTTTTCAGCAATAGACACCTCAGATCTATAATGTCTAGAAGTAAGCATGCATGGTGAAAATGACTAGTTGCTACAAAGTAACATAAGTTTAACTATGGACAAGATTCTTGGGCACATATTGGTTTGTTTAATTATATCCTGACTATAATTTTAGAGGAAGGTATTATTACATAGGCAATTTTACAACTAAGTAAACTGAGTGTCAAAGAAGTCTGCTGATTCATTCAGTTCACAGAGTCAACTGGGGATGCAGTCGCTTGGTTTCCTAATGACAAACTCATTTTCCAACAAAAGGATGACTTCATGTACAGAGCACCTGAAATGTGCTTGTGTTTGTTATACATTACCTCATTCAATCAACCACATCATAAAGTGGATAAAAATAGCCCATGATTTTCCTAAGGGAATTGAAGCTCAGTGACATTGTATGACTAACTGTAAAATGGATCTTTATGAGTTCCCCAGAACAGCATCAATAGGAGATACATAGATAGATAAGAGAGGAGTTATTAGGGAAACTCACTTACACAATGATGGAGGCTGAGAAATCCCACGATAGGCTGACTGGAAGCTGGAGAATATATTATTATATATTACCATTATATATTTTATATATTTATATAACAATTACCATATAACAAATGTTATATACATTTATATAACAATTACCATTATAAAACATATATATATGTTTTAATGCATATTTATTACATAGCAATAAGTAAACTTAATTCCACCCAATTGACTGTAGATAAAAAACAGTAAAAGGCATCAGAGAAATAATGAGCATGTACAAAGAAGCCTGTAGAAATAATAAGGTGAATGCTCTAACCAAATTACTTTTACTGGTCAAGTAGTGCTTTTGGGAAACATAATTACATGCATTGGTTTTGATATGAGGTGGATTATACAATCATATGCAAAAGGATTTTTACATTACAAAAATAGAAATAGTAACAATATTTTTTATCAATATATAGGTATGAGTCTAAGGATTTAAATACATTGATGATATTGGCTATATTAATTATTAACTATATTTTGAAAAATCTGTACTCTAAAGTATATACTTTACTGTTTATTAATACGGCTACTATTTATTGAGTGTATAAAAAGTTTGAGGCCACTGAATTTATACGACATTATATTTTTTGCAACAGGCATTTTGGTGCAAAAAACATAAAAATAACACATTCAGGTAAACACATATTTAAAAAGCCTGGATTTTTTAAAATAATAAATTGCGAAGATAAGATTTTGTCAGGTATTAAGTGACAGCATATAAAACTATATATGTGGCAAAAATATAGCTTCTGTGTGTAGACTACACAACCTAAACATATAAAATAATAGTAATGTCACCAGTGCAGTTACAAAGATGAATGCAAAGGAAGTCCTTTGAAAACAAAACTTGCTATTAAATGCTTTATTCAATTACCATTATAAAATTCAGTCCCATTTATTAGTATTCACTAAATAAAGATTAACAGCTTTCTTTGTATTATGGATATTACTTATTCTTAGTCTATCAATGTCTCTGGCAAATAAAAGAATATTTATGCCTAATAATGCTGGGAATATATTATTGAACAGAATTAATTATCAATGTATGCACACATATATTATTGGGCTCATGATAATTTGATAAAAACAGTTACATACAACTCTGTGAATGAAATAGTTGTAAATAATGCTTCTCTACACATAAGTAAATATTGATGCGTGAAATTAAAATACAATGCATTTAATTTAATGATTTTAATAATAGGATGAAAAATAGTTCTATAACATGGTAAATGTTTAGTGAACCTTTCCTGAAAAATGTCATAAAGAGTGTATCTGGATCCCATTCCCAATTAAAAACTTCACTTTTAGTGACAAGAAAGCCACTTCTCTCTGCCTCTACAAGTGGAAATGCTGAATCTGTTGCAATGCTCACAATGATTGATGCTAAATATCACCAACTCTTCAGGGGAAATCTACCCGATGATGTTTCCTTTCACATATGTATGAGATGATAAAGCTAAGATTTAATCTAGAAAACTAAACAATAAAACAATTGCCTCTGGAAAAAAAAGTTATTGTAGTTTTTGGGAGTGTTCTGTCTTGGTTAATTTTACAGTTTCTATAAGATCCAGTTTTCCTGCTGATCCTTGTTGCTTAACTTTAATTTTGGCAAAAACGTTTATCTGTCACTGATCTTCAGTCAACTCTTATTCGAAGGAACAGTACCTGCATTACTAGTTCGGGTGACCCTTGAACAACATGAGTTTGAACCACACGGGCCACTCATAAGCCAAATGTTTTCAACCAAATGCAGATTGAAATGTAGTATTTGAGGGATTGGAAACCATCGTATATGGAGGGCCAACTTCTCATGTAAGTGAGTTCAGCTGGAATGACTGAATATGAATGAATTTTGTTATATGTGGAGGTCCTAGAACCAATCTCCCACTTAACCCAAGAAATGACTGTATATCTATTGGGTGATGCTTACTCCTCCAGCTCTTCAATCCACCTCCCCACTACTTCAATGTAGGTATGACCACTACGTCATCAAAGTAGGGTGACCACTACTTCAATGTACCAACAGATAGTATAAAAATACTTATCCCTCTAGAGTGCAAACTCCATGTAAGGAAGGCACCATGTATTGTATGTCTTAAAAACCACTCTTTGTATAGTGTTTAAAACAGGTCCATGTACATAGCAGACTAGTAACATATATTTGATGGATGAATGATATAGATATGTAGATATAGAATGTATTATATAGATAAAAGGTTTTGAAAAATCATAATTTATGTTTAGTTTTTTGTATCAAGGAGTAAATAGGCATTTTGAATATTCTAAAATGACATCAATGATTATTAACTTTAGCCTTGTGGTTTCAAGCACCAAGACTGATAACTTGGCAACGCAAAGATTGGACCCATGAACTCAATGGCTTGTGCAAACAAGCATTGATTCTCACTGTCCTTACATATCAGAGGCTGCAGATCCACGCCTGTGGCTCTCCCTCCACATTCCTCATCTGAATCTAGTCTGAAAGAGGAGCCTTTATTAAAGACACACCATTCTCATCTGAGAAGGAAAGAGAGTTGGAGGAAATGGTAGTGATGTTTCTGAAACTTCGGCTGGCTCTTGGCTTATATCACATTTGCTCATCTTCCATTGGCCACACAGGTAACATGGCCAAACCCAGAATCAGTGGGGAGGGGTGGAAAATCATCTCATAAAGGAGAAGGGAGTGAGTAGTTGAGATGATAATATTAATCGACCTCACCTCTCTATAAAATTGATCCTGTGAAGCAGGTATGTTTTATAAAAATATATCCATTTTAAGTATGGATTTCAAGGACCAGAATTAGTTATTCAAAGTGATTACAAAAACTTATAAAAATAAGAAAGGTCTTTGCCATCGACCACACTAAATTTGAGATTTTGCAAAGAAAATGGTTGTGACTTCTGTAACTTTCATGATATTCTGGCTTTTCTGAATCTTAACGTTAGTACGGGAAAAAATTAAACTAAAATACCTACCTAGTAGGACTTTTGTGCAAATTATACAATGATAGAATGTGAAAATAGTTCCAAGGACAGTTTCAGGCTCGCAGTGGAGCATAGACTCTTTCTCTCTCATTTTCTCTAAAATATCTCTCTTTTGGAATAAACATTTTGTTTTATTGCTTTGTTCAGTGACCTTTGGCTTTCTCATATCGTTTTTCTCTTAGCAATTTTAAGCAGGAAAAAAACTTAGCTAACTTATCACCAACTAGATTTGATACCTAATGCTGGAGATCTGTCAACTACCTGTAGGTTTTGAGGTTTCAGGTTACTTTCTGTAACTTCCCTCAGGTAGTGTAATCTCCCAACCTGAAGCATTAGATATAATTTAAAGAGTGGTTTTGTTTTTCCCATTTTAACTCTAGAGATCTACCAGGTCACTGTCATTCCTTGAGTCTTTTCCTGTGTCCTTCTTCATAAGAAAAGTGTTGAAAGACTTGCATGAGAGCATAGTTACCAGCAGCAAGAAATCTCAACTTCTCAATTCCATTCTTAAAGAAGAACCTCTCTTTTCTCTCACCCATGGTCTTTCAAAACATCTCACACTAAAGTGACTGTTTGCACTATCTTCCAAGCTGAAATAATTGGATAGATTTCTCCTGAAATAAATCTAAACTTAAAACAAAACATACACTATAAAATTCACAAATCTATGTCATATTGCACATATAAATTTAACCTAGTTTCCTGACAATTTGGCACTTTGTTGCACTGCTTCTTAGGCTTTTAGTAAAAAATTGAAATTTTTTATTGGTTTGACATTTGACTTATAGTAATAGAAAATAAATACAATCATGGTAAACATTTAAAGTGTTTTGGTGTATATAGTTACATGTGTACATATTATATATATAATTAAGTTTTATAATATATCACTTTGATTGTGCTCATGTAAAAGCATTCTCTCTCTCTCTCTCTTTTTTTTTTTTTTGAGATGGAGTTTCGCTCTTGTTGCCCAGGCTGGAGTGCAGTGGCACAATCTCGGCTCACCACAACCTCTGCCTCCCGGGTTCAAGCAATTCTCCCGTCTCAGCCTCCTGAATAGCTGGAATTACAGGCATGTGCCACTACACCCAGCTAATTTTGTATTTTTAGTAGAGATAGGGTTTCTCTATGTTGGTCAGGCTGGTCTCGAACTCCCGACCTCAGGTGATCCACCGGCCTTGGCCTCCCAAAGTGCTGGGATTACAGGTGTCAGCCACCACGTCCAACAACATTCTATTTTTATATTTCAAAAATATTTACAGGGTATCCAGTTTATCCTTCAATCATAGCTTCCTACATTAAAGAGTTATGAGTGGTTGAGACACCTATGTTGGGATAAAGGAATGTAAATATTAACTTTCATGATCTCATAGGAGCATATTAAATAGATAATTACAGTAGATTCAAGCTGTACTGAAAGACAAATATACTTGTATTTATACCGCATTCTGTAAGTACAAAATGAATATTGCAAAAGCAGAGAATTCTCCCTAAGAAAATCAAGAAGATATTTTCATACAAGCCTGCTATTGGACTAATTTACATGCAGTGTATTTTTCTAATGTCATTAACACAAGTATCTTCTCTATTTAGAAATGGAAAATACAGGCTCAGGTGAGAAGCTGCGTGCACATGATCCCACAGCCTTGAGGTGTCAGAGGCAAAATTCAAGTGCAGTTTACCTGGGTACAAAGCCTGTCCTATTTGCATGACTCTTAAACTGAGAGTCAAAGAAAAAAATATAAGATTTTTCCAGGCAAGGAAGCTTACTGAGGGTCTTCCAAGTGGGAAGATGGCTGCTGCTTGTTGTAAAAAGGAATAGGGAATTCTAGATGCTCTGCCTAGGAGGTGACACAGGACAGCGAGTAGAGGCCAGGCTATTTCACTTCAATCATGATGGTCTTGCTTAACCGATCCTCTTGTAAATTGATAAATTCACTAAACATTCACTGCTTCAGTTCAGACTTTGCCATGCACATGGTAGAGAGATAACTGTGAACCAAAGAAGAATTCTTCTCTGACTTTGAGAAAGTTATGGTCCAGAGACTAGTGGAAGAGAAGTCCTCCACTGCTCACACAAACCAACGCAAGAGTGTAGGGAGAACACACGTTCGGATTCTATGTGTTTGGGTATCTTTGGATTTTGGCTTGAATGTTTTTAAGACATTGAAAAGGAGATGTAGATAGGTGGATGGATACAAAGGGTCTCTGGAGCCAGAGGAAAGTTGAGCTGGAAATAGAAATTTGTAATTCATAAGTCACCGCTGAATGCAAAGATTTGGATGTCCCCCTTTTTAGCGGCCACAGAACAGAGGAGAAGGCCAAAGTGTAGGACTCAGTTTTGAGGAACCATATTTACCAGCCAGGTCACTTCTTTTACCTGGCCTCTCAGCTGGGATGCTTAGCTTGTGAGGTGATGGGTGGAGGGCCTCCTTAGGGTTTAGCCTCCGGTCCAGTTTGGCATCCCATGGAGGCAGTTGCAGGAGTAAGCTAGGAGGAGTAAGTAAGTGAGAAGAATGTGAAGTGAATGGAGGGTCATGTGTGGGAGCAGGCTCTTAGAACTAGAGCTCAAATTTAATAATGATATGACTTTTTTCCCCCAGAGCCAAAATGATAAATGAGAAATCAATGAAAAATCAAAAGCCTCAAAAAACAAAAAAACTCACAAATATATAAATCAATTTCCTCCCTCTCCAAACATTATAAAGATGTATAAGCATCTCAACAATACATGAGACATTCAAGTTAAAATTCAAGTGAAACACTATATTGATAGGCTATGTTTAAACACCTCGTATTGATTCATGGTAATAATCCTATGTATAAATACAACATTTTTTAAAAAACGCAAGAGAATGATATGCCCAAAAGCATGACAGTAGTTACCTTTGGGAATAAGAGGGCTGTTACTGGAGCCTCAGTAATAGAAATGGTATATTTCTTAATTTGAGTGAGTAGATACCTAACCATTTATTTTATTGCAGTTTTATAACTCAAGTATATTATGAATTTGTATTTTAACATTCTACTAAACATTTTTTTCAATAAAAAACCACTTCCTTCAAAAAAGAATGACAATTTATTAGCAGTTTATGAATTAGAGGAATCATAGAGCCATCTCATTTAAGACAAAGGAATTAAAATGTCCTTGCTTAAAAACACGTTTAAAAAATCAATGATTTAAACAAAAATTGTTTTAAATTGTTTAAAGCATGGCTTCATAGACAGGAAACAATACTTCTTATTTTGGAAATGAAGAAACTCATACGTGGTAAAATACTGTGTGTGAGCTCAAACTCAGGTGTGTACTCCGTCCAAAAATTGGCCCTAGTTGGTGATTTTAATATTCTAATTGGAGCAAAATATGTTGTCTTGAATCTGTAAAATGTGAAAAACTGGAACTGAGGCCCCAATATAAAGCTAGGACTATGAATGTGCTGATAGGCACCATTATTAGGTTATTAGGATGTTAGGTTAGAAATATTTCACCTACCAGCACACACAAAAAAGCAGCAAGTTAGATGGGTTCATCACTTGCCTTTTAGGGCTCTTTAAAAAAAAAAAGTCTGTTTTGAAAAATCTAAACCCAAGAATTATGCCATTCACAGGTATGAGATGAAAGTGTATGATTACTATATAGTGTGAAATCTTAATAGATGTTAATGAAAAACGTTTGTCCCAAATGTGTGAAACCCCTTGTTTACAAGGAAGAAGAAAATACGTTACCTCTCAGGAGAACACTTGCATAACTCCAGGTAAATGGGATGTGCTACTGCAAGTCGGGGAAAAATACCTAGAAAAGAAAGCACAAACAACTGTAAAATCAATGAAACGTTCATTACATAAGGACTGGTGAAGAGGCACAATTAATAAAAAGGTAAAGGGCATAAGAACAATTTGAAAGGAAATAAAAAATAAATGTATAAATAATCAACAGAAATCACAATAAGGCCAAGTAACTTTAAATAATAATAATACATTTTAAAAATATATGTGTGTTGGTTGTGTTAAATATTTTCTGCAGAATACATTTATTAACTGAATGATAGATCTGAAGAAATTTACTAGAATTTGGCTTAGGGAGAAAAGAGGTGGGATGAAAAGGAGAAAGAAATGAGAAAATATTAAAAAGGAGTAAACAGACATGAAGGACACAGGAAACTGCCCATCATACTTATATTAAGAGGTAAAGACAGAAAAAATAAATGATGCAGAAACAAAAATATTAGATAATCTAATTGTGGAGAAATTTCTAGAAAATTCATAATGAAGAGATTGAAGCAAGAGAAAGTTCTGTGCAGGATCAGTAAAAATAAATACATATCTAGATATGTTTCAGATTTTCAAAAACAAAAATTTTAAAAGGAGCTAGAGAGAAAAACAAACAAAACAAACACAAAAACAACTTATTTCCAAAAGATAAGCAAGTAAATTGACAGTAGCAAAGTTTTTATCCCCAAAGCCCCTGGAGCCAGGTTCCCATATCAGTCAGTTATGAGCTGTGTCCCCTTCTAATTTCCATTGAATGAGGGTAAGCAGTCTCTGTATATTCTTCACTGTGTGATGAGTATTAAATAAGTTAATGAGGCGGGGCCCAGTGGCTCACGCCTGACTCAGATAGGGCTGTTATCCTCACAGTGGTGGCTGAATACAAATTAATATCATCAGCAAAGGGAAAAGGCACGTGGGACTGGGAAAGTTTTCAGAATCAAAATGCCTGACAAATAGAGCCAGGGAAGGCCATAAAGGGAGAGTTCACATATACCAGTGACTGATGATAAGAACTGTCAGAAAAGAGCCTTGTTCGTGATATTGCCAGAGTTGGTTTTCTCATTCCTTCTCATTTGAGTAGGAGCTATCAGAGAGAAGGTCTAAGGCTGAAGGCTGTTGTTCAGATTCTGTTGTCCCACGGGGTGTTTCTTTGATGTGGATGTGGCTTCCTGAGAGCTGAGCTGTAGTGATTGTTATTTCTTTTATGGGTCTAGCCACCCAGGAAGTCTACCAGGCTCTTGGCTGGTACAGGGGGGTTGTCTACATAGAGTCCTGTGATGTGAACCATCTATGGGTCTCAGATGTGGATACCAGCACCTGTTTCTGTGGAGATGGCAGGGATGTGAAATGGACTCTGTGAGTGTTCTTGGCTTTGGTGGTTTAATATTCTACTTTTGTGTTGGTTTTCCTCCTGCCAGGAGGTGGTGCTTTCTGGAGCGCATCAGCTGTGGTAGTATGGAGAAGAGCTGGTGGTGGGTGGGGCCCTAGACTTACCAAGAGTATATGCCCTTTGCCTTCAGCTACCAGGGTGGGTAGGGAAGAACCATCAGATTGGGCAGGGCTAGGCGTGTCTGAGCTCAGACTCTCCTTGGGCTGGTCTTTCTGCAGCTGCTGTGGGGAATGGAGGTGAGGTTCCCAGGTCAATGGGGCTGTGAACCTAGGAGGATTATGGCGACCTCTGCTGAGTCATGCAGGTGGTCAGGGAAGTAGGGAAAAGCCGGCAGTCACAGGCCTTTTTGTCCCACACAATCTGAAGAGCTGTTCTCACTCCCATCGTGACCTTACCGATAGCACCAAGTCTGTTTCCAGGCAGTGGGCAAGCATAGCTGAGAACTTGCCCCAGGCTACCCGCCTCTCAGCTGCAGGAGAAATGGGCTTTAGTTCTTCTGCCACCTGTGCAGTCTGCAAGCCAGATTCGTGCCCTCCCCCCAAGTTCTGGACAGGAGGCTTCTTGACCAGTTCAAATGGTTACAAAGTTCAGCTAGAGACTTCCTTCTCTATGTGGCGTTTTTCCCACGCCTCTGGCTGCCCTCCTGAAAAATCCCTGTGATGTCAGGCAGGAATGGCCTGCTTGGGGACCCAGCAAGCTCCCAGGGCCTTTCCCGCTGCTTCCTCTACCCCTGTATTTCTCTCGGCTCTTTAAATTAACTCAGCTCCAGTTAAGGTTGGAATCTTCTCTCACAAACTAGACCTTCAGTTTGCCAGTGGGGGTGTGTGTTCAGGGCAGAGGATCTCCCTTTCCCACTTTTGCAGTTTGGGCATTCGCAGTATCTAGGATGTCTCCTGGGTGCTGCAGGAGCAGTCTGCAGTCTGCTTCCTTCAGAAGGTCTGTGGGTCCTCTTGGGATTCCCAATTTATTCCTGAAGTTGTTCTGGAGCTAAAATTCAGTATGCGAGCCTCTGCACTCTGCTCTGTCCATCTGAGTCAGAGCTGCAATCTAGTCCTGCCTCTCATCTGCCATGAAAACAATTCTAAAATTCTTACGTAACCAAAAAAGAGCCTGCACAGCCAAAACAAGACTAAGCAAAAAGAACAAATCTGGAGGCATCACACCACCTGATTTTGAACTACACTATAAAGCCATAGTCACCAAAACAGCATGGTACTGGTATAAAAATAGGCACACAGACCAATGGAACAGAATAGAGAATGCAGAAATAAAACTAAATACTTACAGCCAACTGGTCTTCAACAAAGCAAACAAAAACATAACATGGAGAAACGACACCCTTTTCAACAAATGGTGCTGGGATAATTGGCTAGCCACAAGTAGGAGACTGAAACTGAGTCCTCATCTCTCATCTTACACAAAAATCAACTCAAGATGAATTAAGAACTTAAATTCAAGACCTGAAACTATAAAATTCTAGAAGACAACATTGGAAAAACCCTTCTAGACATTGGCTTAGGCAAGAATTCCATGACCAAGAACCCAAAAGGAAATGCAATAAAAATAACGATAAATAACTGGGGTTGATAAGCTAAGGAAATTTTGTATGGCAAAAGGAAAAAATCGCAGACTAAACAGACAACCCACAGAGTGGGAGGAAATCTTCACAATCTATACATCTGACAAAGGACTAATATAAGTTAAACTCTTTACCAAACTCAGAAAGCAGAAATCTGAACCAGTTAAATATCAGTCCTACCCTTGGCTTTGAAATCCAGAAATAGCCTCATTTTCTCTTACTTTTGTTTAATTCATTTTAAAATTACATATATACTATCTTTGCTAACCCCTACCTCTTCTCCACCATCTCTTGTTCTGCAACCTTCAAAAGTTTCCCAATGCTTCTTGTGGCTTCAGTCAGTTTGGACTACAGTCGCCAACTGTCAACAAAACAAATTCCTCTTTATTCTAGGTATCTTTGACATTTTACAGGCCCTACCTTTCTGTATCACTGTGTATGTAATTTCCATCTGTCCATTACTGACATTGTGACATCTATGTTTTCTAATCTGACATTGTAGATTAAGTAAATGATTATACATTAGGAGAATAAACTTCTTCCACCCCAGTCTTATATCACAATTTTACTAAGTATTCCAGTCATGATTTCCTGAATTTTTTCTTAAAAGTGACTCTTTATTAATAATTAACAGGCATTATGTATGAGTAGGCTTTCTTTAAAGTCAATTAATCCAACTGAACTGCATTACTGTGAGGGAGAGAGTGGTCAGGTCTATTTATTTTTCTGCCATAAGTATTCCAAGAATGAGATGGATGTGATGAGGTTTTTATCTCTTTTGGGACCTGGACATTGAAGCAATAGCTGTCAGCAAAAATAGCAGAGTGAATTTAAATTAAACATACTTCTCTAAATTACTAAATTGCTAACTAATGTCAATACTAGTAATAATAATATTCCTTTATTTAAAGGTGATTAGGACATACTAGGTAATAATAAAAATATGTGATTTTCTAAAATCACAAGAGACACGATATAGCAAATAAGCAAAACTTTAATGTGAAAGTCAACCCATATTTTTCTAATAAATAATATATATTTTCAATTACCTGGGTTATTAACACGATTCATTTTTAGTTTTCTGTGGGAATTTATTCTTGGAACAAATGGAACAGTGATAGATTCAAAGCATATTTTGAATTTATTTCAGAAAGAAAGGCAGTGATTATGCTTTTAATTAATTTACCTTCCTAAACATAGTGCACTTTATTGATCATTTATTATCATATATTTTCAATAATTTTTTATTTCTACTCCATCACTGCTACCCACTGTTCGCCTCTCCAATCCTATGCTCCAGGCACCCCCTTGCTACCTCATCAGGGTTACCACATTTATTGTTGCAAATATTTTCTATGTAAAATTACATTTATAAGTCATTTCTATACAGTGTACTTTTTGTCCCTTATCAGAAAGAAGTATTTATTGTTTATATACATGTATGGGTATTTGGGGTGATTTAATTGCCAAAATTGAAAACTGTCAGTGAGTGACTCTAATTAATTACCATCAAGGTCTTACTGAGTGAGAATCAAGTCCAGGCATAAGCCAACATTTCCACATTACTTTTGATTTTAGGCTATTGCCGAGATGTCACTGCCTTCTCAGTCTTCTTTGGGAATGACTGGAAGTGAAGGTGAACATATTTTTGCTTTCTAATGAAAATAAAATATAACAAATCATCTACATAGCACAATGTGGGTTTTTTTTTTTGTTTTTGTTTTTGTTTTTCTGAGATGGAGTCTTGCTCTGTCGCTAGGCTGCAGTGCAGTGGCGCGATCTCAGCTCACCACAGCCTCTGCTTCCTGGGCTCAAGTGGTTCCCCTGACTCAGCCTCCCAAGTAGCTGGAAGTACAGGTATGCGCCATGCTTGGCTAATTTTTTTTGTATTTTAGTAGACACAGGGTTTCACTATGTTGGCCGAGATGGTCTCGATCTCCTGACCTCGTGATCCGCCTGCCTCGGCCTCCCAAAGTGCTAGGATTACAGGCGTGTGCCATCGCACCTGGCCAATGTGGGCATTTTTAAGACTGTTGGCCGGGCGCGGTGGCTCAAGCCTGTAATCCCAGCACTTTGGGAGGCCGAGACGGGCGGATCACGAGGTCAGGAGATCGAGACCATCCTGGCTAACACAGTGAAACCCCGTCTCTACTAAAAAATACAAAAAACTAGCCGGGCGTGGTGGCGGCACCTGTAGTCCCAGCTACTAGGGAGGCTGAGGCAGGAGAATGGCGTGAACCCGGGAGGCGGAGCTTGCAGTGAGCTGAGATCCGGCCACTGCACTCCAGCCTGGGCGACAGAGCGAGACTCCGTCTCAAAAAAAAAAAAAAAGACTGTTGAAGAATGTATAATGAATGAAGCTCTTACCGAATGGGGGAGAGTGTGTGCTAACTGAGGTAATCTCAGAGTCATCTATTCCAAACTGCTGGTTTTATAAATAAAAAACTGAAAGCCAGAAAAGTTAAACTACTTCCTCAAAGTCTCTAAATAGATCACAGAATACAATTTCATTCTTCTAATTGTTAGACTGGTGCTGCTTGCATAATTCCCCAAGTAGTCTAAAATGTCAGCTGTATCAGGAAAAGCAATATAGGATAACAGTGGATCTGCAAAGTCGACTTCAGTTTCAAGATGATATTCTTTAAGGCTATCAAAATCTAAAAGGGGAAAACATTGCCTCTTTATTGAAAAGAAAATACTAGGTCTCTTTAGTCACCATGTTACGGAATATAACGATTTTTTGAAACATGCCGGAGGTGGACAGCCTTGGAGAGCCCAGAGGAAAGGGACAGCCATGTTAGTGTTCTAATGTGATGTTGCCATTGTCACAGCAGATGAAACACATCCTCTGGCTTGTGGAGATTCTAGTTAATGTGGTGGCTGTGTGCAAGCCTTCTTCTGGTTATGCCTAACTGGCAGCCTCAGATCCATTTGGGATTTCCTGAATGAGTCTAATGCAGAAAACTACCATTTACATTAACTCTATGGTAGGACTAGCATGAGCATTTAGAGGGTTGTTAAAGTTTAGGAGAGTTACCTGCACCTTTGGGCTCTTCAAAATTAAAAATTGTTTTTTAAAAGAGAAATGATACCCCAGGTTTCGTTTAGAGTCTCCCAGCCTTTAGACTGGTACTAATGTTTCACCATCTTAAGGACAGAATCTCAATTTTGTTCAGTCAGTGTCTCTCCTTAGGTGTTCACCTGCCCAGCCTGGCACAGACACACGAACGAGTTCCAGTCAACGACGTGTGAGGAAAAGTCAGCGGAGGGGGATCCTGGGAATGCCATTGCTTTTGACCTAAAAGAATGGGACTCGCTGGCTCATAATTCTTGCCTTATATTCCTACTTGAACTATAAACATGGGGCCTAAAGTGGGAGTCATTATTTTGATTTCATAAAAGCAAAGTCCACTGACAAGGATGGCAGAGCAGAGAATCGGACAGAGCCTGAGACGGGACAGCCTCCTGCATCTGTGGACCCCTCTTGGCCATCCAGCATAACTGACTCAGAGTTACACTGAGTTATACTGAGTTAGTTATGCTGGATGGCCCAGAGGGGTACACGGCTTGGCAGCTCCTCATTGACATTCCAAGATCTAAGTGTATCTGAGGCCTTCCCTGGAATATTTTCGTCTGTTTTGTCAACAAAGCCTTGTTTTATTGGTCGCCTTTGCTTACCTCTGATAACATTTGCCATCGTCGTGAAATTACAGTTGAAAAACTCGAGGCTCTTGCTTTCCCCTCAGTATGCCCACAGTCTACCCTCCACAACGCATTCGTGAGTGAGGGAGATGAAGGAACAACAGATGATCACAGGAAGGGCTTCATGTTATTGCAGCCAACACATACTCAGGATCACACAACAGAGACGTTTAATTTTGTTTGTTCTTGGGCCCCGTGAGATGGTGATTTTCTCATCAATTTTCCCATCCATTTTCCAGACAACAAATAGGGTCCAACCCTCCCCTGGATCTTCTCTCTTCCCGTCATTCTCACTCCTATTCTGACGTAACTGCTCTTTGCAAGCTGCAAAACAAACGCTTCTCTGTCTCCTGAGGAACAGTTTGACTATTTGTTTTTTGTAAAAAAAAAAGAAAAGAAAAGAAAAAAAAATGCCATTGTAACAATATAAAGTCTGGCTTTCTACCTCAACTATGTATTAAGGTCTTTCTTGCTGATAATCCTCCTAGCAAAACAATAATAAAACTTTAAAAATAAACAAAATAATTTGCTTATTTTGTTTATTTTTAAAGTTTTATTATTGTTTTGCTAGGAGGACTATCAGTTACTAAGACATAAATGTTAATTTTAAGTAAAGGAACAATTTATACATATTAATATGTATTTATTTGTAGGAAGCATCTGGCTACATGGGCCTTAGTAATTATATTTGTACTTCAAAGGGCTTTTGCATTCTTTGTATATAATGGCTTATAAAATATCAACGGAATCTCAGAAGACGTTGAAGAGTCAGTAAAGCGTTGCACAGTGGGAAAATCAGACAGCCAGAGACAGCCATTCGCTTATTGTGCAATCACTTTATAGCGCTGAATCTCATGATTTTTCATCTCCTGAACAGAAATAACACCGTGGCTTTGAAGATTCACGAGACTATACGTTACCTGAGACCACCTGAGATCACAGAGAAATGCTGGAAATTATACATTTATTGTTGGTGATGATTTTCTATTGCAAAAGATGACATGTCTTAGTTTATAAATTTGTAGGCTTTATATTTTCTTTTCTTTTCTTTTTTTCTGAGATGGAGTCTCACTCTGTTGCCCAGACTGGAGTGCAGTGGCACGATCTCGCAACACTGCAACCTCCACCTCCCGGGTTCAAGTGATTCCCCTGCCTCAGCCTCCCTAGTAGCTGGGATTACAGGCGTGTGCCACTCGCCCAGCTAATTTTTGTGTTTTTAGTAGAGACAGTGTTTTGCCATGTTGGTCAGGCTGGTCTCAAACTCCTGACCTCAGGTGATCCACCCCCGCCTTGGCCTCCCAAAATGCTGGGATTACAGGTGTGAGTCACCACACCTGACCCTACTGAGTATTAATTCAGGAAATAAGCTTGTTATCCCAGATAGTGGTACATTATGCCATTAACATTACGCCATTAACTAGCATGTTACTGCATTATCATGACAGCTACAACGTAACACAAATGGCAACAATTACTCTTTAACAAATACCCCAAAAGGTGTTTTTATATGGCAAACTCCTCACTATCACCAGCACCCATTTGTACTTCATGATGACTCACTTTAAGGTACTCCTTTCTTTCTGCAAGAGAAATCAGCTGTGAGAGATAACAAATGCAAAGAGGTGGTTAGTGAGTATAGAATACAGCTGATATCATTAATCTAAATTAGCACTCACCAGTGGTTAATGAGTATAGAATACAGCTGATATCATTAATCTAAATTAGCACTCACCAGTCCCGCAGAGACACCAAGCAGAATAAAAGCAGGAGGGTTTCTTATTTACATTTTAGACTATATACAATCTTGTGGTATGAATACCTACTAACTGATCCCTCTCGAAGGGTTGAACTTTTGTAGTTTAGTATTAGTGTCAACATTCTATTTGTTATCCTAAGTAGAGAAATGGATTTTATTTATTTTGTTTAGTTTCAGAAAGAACAGGCAACTAAATTAATAGATACAATTTGATAAACTTTCCTCAAGCTTGTTAATTTGTACAAGAAAGAAAACTTGAATTTCATCTTGAAATTTTTATGTATTTATATGATAAGGCAAGTTAACTTTTTCCCTTTTTAAAATTATATATTTAAAGTGTTCTTAATATAAAATATATTTAGAATATAAAATTATATTAAGAACAGTTAATGTAAATATATATTTATATTTTCTTTTCTTTTCTTTTCTTAATTTGTGCAAGAAAGAAAACTTGAATTTCACCTTGAAATATATTTATTGGATAAGGTAAGTTAACTTTTTCCCTTTTTCAAAGTTATTTTGGCATGAGTTATGAAGTTTATTTATATTTGAGGGGTGCATATTGTTTTAGGAAACAATTTTGGATTTAAAGTGTTCTTAATATAAACAACATATATCTCCATTATCATATCAGTATTCTCCTCATCATTCAGAATGTGTCTTTCTCATTCCAATAACAATTGCTGAAATGAAATATAGCCAAAAATAGCTTGAAATAGGAATGCCATTTACTATTTTATAACTTATTTCTTAAAAGGTATAGTTTATGGTGAAATACTATGTGGAAACATATTTCAACATTGTAAAGATTATTACCAACCTTTTATTGAAGAAGGAATTCCTTATGAAAACTTTCCTAAAAATACTTGTATAGTATATAAAATCTATGTTGTATGAAACCATAAATTTAAAAAATACACTGAAAGACTTTATTGATCTCTTTAAAGAAGTAGGCATAAGACATTTAATCATAGATCTTAAAAACAGCCATGTTTTAAAGAGGGTTGAAATTGAAACGAATGTGTTTTTTACTTAAATGTACAATGTAGTGAAATTATTTAATTGTTTTCTAAATAGATACTATTTATTTGGTGCTTACTATATGCAGGAGATTCTGATCAACAAGTTACAGACAAAATTTAACACCCACAACAACCCTGTGAAATTTTTTTTGCCCATTTTAAAGATAAGCGTTCTGAGGATAGAATGATTGCCAACGTTTGCAAAGGGTTATTCAGCTGTGATTAGACCCATATCTGTTAAAAAGCTCCTATTTTAACGACATTGATGCTCCCTGAAATAGTCTGATGGTTTTTTTAATAAGAAACTTTTTTCTGTGCTTCTGATTAATACAATTCTTTATGCTTTTCAAAATGTTTTCTGAAATGTACAGGATAAGAACATGACATTTTAAAGTACTTCTCCTTGATTCAAATAATGAAATCCTAACAGACACAGGTCAATGAAAAGAGTCAAACTCTGTAAAATATTTGAAGAGGTTTATTCTGACCCAAATATAAGTGACCATGGCCCATGACACCGCCCTCAGGAGGTCCTGAAAACATGTGTCCAAGGTGGTCAGGGTACAGCTTGGCTTTACACATTTTAGGGAGGGATGAGACATCAATCAAATACATTTAGGAAATATGTTGGTTTGGTCCCGAAAGGTGGGACAACTCAAAGTGGGGACTTCCAGGCTACAGGTAAATTTAAACATTTTCTGTTTGACAGTTGGTTGAGTTTGTCTAGAGACCTGGGATCTGCAGAAAGGAAATGTCTGGGTTAAGATAAGAGGTTGTGGAGACAGACCAAATAGTTGGTGAAATGTTTCTTACCAGACTTAGAGTCTGTGTTGATGTTAATGCTGGAGGGGTATAATGAGACATGACCGACCCCCACTTCCCATCACGGCCTGTACCAGTCTTTCAGGTTATTTAAAAGGGCCCTGGCTGAACAGGGGTTCCATTCAGATGGTTCTGTGGGCCTTAGAATTTAATTTTTGGTTTACATGAGGTTCTGGCTTTTCTGCCCTAAATCCATGCATATCCATCTGGTTGAACAGAAAATCCCACGATGCAGAGTCTGTGGATTGTAACTCTTCTCCTCTGACTTATAAGCCATTAGTGCCTTTGTGCATATGGGACATGTGGTTTTTATGTCTATTCCAATTGGTGGTTTGGGATTTTTCAGTCTAATAATTTATCACAAACCTAGTCAGCCTAAAAATTAAGCTAGGCTTGAAAACAACTTCCTTAGGAGCCTTTCACTTGAATACTGACTCAAGATCTCTGCCTGGAGATGGAAATTATAGTACTTAGATATACCACAGTAGGATGTTGTAAATGATCAATTACAAAGAGACTGGCGGGATGCAGTGGCTCACACCTATAATCCCAGTACTTTGGGTGGCTGAGGCGGGTGGATCACTTGAGGTCATGAGTTCAAGACCAGCCTGATCAACATGGTGAAACACCGTCTCTGCTAAAAATACAAAAAATAAAAAATAAAAAATAAATAAATTAATTAGCCAAGCTTTGTGGCACATTCCTGTAATCCCAGCTACATGGGAGGCTGAAGCAGGAGAACTGCTTGAACCCAGGAGGTGGAGGTTGCAGTGAGCTGGGATCGTGCCTTTGCACTCCAGCCTGGGCAACAAGACTGAAACTCCATCTCAAAAAAATAAAAATAAAAATAAAGTTAGGCCATTGCACCTAGAGATAATAGCTAGCGATCATTTTAACCTCTGCTTTTCATTGCCAGAGGGATGGAGGCAATGAGCTAATGGGCCTCTTTCATTCTAGGCACATGATATTTAAAGAGTTTGAACATCAGCACTAGAAGGTAACTGTTCGTGGCAATCAAGAAGAATGAAACATGTTATAAAACTGTAAAAGGATGGTTGGTTCAAAACAGGCCATTGACTACTGAATATCATTTATTTCTATTATGTCATCATGACCATAGCCCCTACACGATCTTTACCAGATTATTGTCACTCTATCTCTCATGTACTCCTCTTCCATCTTCAGCCAGGATGGGCTCCTTATGTTACTCAAACAGCAAAACAATTTATTTTTAATTTAATTTAATTTAATTTAATTTTTTCACCTGGCCTGCCCCTTCCCACATTACCCTTGTAATTGACTCCTGTCTTCAGGGTCCCGCTCAGTTGTCACCCTAACAGAGAAGAATTCCATGATCTTTCTACCTAAATGAGCAGCATTCCATCCTCTTCTGCCCCCTGCCATCACTTTTTAGCCCTTTTAATTTCATAGGCATCGAGATCCCTTAGCACATTATATTTGGTTGTTTTCTATCTATCTTAACAATCTATAAAGGTAAGCTCTGTAAGACCAGGGAATGTTTTGCTCATTGCTGTATTCTCAACATCAAAATGGTGCTTACCGTATTATAGGTATTTGGTAAATACATGTTGAATAAATAGATAAATAAGTGAAATACATTTCCTCATGACACATCCTTCAGTCTCTATTTCTCAAGTTGCCTATCATTTTGTTATTACATAGAAGAGGTCTTTTGTTTATAGAAAATATACTATAATGTTTGAGGTGATGAGCAACATGTTGAAAACTTTTTCTGAAATTGTTTCGGGGAAAGACGTTCTTTATGCTGTACTTGCTTTGCCGTTTTTCTATAAGTTAGATTGTTTAAAAAAAACTTCTAAAAATTTGAAAATGTTTCTACATGCTAGAGAAAGTCATTATAAGTTATATATAAGATATATAACATTATAAGATATAAGTTATATATCAATATAGTTAGGTTCTTATCTTTGAAAAGTCAGTTTGACTGCTCTGTGGAGAATATATTTGTGGGGTGGGAGAGTGGAAGGATCGTACCACTCCTGGAACCCACTGGAAATAATTGCAATTAGGGTCTGCTGTGGGATGGTGAATTATAAAATGGCAGCCCGTCCTCCAAGTTGGCACTGATCTGGGTCACGTTCTCAAAGTAAATGACCATACATAGGGAGTCTCTGGGAAGCAGAGACCAAATAGAAAGCTATAGCAGCTGTCTACAAAATAGGTCATGAAAGACTTAAAAGACGTTGACTTCCAGATATGTTTTGGAGATAGAATGGACAGAATGAGTTGAAAAATTTCATGTGGAGAGTGAGGAAAAGAGAGAATTCAAGAACGACTCACAAGATTTTAACTTTTAACTTATGCAATAGTTTAGTGACATCATTTACATGGAGAAGGTGCTGAGAATTTGGGGAGCAAAAATCCAGAATTCTCATTTCATTATGAATAGGCAATTTGTTAAATTAAAAATTCTGCAGTCAGTAAGCATGGATTTAATATTCAACTTCACTAGTATTCAAAATATAAGTAAAACATTAAGACAATGTTTATTAATAGCTATCAGATAAAACTTGTTTCTTTCAATTTTGATGTCTTCTATTGATGTTTTGTATACAGAAACAGCTTCTTTTTAGACTAATGATAAACAGGTAAATTGGGAAAGTCTTTTGGGAGAGAAAATATGGATATAATATGCATCAATAATTTATATTTATTGAAAAAACAACTCTACTTTTGTAAAGCTGCCTAAATGAAACTACTAAAGGTGTGAACAAATATTTAGCTGCAGAGATGTTTATCTAATATATATATATGAATACTGAATATCCAATAAATTATTCTAAATATTGAAATAATGGAAAATTAATCTGCAATTAGCAGGTGGAGCTGTTCCTTTGTCCTGGAGTTTCTAGAGTGTTAATGTAAAATCTGGCTCTGAGATCACTGCCCCTCACCATGTGCCTTCCCCTAACCGAGGATGAGATACTGAAAGGGAACCACCAATTGTATTAGTTGCTTTTTTCTTTTTTAAAGATAGTTATTACCCAATGAAGGATTGCAGTGAACGTTAAAGTCGCCTAATAATCTGGAGGAGGCGGGGGAAGAGGGAGATTCCTTCTCTCTACTTCTCCAGGTCAAGTAAACCACACATAGACATGAAAATTTCTGCAAAAACAGACGACAACAACAACAACAACAAACCCGAAACAAATTTAGATAGAAGGAATAAGTTCTAGTATTTGAAAGTACAGCAGGGAAATTACAGTTCAAAATAATTTAGTATAGATTTCAGAATATCTAGAAGAGAAGAATTATGATGCACTAACACAAAGAAAAGATAAATATTTTAGTTGAGGATATCCCAATTAACCTGATGTGATCATTACACTTTGTATAGAAGTATCAAAATATCACATGTACTCCCAAAATATATCCAACTGGGATCTATCAATTAAAAATACAAAAACACAGATTAAACATTCTGCCCCCAGTAAGATGTTTACTGAGCTGCGGGAAACCATTCTTGTCAAGTGACCCACACACTAGAGCTTGCTGTGCAAAGTTGGTCAATATGGATCAAGCAGATCCTACAGAGTTGGTCAATATGGATCAAGCAGATCCTACTGTAGGTATTATCTTGAAAGTTCCTAGTGATGGGGTAGGCTGTGGTGTTTTGGGGGAAAAATGTAAAAATGACACATGAAGAAGATAACTCCACCAAAAATTTAAAAAAAAAGAAGAAGGAAAAAGAAAACAAGTATTTGGGCATCAGTGAAGACAAATTATATTTGCTTTTCAAAAGTTAGATGATCAGGTAAGCAGTTGGCCTTTCGCCCTTTGGCTTTTTTTTTTTTTTTTTCTTTTCTTTTTTGTGGTGGGAATAAGATGATTCCTCTAACATGCTTCCAGTCTCACTGGCATAATACTCTTAGTCTTGTGCAGGTTTAAGGGAAGGCACTCCACTCAAAACATTCATTCATGATCCAAGTTCCTTCCATCTTGTGCTTTGTCCATCTTTTAGGATCTAGAGATCTTTCCTGGACTTTTTGCTTCCAGCTTGGAGGGCCTAGTGGAAGGCAGGCATGACTTCTACTTGCACCCCATTGGATGCCCTCAATCACGTGGTCCCATCTCCTTGGCAGGTATCACTTCTACTCCCACTCCCTTGGCTGCCTGAGTCACATGGTCGACCTCTATGAGGGTTAGTAAAGCCATCTAGAAAGATGCCATGAAACCCCGTCTCTACTACAAATACAAAAAATTAGCCAGTCGTGGTGGCGGGCACCTGTAGTCCCAGCTACTGGAGAGGCTGAGGCAGGAGAATGGCGTTAACCGGCAGGCGGAGCGTGCAGTGAGTCGAGATCGCACCACTGCACTCCAGCCTGGGCGACAAATCCAGACTCCATCTCAAAAAAAAAAAAAAAAAGAAGAGCACATGGGTGTTGGTGAACCACTCAACAGTCTCTGCCACCACCTTGTCCTCCCCCTCTAGCTGACCCGCTGGGACCTAGAAGACCCAGAATCAGTGTGGGAAGCTAGGGATGAGGAAAGAAACAAAAATAAGGATAATAAAAGTTCTTCTTCTTCCTCCATTGGACATGAGTTTGGAGGAGAGATAAGGGGCAGGTTTTGAACTGAGTGACAGTCGGAATTGTCTATTATAATTGGGCCGAATTTTAAAAAATAATTGAAAGCACAATAGTTCTAAAATGGCAATTAAATAAAAAGTTAGGGTGTCTTCTTTTAGTGAATAGGGAAAGGAGAGCAGACATTGTGAAGGCAGTGGGTAAAAAACAAAGATTTTCTCTTTTAAGGCATTAATTCCAAATCAATTAATTAATTTTCTAATTGTTACTTCCATATATTGAAATAGAGTGCTGTCAATAAAAATTATGACACGTTTGTGTTTACATGAAAAGATATTCTTGTTGCATTGTCAGAAAATGAGTTATAGTAGAAGATCATGCTTTTGTTAAATAAGTGTATATAATTTACCTTATATGTGTAACGATTTTTGTGTGTGTGTGTGTGTGTGTGTGTGTGTGTGTGTGTGTGTGAGAAACTGAATAGTTAAAAAGGGAGACTATAAAAACCAAATGTTAAGACCGGTTGTCTCTGGGTGGTGACCCTTATAGGGATAAACTATTTTCCTTTTGAAATACGTGAGATTTATATTTTACTTACATGTCATGACTTACAAAAGGAGAAGAAACATAAGGATAATATTATACATATTATAAAGGAATGTAAAACATTAAGAAGTGAAATTATAAAACTATAATTTATATCTACCTAGTATGTCATATTTCTATCTTTTAAGTGTTATCTATAGTTTAAGAATTATTTAGTCTTAATAAATAATAAGTTAAGCCTGGGTACCATGGCTCATACCTGTAATATCAGCACTTTGGGAGGCCAAGACAGGAGGATTGTTTGAGGCCAGAAGGTGGAGGCCCCCCTGGGCAACATAGTGAGACCCTATCTCTACAAAATTTAAAAAAAATAGCCAGGTGTGGTGGTGTGTGCCTATAGTCCTGGCTACTTGGGAGGCTGAGATGGGAGGATTCCTTAAGCCCAGGAGTTCAAGACTACAGCCATGATTGTGCCACTGCACAGCCCCGTAGGAAACAGAGCCTGTTTCAAAAGAAAATAATTAATAATAATAATAAGTTAAAAGCAATAATGGTATATACCATTAGATGAATTATTTTTCTGTAAATTTTTTTTATCTCAGAGCCAATCTCATCACTTTCATTTTTCATGTTCTCTATTACTATAGCCAATATAAAAGAAAAATTGCAAAACATATTTAATAGCCAATGTTTCTGAGGTTGGAGAAAATAATGCAGCTGATATGGTTTGGCTCTGTCCCCACCCAAATCTCATCTTGAATTCCCATGTGTCTTGGGAGGGACAGGTAGGAGGTTATTACATCATGGGGACAGATCTTTCCTGTGCTGTTCTCATGATAGTGAATAAGTCTCAAGAGATCTGATGTTTCTATAAAGGGGAGTTTTCCTGCCCTCTTTGCCTGCCACCATCCATGTAAGATGTGACTTGCTTCTCCTTGCCTTCCGCCATGATTGTGAGGCCTCTCCATCCATGTGGAACTGTAAGTCCATTAAACCTCTTTTTCTTTCCAGTCTCGGGTATGTCTTTTTCAGCAGTGTGAAAACGGACTAGTATACTGATACTAGGAGTGGTGTGCCACTGTAGATACCCAAACATGTGGAAGCAACTTTGGAACTGGGTAACAGGTGGGGATTGGAACAGTTTGGAGGGCTCAGAAGAAGATAGGGAAATATGGGAAATTTCAGAACTTCCTAGAGACCCGATCCTCCTCGCCTTCTGCCATGATTGTGAGGCCTCCCCAGCCATGTGGAACTGCAAGTCCATTAAACCTCTCTTTCATCCCAGTCTCAGATATGTCTTTATCAGCTGTGTGAAAATGGGCTAATGGAGCACCTTACAATTTAGTGTGGAGCATTTGCAACATTGGTTGCAGACACCCTTTCCAGCATGTAGGTAGCACTAACATCCTTGTCTTGCAGCAGTAAAAACCCACCTAGCTTCATCGTCTTGGACAGCTGAGAGGCAGTCAGCTTACCATTCGCATCAGACACTTCAGTCATTAATTTTCAAGAATCACACTTTCCTCAGCAAATGCACACTCCCTAAAGTGGTGTTTCTTCCTGCTCAGTAACACTCTCACGGCTATTCTAAGTATGGCTAGCCATTCACTGGTTTGTTCTTGATGTATTCAATATATATTCTATTTTCCTGGTGGCCTAGCCTGCTTTTGTTTGTGTGCAACTGCCTTGCACATTGCACAAGTTATTTGAGAGATTCTAGTGGATATTTAAGAAAGCTGTATTGGTATTGTGCATTATAACTCAGTGTATAAATACAGTGTGCTGTTGTTATTGCAGGTGCTAACTGATTAATTAATTATTGACTCCCAATGGGCATGGGGAAGTTCTGCCTTTACCATATAAAACACCAGCTAACCATAAATAGTGTATATAGGGTGTGCTAGACTGTCTAGGCCTTTGAATTTTCCCTAGAATGATACTGTACACTGAAGACATTGTGATATGTCTGTATATCTATCAATCTGTCATTTATCTATCTGTATTCTTTATTACCAATAAAATCTGGAGCCAGTTTCCCAGGTATATTTACTATTTTAGTTTATTCTTTAAGTACAAGTATTACTGCAATATTTAAGAGAATGAATGATATATCTTAACTTAGTTGAATTACCCACAAAGAAAAATAAGACATTCCTCTGTCTCCCTGATCAGGTTTTAAAAGAAAACTGTACTAAACTTTTGAGAAAATGTAATTTTTTCCTGAAACATCAACTTACTATGACCACTCTAGTTTCTGAGAAGTTTAATTCTGCCAGCTCTCACAACTGAGCCCTTCTTTCAAAATAATTAAATCAAGAGTCTGTACCTTGATCTATACAACGCCATGCCCCTGAAATATTCAGTATATATCAAATAGTATTTTAAAGGTACTCAGGGAAATCACTGTTTGCAAGAACTAAATGATGAACTTTCTTTTAATGTGACTAACTGCTCTCTGAGTTATGTCCTCTCTTGAATTAAAATTGTGTTAAATCTTGAGTTTCCTGTCAGAGTAACTCAAAAGAATCCATGATATTATTACGGAGGCTGGTTGTTTCCATCCCCCAAATATAGTCAATACAATACTACTGTATTAAAAAAATGATGCTAGTATGCAAATATACTACCCTATATATATATATAAATAAATGGTGAAAAGTCACTTTAATGACAAAATTATTTTCAAATGAGGCACCAAATGTTACCCTGGTGCTCCTACATCGATGTTCAGTGTTGCCAGTGCAGTGAGGCCCAGTAAAGCTTCATGAGGCTGTGTTTGAGTCAGCACTTAGGGAGCTGGAGGGTTTCTGCAGGTGAACAGAGAAGGAAAGGGTGATCTGATCAGGGGGATGCACAGAAAGGTGATAAGGTGAGGGCTTTATTCAGGCCACTGTACCTGGAACATGCTGTGCATGGGCCAGACTGAGAAGGGTCTCCACAGCCATGGCAGGGGACTTAGACTTTATGTGTAGGCAACTAGAAGAGAGGAAGCGTGGTGCCAGAGAAGTAGTAGAAACAGGAGATCAGAGAATCAGGGCTATGATTTAAGAGGATTCTTCTGCAAAATATGTGTAATATTGCTTTGAACTGAATGTGTGGATGTGTCGATGAGCCTGGATGTGTGGGAAACAATTAGAAAGTGCCATGAGAATAACACCAGCTCTGTATTTTCATGCTTGATTGCATATATATTTTCACATGTTATAAAGTTAAATTCTTACAGCACTTTACCACTGAGAAAACAGAGGGCCAGAAGTTTTAAAACGCTTGTAAGAGGCTGCAGGGATAGTAATCAACTGTGCTGGCATTAGAATATAGGCCTGAGAATCAGAGCACCGACTTATACTCCGTAGTTTGATTTTTTGTTAGATTATTGTTAACGTGAGGGCACCCTAAACCCTGTTGAGCACTTCCATTTGTTTAATGGCAGAATTTAGAAACAAAATTGTAAAGAGCTTATTGAAGCTAAAGAGAGGCAGTTCTGAACTACCCTAATTCGCAAGAACTGAGCTGTCCATTAAAAATCCAACATTCTATTGAGCTTCTCTAGTTAGAACTTCACGTGCCTATGTGCGTATGACATACACATGTGTGGATACTACCAATTCTGTAATGCAGTCACAAGCTAGTGCACTCCGGCTCACCCTTCCTCAAGCCTGTAATACTGATGGCTCACTTTGTAATAATGAAATAGCTACGTGTATCCTAATGGAGATTCATCCTTTTCAGAATCTTTCTTATATTTATTTTTCATTGTTTTATTTATTAGTTCAAAAATGTTTTTCACCAGTCTAATTTACTATTGTTGGTATAAAAAACAAATTAAGGCAAGGAGTCACTTTTTCTCAAAATTATACTTCTTGAATTAGATTGCTAAGGCTGTTGGAACAACATACCACAAACTAGGCACCTTAAATAGCAGAGTTTCAGAGTTCTGGACAAGGGGAGTCCACGACCAAGCTGTCGGCAGGGTGAGTTTCTTCTGAGGGTTGTGAAGGAAGAATCTATCCCTTTGATAAGGACAACAGTTGTATTGGACTAGGGCCCACTCTAATGATTTTATCTTAACTGCATTATATCTATAAAGACCCTATTTCCAAATACCAGCACATTCTGTGATATTGAAGGTTACAATTTCCACATGAGTTTTGGGGGACACAATTTAACCCATACCACCTATATTAGTCCATTCTCACACTACTATAAAGAGATACCTGAGACTGGGTAACGTATGGGGAAAAGAGGTTTACTTGACTCACAGTTCCACAGGCTGTATGGAAAGCATGGCTGGGGAGGCCTCAGTAAACTTACAATCATGGCAGAAGGCGAAGGGAAGTAGGCGCAATCTTCACATAACACCAGGAGAGACAACGAAGGGGGGAAGTGCTACACACTTTTAAAGAAGACCTCGTGAGAACTCACTATCACAAAATCAGCAAGGGGCAAATCTGCCCCCAACATCCCATCACCTCCCACCAGGTCCCTCTCCCAGTGGGAATTACAGTTTGACTTGAGATTTGGGTGGGGACACAGAGCCAAACCATATCATCACCTATTTGCAAATATTAAAATATCAAATATATAGATATTATGTTTTATATTGAATATTGGCAATAATTATAATTGTACAGGTTAAACTTCTTTTGACATGTATATTCAGCCTGCCTGCGAATTTCTTATCCCTGATCTCTTTCCTATTGAAAGCTCAGCTCAAATGTTTCCTTTGCAGAGAAAACTCTGTTAATCATGTTTCCCAGACTCCATCTAGAGCATCTGTTTTTCACAGCATTTTTACTGCCTGGAATTGGCTTGTTTGTTGATGTGCTTTGTATCTCTCACTGTAATAGAACATGAGCACCTTTTCAGTAGGGACATTGCCTGTCTGTCCCCTGCTCTGTCTCCAGTAGAAAGGACAGCACCTGGTACATGGTAGGCTCTCAAAAAAGTAATTGTTGAATAAGTTAACAGATACATCACATCCAACATGTTGAGCTTTACTCTGGATATGAACAGAGTGCATTAAGAGGGCATCATGAGGTCCTTGCTGTGTGCCACTGGAACACGGGGTTCATGTTCTCTGTGGAGGCTGCATGTTTTTTTTTTTTATTACTGTCCATCATTGCTCTATTCTATCAGATACTTTCTATGCAGTATGTCATTATTTCACATCCATAGCTCTATAAAAGTAAATTATACCCTGATTTCACAGATTTAGGAATCAGTCATGAAAACAGAAGCACATGTAATCAATCTTCTCATTTTAAGGACTAGAAACAGACTGTAAGTGGTGAAATAACTTGCCTAACAAATTACTTACCATACCAAGTCTACGACTTACATCTCATGGGATTCACAGTATGTGCAGAAAAGAAAGGAAACCAAAATGTCATTTGTTTAGATTTTAGTGCCTACCTGCTTCCTCGTCTCTTTGTCATGCCTACTGAAAAGCAAAGGCCCCATGCACATTCTGTCTCCAACACAACAATACATTTTTCCCATGGACAAACAGACTCTGCAGGTCTCCATGGTCAGGGACACTAGCGCTCATCTCCTCATGGGCAGATTGACAGCTTCCATGTCTCAGAATGTCATGAACCCATCACAACGCTGGCTTGGGTGTCAACTCTAGAAAGTATGGTCCTGTACATGAAATTTTAAAAAATATCTGAGTTCTGTTTGACAGTAGCAGTTTGGGAAAAGGGATAAATAGTCTGATCAGAAATAGAAGCAGGTTCTATTATCAGCATCACTACTGACTTGCCATGACCTTGACTAAATCACTTAATTTTGTGATTTCCCCAAGGGCAAAATATTAAATTTATATTTCACATTGAAAATATCTGCCTAAACATGTTAATATATTGTTTGGTTTTCCAATAACTACTTTCCAATAAATGAACTGCCTAAGGTAACAGCTTAGATAATAGTCTCTCTCATTTTATATTCATGATATACTAATTATTATAGTATTAATGATATACTAATGATATACTAATTCTGTATGTTGCACTGACTTCTGTCACATGGCTCAAAATCATTCTCCCCTTGCCCCATATTCTCAACTGAATTCAGGTGAGCTTTTGCCTGCACACTGTGGACATAGGTGAGGGAAGCAGGGACTTTGGCCTCTCTTCTGGTAGGACATGGCACTTGTCCTGTCTACATGGAGCAGCTGGCTGGTGAGAGCCACACATTTTGTTGATCGATCCCACACGTAATTTGAAGTGTGTTTAGACCTGTCAGTGAGCAGTTTTATAACACCTCCCTTACATTTTACATCAACAGCATTAGCTAGAGCTCATGGTGTTCATTTACCATTAGGACTAACAGATGGCATGTTATTGTATCTTTTTCTCATATAACAATTTCTAGCTGGATTTTAAGGTACCCATCACACTAACTGACAAATGACAGTGGGTCAGGATGGTAATTCACAGCACATCACCACATCAATTTGCCAGAAGTTTGTTTGTATAAGGAAACAACCTCATAATTGTTCCCTCGGATACTACATGCCAAAAAGACACCTATAAATCCTTCTTGACATGTTAACTCAGTGTTTTAAAATGTTTTGCCAGATGTTTAGAAAGTACATCAACAGCCTTTGTTTTTTCTATGAAGTTAAATTGCCCTTATTGTAATCAAAGATAGGGAATTAAATCTCTGTTGTTTCTCTAAAGAATAAATCCTTTCACAAAACAAAGCCATTTCTGAGGCTAGATAAAGGTAAGTACCTGTTGGGTTATGGCTTAGTTACCTACATTGCCAAACAGAGACTTATCTGTTGAAGGACTTCTCTCAAGTACAGTCATGTTTTGGTGACTTTCCATTTAAAGTCTTTATGCAAATTATATATATATATATATATATATTTTTAAAAATGTAAACCACAACATACCCAATGCCCAATGGCAATTTTTATTACAAATGACTGAAAAAAAGTAATTTGAAATATTGGATAATCATATTGTTTCAGATTGGTGCAAAAGTAATTGCAGTGTTGCCATTACTTTCAATGGCAAAAACCACAAGGACAGTTGCACCAGCCTAATAATTGTAAGAAACTGATATTCTATGATATGAATATTGATCCATCCTTAATTTACTGTTATAAGGCTTAGTTTGTTGCCCTTTTTAAAATCTTCTAGGAACCATTCTGTAAATTCGTATAAAACTATTTAGTTCAATGAAGTTTTACTTGATTCAATTTTTTCTTTTGTTTCCTTTGAGATACTTTCAAGGGATTATTTAGAAGTATATTATTTAGTTTCCAAGTGTTTTGAGAATTTTCAGTTATCTTTCTGCTACTGATTTCCAGTTTGAGTCCACTGTGATCAAGGAACATATTCTGTGTAATTTTGGTTGTTTTGAATTTATCGAGGTTTATTTCACGGCCTAGAATATGGACTGTCTTGGTAAGTCTTCCATGAGCACTTAAAAAATGCATACTTGGCTCTTGTTTGAAATGTTCTATGATTATTGATTAGAAACTGTTGGTTGGTAGTGTTGCTGAGTTCCTCTATATCCTTGCTGATTTTCTGTCTAGTTGTTTGACTACTTTTTGAGGAAGGGATATTGAAGTCTCCAGCTATAATGATGAATTTGTCTATTTCTCCTTCCATTTCTATCAATTTTTGTTTCACATGTTTTGCAGATCTATAACTTGGCACTTACACATTTAGGATTGCCGTGACTGCTTCCTGGTGGATCATGATGTGTTGACCGTCTTTGTACCTGGTATTTTTCTTTGCTTTAAAGTCCACTCTAACTAATTTTAATAAGCTGCTTCTGCTTTCTTTTGATTAATGTTTGCATGCTAGATCTTTTCCATCCTTTTGTTTTCAACCTATTCATTATATTTGAAGTGAGTTTCTTTTATAAGTGGCTTAAAGTTAGGTTGAGTTTTGTTTTATTTTTCTCCATTCTACAGATCTGAGTTTTCATTGGTGTCTTTAGACCCTTTCACTATAACGTAGTTATTGATGTTAGGGTTTAAGTCTGCTAATTTTTAAATTTTATTTTATTTTTTATATTCTGTTCTTCATTCCTTTGCCTCCCTATGGGTTACTTTAAGTTTTGTTTTAGTTTATTTTTATTTATCTGTAAAGTTTTGAGTGGACTTCCATGATTCCTGGAATCGGTGGATCTCCTGATTTTCTGTCTAGTAGTTCCCTTGCCTCTTTCAGTGATTACTTTAAGATTATATAGACCTCACATTACAGTTTACTGGCACCAACATTTTACCAGCTTCAGTGAAACGTAGATATTTTACCTATTTTTATGTAACCTTACCTTTCTCTCTTTATGTCTTAAATTTTTCATTTACCTGCATTGAAACCCAGAACAGTGTTACATTTTTCTTGTACCATCAAGCATAGATAAAACTCAAAAGGAGAAGAAAAAACTATTGTATTTGCCCCCATTTTTCCTTATTGTGTTCTTCCTCTCTTTATGATATTCCAAGCTCCTTCCTTTATGTCTTCCATTCTGTTTAGAGAAATTCCTTTAGCATTCCTTTGAGTAGGTGTGACAGAAACATAATCTTAAATTTCCTCCATCTGAGAATGCTGTGACTCTCCCTTCATTACTGAGGGATTTTTTTGCTGAACATAAAATTGAGGATTGATAGTCCTTTTCCTTTAGCACTTTAAAAAAAAGGAAAACAAACAACAACAACAACAACAACAACAAAAACTCTGTGACACTTCCTCTGGCCACATGATTTTTGATGAGAAATCCCCTGTCATTAGAACGGTTATTTTCCCAAAAGGTAAGGTATTGTTCCCTGCTTTCTTTTTTTTCTCTATTCAAGGCTTTCATAAATTTGACTCTGAGCTATCTTATAGATTTCCTTGTGTTTATACAGTTTTTAGTTTACACAGCTCCTTGAATCTGTATGTTTATGTCTTTCTGCTGAATTTGGGAACATTTAGCCATTAATTTTCCAACTATATATTCAATCCTGCCTTCTTTCTTCTCTCCATTTAGGATGGAGATGATACATATTTTACATCTTGGGTTGAAATCACACAGGCTCCTGTTGCTCTATGCAATTGTTTTTGATCAACTTCTCTCATTTTTATGTGCTGTGTAATATTTATTCCTCTATCTTCAAGGTTACAGATTATTTTGATTCTCCAATCTACAATTGAACCCATCCACTGAGTTTTTTTGTTCTAGTTTGATTTTACAGTTCTAAATGTGGTCTTCCAATTCTCAATTGGTTCTCTTTTGTATCTTTTATTTCTTTCCTGAGAAATAAATACCTTCTTTATTTGTTTCAAGTGTGCTCGCAACGTTGAATCATTTTATTGTGGCTTCTTCAAGCTCCTCATCAGACAATTCTAGTATCTGTATCTTCTTGGTCTGTGCAGTCTGTTGGTTCACTTTTTCTTAAATGAGAAAAATTGTGTTTTTCCTGCTTCTTGGCATGACAAGTGGGTTTCAACTGAAACCAGGACATAATATGACCCCCTGGATTGTATTTCCTTTCCTGATTCAGCGGGCTACCTCTCACACTTTTCAGACAGGAGGAGGAGGCAGCACCTTATTACTGTCAGGTGCAGTTGGAGGTCCAGGTCCCCCACTCGGTCTATGTTGACAGGAAAGGAGGGGATAAAGGCTGTTCCTTGCTGTTGGTGGGGTGAGAATTCGGCTCCTCAGTTGGCCTCAACTAACACTGCCCTGGCTTGGAGGAGTAGGGGGGCTTGTACTGCTCCCCAGTCGACCTGCACTGACAGTGAGGGAGGGGGCTTGACTACTGCAGGCAGTTGGCTACTAGTGAATGTCTTGAATCTGTCCTAGCCCCCTCTCCAGCAGGGGTGTCCCATTACTGCTGAGTGGAAATGAAGTCCAGGCTCCCCACGTGGTCTGTACTGGCACTGCCGTGTGGGGGTGTCTTGTTACTGCTCAGCCAGGATGGCACCTTCCTTGCTACAGTCTAGCAAAGGTAGAAATCTAAGCTCCCTACTCCCTTTGATGGTGGTGGTGGGGATAGGGCCTCATTTGCTCCTGTGCTGTTTGTTGAAGTAGAGAACGTATTGTCTGAAATGTTCTGTTTTCCTATGTTGCACCTTTTCTGATGCTTTAGTCGGAGAAAGCAGGCTTTTGTTGGGACTTATTTTGACTGTGTCCATTGATGTTTCCAGGTTGCTGGCAGAATTCTTTAGTTTCAAGTCTGGGATATGTAAAGCCAAAGAAAACCCAGGAACTCATCATTTATTCCTTCCTTGGGTTCCATGTTTACTACCTGGTCTGTTTCCTTCTGACCACATTTCAGAGTCTTTGTATGTTTACTTTGTATATAATGTTCAGAGTTTTGTTAGTGCTTAGCAGAAGGAAAAGGGGAAAAGTACTTCTACTTCATGTTAACCACAAGCAGAAGTCTTCTGTATGGTTTTTTTAAATCTTTAAGGTGTAGTATTCCTATTAATTTATTAGAATTAGTAAGGCCACCATCTCCTATTTATTGACCAATTGAAACAAATCATGAAGTCATTCTTCTCACAGCCAATAGTAGAGAAGGAGTGTTAAACCTCTTCAGAATCTGGCATTGTATTGTTGCTAAGTAATAGGTTTTCAAATAATGAGAGTTTACAGGGATCACATCACAAAGGAATTGAGTTGACAACAGTTTGCATGTAGAATAATAACTCATGTTGCCTGTACAAATTCCCCCATGCTAATATTTTATGAAGTTATATGTGACTGAAGTAAAAATTCAGAAGTATGAAGAGAAGATAATACATTTTTGGCCAAGACATTTTTACTATTTTTACTATGAATTTTTCTCACCTATCTCTGAAATTATTTCTTACAACTTAAATATCAGCATCAAAGAAAATATCATCTATATATGACCCATTCGATGTTTACAATTATTTAACAATTTAAAACATGTTGTTTTATACTTTAAAGCAGATTCTCACAATCTGTTTAGCATAACAATTTTATGTCATTTCCTTTACTGAAGAAAGTTGAATATAATTTGGAACAATCAACATTAAAATAAGTACCTGATATGGTTTGGATGTTTGCTCCCTCCAAATCTCATGTTGAAACGTAATGCCCAGTGTTAGAGATGGGGTCTGGTCAGAGGTATTGGGGTCAAGGAGGTCAATCCCTCATGAATGTTTTAGTGTCCTCCTCTTGTTAATGAGTGAATTCCCGCTGTGAGTTCACTTGAGATTCAGTTGTTCAGAAGTGCACGGCACCTCCCCACTGCCCTTGCTCTCTCTTGCCGTGTGATGCACCTGCTCTTGCTTCTCCTTCCACCATGATTATAAGCTTCCTGAGGCCCGCACCAGAAGCCAAACAGATGCAGTTGCCGCACTTGTACAACCCTCACAACCATAAGCCAATAAATCATTTTTCTTTACAAATTGCCCAGTCTCAGGTATTTCTTTACCATGTTGCAAGAACAGACTAATATAGTACTCTCAATATTATTATATATTAGGGGGACGTTTGTTCCATGAATAGTAATTGCACATTTGGCTTTTATGTATTAATGTTCAATACCCATTATCTAGAAGCTTCACTGGTTCTTGTTCCTTTTCATTACTGTGTATAAAGGCATTTCAATAAGCAGAACAGGCAGTTAAAGAAGACTTTCAAAGAAATATTACCTTATTTATCTAACTTGAAAAGACATATGGTAACTCAAACTATACTTTTTTAATGTTTAAGAATTGAAATAAATTTATGGGGCTTAAATTATGAAATATGACCTTTTTACTTTTATATTTACTTATATTGATATTAACAATATTATATTAATATTAACATAAATTTACTTATATTGGTTCATAAATGTGGCAGTTTAAAAAAAGGGTTGTTAAGTTAAAAGTAAACAATTTTAAGTGATTCTCATACAGAACCCATGTATATGTGATGAATACCAATGCTAGAAATGACTCAAATATGCCAACCAGTCATACATTTGGGTTTATGAGTAGACAATTTTTGTAGTGGAAATAGTTTGACTTTGCTGTGATACAGACTCAATTTTGGGTATCTAGTTTTAGATGTTTGATTTTGGTTTTCTCACTTGACTGCTATCAAATAGTTGCATAGTTTATAAAATGGTGGAGGGGTGGGTTGTAAATTTTTCAGACTTAGGTGGATTATGAATAATCTTTCTTTGAGAAAGAGTATCTCAAAGCATTTTAAAAATAGTCTCACACAACATCCAGTGAAAACAGATGTAAAAAAACAAACAACAACAACAACAACAACAATAGCATCTAACAATCTCCTACCTGGTCTCCAGGCACACCTGACCCGGTTAAAGGAGGCTCACAGCTGTAGTCCTACAGCGGCTGCCAGGTGCCTTCTACCGAGTGTAGCACCCTCCGAAGTGAAACTAAGATCTGATAGTCGGAGGCTTGATGCAGGAATGGACAGTGTGGTTGGCATGCATTTCCAGAATCCTCATGGATTTATCCTCTTCCTTTTAAATGAAGTGGAAATAGAGACTGCAAATATCTGACCATGTGGTACATCGCTTTCCTAAGTTGTTGGTCAGCATCAATATCAGAAAGTTCCTCCAGCGGCTGTAATTGTTAGACTCAGTCTCTAATTTTATTTAAGTCATGCGTTAACAGAAGAAAATATTTCTCTAATGATGACATGACTTGAAACACAAAACTGAGAGAGTGAAATGTATCACTAAATATCTACAGAAAATTAAAAAAAAAAAAAAATTGCCTAATGTAGTTTCTAGATTCTTAAGGAGGTATGAGGGTGACATCTGGTGGGGAGAACAGAACATGCCTTGTTACGAATTTTCAGTTTCAGGGCAACGACACAACTCCATTTTCATTGCTCTAAGATTTGAAATCATATACCTCAGAGATGAGTTTATTTTCTTTTCTTTTTTTTTTTTTTTTTTTTTTTGAGACGGAGTCTCGCTCTGTCGCCCAGGCTGGAGTGCAGTGGCCGGATCTCAACTCACTGCAAGCTCCGCCTCCCGGGTTTACGCCATTCTCCTGCCTCAGCCTCCCGAGTAGCTGGGACTACAGGCGCCCGCCACTTCGCCCGGCTAGTTTTTTGTATTTTTTAGTAGAGACGGGGTTTCACCGTGTTAACCAGGATGGTCTCGATCTCCTGACCTCGTGATCCGCCCGTCTCGGCCTCCCAAAGTGCTGGGATTACAGGCTTGAGCCACCGCGCCCGGCCGAGTTTATTTTCATAGTTACAGAGATTTGTTAGTAAAAATGTGTGAACAGCATATGGTCAATTGTCAGGAGAAGGCTAAGTGCAATTTAAAAACTAAATCATACAAGTGTTGCTTATCTAAATGATACAAAATAAAAGTGCAGCTAGCATAAACAGCTGATAGCTGAGTAGTTTCCAGAAAATAACTTCTAGGTCTTGCTCCCCCACCAACTGGAACAGCTGTGGTTAGATAATTCCAAGTGATATTTGAGAACCACATAAAATTTACTGTAAGCTCAGCTGCACCAATATAACTAAGCCTTACTTATATAAGTAAATGCAACAAGTCCTACTTTATATAAATAAACTTGAAATAATTCATCATGTAGCTGAGCCCGGATATGTGCTGAGGACATTGTGTCAGTTTTATAGATATACAAAATGCAAGGGTATTACAACACATTCAGGGATGCAGATATGACCTTTATTATTTGTTGTCAATCACCTCCCTAACAAACATGATTCACATGTACTCTGAACAGTAATATATAGAATTAGAAAAAATATATGTACTCTGAACAGTAATATATAGAACTAGAAAAAATATATGTACTCTGAACAGTAATATATAGAACTAGAAAAAATGTCATTTGGACAAACATGTGGGACAATGTTAATTGATCCTATTTTCTGGAGAAAGAGATATATATTTATATATATATGTGTGTGTGTGTGTGTGTGTATATATATATGTATAGAGAGAGAGAGAGAGAGAGAGAATTTTATTCTTGTTTCCCAGGCTGGAGTGCAATGACACGATCTCAGCTCACTGCAACCTCCACTTCCTGGGGTTCAAGCGATTCTCCTCCTGCCTCAGCCTCCCAAGTAGCTGGGATTGCAGGCATGCACCACCATGCCTGCCTAATTTTGTATTTTTAATAGAGACTGGGGTTTCACCATGTTGGTCAGGCTGGTCTCGAACTCCTGACCTCAGGTGATCCACCAACCTTAGCCTCCCAAAGTGCTGGGATTACAGGTGTGAGTCACCACACTCCGCTTATTTTCCAGATTTTTAAAATGAAAATTACATAAATACTGAGTGTAGGTGATAATCTTGGGATGATAAAGCATGTGATTTCCTTATACTCATTGGCCCTACTAAAATATTTTCACTCGTTTTTAATAGACATTTTAATTTAGATAATTGTAGAATTAAATGTAATGATAAGAAATAATACAGATTGATTTCTATTATATTTTGCTTGGCTTCCCAAATGGTAACATTTTATAAACCTATATATAATATCACAGTCAGGATATTGACATTTATGTAATTCACTAATCATATTCAAAGTTTTCCAGTTATATGTGTCATCACTTACATTGTGAATTAAGTCCTGCACAATTTTATCTAAGCAGTTTCACATATCCATCATTTTTATTAATTTTTGAGGCCAAACAGAGCCATCATAGAGAACACATATATTGATTTGCCATTTTCAAATATCCGTTAAGCATCAACTTTTTATTCATCTTGACACACAGCATGTATTTCTATTTTTATTTTTATTTTTTGAGATGGAGTCTGGCTCTGTTGCTCAGGCTGGAGTGCGGTGGAGCTATCTTGGCTGACTGCAACATCTGCCCTCAGGGTTCAAGCAATTTTCCTGCCTCAGCCTCCAGAGTAGCTGGAATTACAGGTGCCCGCCACCATGACCGGCTAGTTTTTTGTACTTTTAGTAGAGATGGAGTTTCACCATGTTGGCCAGGCTAGTCTCAAACTCCCGACCTCAAGTGATCCACCCACCTCGGCCTCCCAAAGTGCTGGGATTACAGGCATGAGCCACAGCGCCCGGTCTACAAACAGTATGTTTAAAATACAATACTGATTAAGATTTTTTTTTAACAAAAAAACAGAATGGTAAAGGAGGCCTTATGCATTTGAAATAGCAGGAAGTCCATGTAGAATTTAATTAATTTAAATAAAATTGATTTCCATCTCTGACATGTTTACTAGAATGTTTGATGATTAAATGATATGAGTGTTAAGTTCAAAACGTGAAGGATCTGAGATGTTACTCGCAAGTCAAATAATTGCACTGGGATGGATGGATAGACAGATATGTAGATATACGTTAAAATATATGAGACCTTTGTATCGAGGAATGCATTTTTTATTTTCTCACAGAGAATCTTGTGTCAGTTTTCCATGGCCCAATTATCTGTGAGACAATGACAGCGAGATGTCACCTGTGTCTGCAATGGGGTTTGTACCACAGAAGAGGAACCCTGAAATTATGACTCTAGGAGGTTTTATAGGATCATTGGCACATCTGCCCCTCCTTGCCTCCAGAGACACAGGAGCAAGAGCTAAAGCAAGAAGGAGACCTTGCTCTGATATATAAACGAATCCTTTCTGGGGAGAGAAAAAGCTCTCAATTTTTTTCCTTTATCAGTCCTAGAACATAAACAAATGGCTTCAGGGGAAAGCCTTTACATTTATTCAGAGAAATGCACTATCTTTAACTTATAAGATATGTTTTCTACTAAGCCATTCTTTTCCTGAGGTTCTTAGTAAACTTTGCTCAGTAAGTCCCATTTTGCGGAAATGGGAAAATATTTATTGAACATGTTTCCCACAAAGAGGGCACTCGTACCTCTGGGTAGGATAAGCAGCTCGCATCAGGACAATGCTACCTGTGAGAATTGGAAAAGTTGTGCAAGCAGGGAGGATTTAAAAGCATAAAATTCCAGAAGACAGAGAAACTTACAGGGCTGCTCTGGCAGTATTAGAGAAATAAGTGAGATTTCAGTGTTTGCAGAGGGATTCAGTGGCACAATTGGACATTTGATAGACTTCAGTCATACAGCTGATCTTTTTCTCAGAAACTCTGACACATTATGAATCATTGATGTGAATTGTGAGGCTAGAGACATAAGCCAAAAACCTCAGAGAAGCAGAGTGAAAATTCTCTTCAACAAACCATGCTGGGAAAATTGGTTATCTACATACAAACAAATTAGCTTTAACCCTTAACACATGCTATTGCAGCACTTTTCCTTAGTTCAGCTACAGACGGGGTCCTGGTCACAGGGTCATGAAAATGTAGGTTTGCAGACCATTTGAAGGGTGAGGAATGCAGGGTTTTATTGGTTGAAAAGGAAGAAATGGGGAAACAATGACTTTCTGCAAAGCCAGAGTCCCTGCTGGTGCACTTCCTGCTTAGCAGTTTGAATCCCAAGTTCCACACAGGAAGAGGAGGGGCCAGGCTCCTCACCACTGCAAATGGTGCAAACTTCCCGAGGCTCCACCCCAGTGTGCAGGCTGGTGGAGTTTTCCCGGAGACCCCCTCCCACTTGGCCGTCTCATTCCCGCCTTTAAAGAAGTCTAACTAACTGCCGTTAGAGTAAGGATAAAGACAAGCCCGATATTTATTTACTTATTTATTTATTTATTTTTTGAGAGAGGGCCTTGCTCTGTCACCCAGGCTGGAGTGTAGTGGCACGATCTCGGCTCAGTGCAATCTCCACCTCCCAGGTTCAAGTGATTCTCCTACCTCAGCCTCCATAGTAGCTGGGATTGCAGGCATGTGCCACCATGCTTGGCTAGCCTGGCTAATTTTTGTATTTTTAGTAGAGACAGGGTTTTGCCATGTTGGCCCGGCTGGTCTCAGACTCCTGACCCACGTGAGCCACCAAGTGGGCCCGAAGATTGATCCTAACTGCTTTCCACTGACAAGGTATGCTGTTTGGGGGAACCGCAGTCAGAGCTCCCTCTGAGGTCTGTCTAAGGGTTGCCAGCAGAAGTGGCCATTGTCAGAGGCTCTGGTTCCGTCACTGCTTGGAGTTTGGTTAGCTGCAGGCAAGAAGAGATGAACAGGGTTATTAGAAAACGTGTATCAAAATGAAACAAGGGCAGGGGTAAGGACAGCTTAAAAATTCCAAGGCCTTTTACCATTTTGCACAGGGAGAGGGAGGCCAAAAGCCCAAATGGTTAAATAAACTTCACCCTTTTGCCAACATGTTGGGCTTCTGGGTTCCCTTCCCCTGAGCCTAATCGTAAGCCAACCAGTTTAAGGTTTGGGAAATTAACTTTTCCCAGTTTGGATAATGCATCTGAGGGGAGCCTTCCATAGTACGGAGTCACAATTACCTATCAGCGAAGATAGTACAGAGGAGGAGAAAGGAAAAAAAGACGGCATTTTTTCAAAGGAGTCCCAGGAATTGAGGATGCATTCGAAAGTAATATAGACTGAAGATGAATGGCTGGCTACCTATCTAGAAAGAGGAGAGCAGGTGTTCCTGGTTCCTTTCGCTTTCTACCAGATATCGGGGGTATGTGAGGGATAGAGTGAGAGAGGTCTTCCTTCCTTGTATCCCTGAGTACTGGCAATCTTGGCAGGTGCCACCATGGGTGTTAAAACAGTCTGCACCCATGAAGCAAGGAGGGCCTAGAGAGTAGGAATTAACTCTCACCTATGTCTCTTTCCCACTTACTCTCAGTAGTCGTGGATTCCCTAGACCTCATTTATGCCATGGACACTAATGCAACCTTCATCCATGAAACGAGAAGCTCGCTTTAATTGGCAGAAATCAGCCACCCCCACCTGCACTGTGCCTTTTAACTTCTGTTATCATTTGCCTCTGGATCCCTCAGATCCAGTTTTCCTTCGTAGGGCTTTGAGCCAAAGCTTGGAATTGAGTTTGGCCCAAAAATCTGTCTTGGGAAGGTTGCATGGACTCATTATCATAAGTCAAACGCTAAGGTAAAACTGTGGAGTTCAGTCCTCCTCCAACAAGGGAGGGAAAAGGATGCCCTGTGACACACCCAGATAACTGGTGGCTACAGTTACGCCTGCTAGGATTTGGGTGCAGAGTATTTCGCTTTGGTTAGCTCCCTTGGTCTTAACTTTCCCAAAAGGAAACCTCTGAGTGATGGGCATCCTACTTATTCCCATCACCTGGCAAGATTTGCAGGATAATTGTTCAAAACTAGAATACTGATCCAGATTTTTTTTTTTCTTTTTTTGAGACAGAGTCTTGCTCTGTTGCCCAGGCTGGAGTGCAATGGTGCGATCTCTGCTCACTGCAAGCTCCACCTCCCGGGTCATGCTATTCTCCAGCCTCAGCCTACCAAATTGGGACTACAGGCATCTGCCATCAAGCCTGTCTAATTTTTTATATTTTTAGTAGAGATAGGGTTTCACCGTGTTAGCCAGGATGGTCTCTATCTCCTGACCTCGTGATCCACCCACCTCGCCCGCAAAGAGCTGGAATTACAGGTGTGAGCCACTGTGCCTGGCCTTGATTCAGATGTTTACATTACCCATCCCTCTTGTTCTTTCTGAGGTGTGGCTGGAGATTGCTGCTATGTTCACAGGAAAAAAACAGTTAGTCTAAAATATAGGCAAAAACTTAAAAACAACGAATGCATTTAGAATGTAATGATAAATGTACGATAAGTTTTGGAACATAATTCCTCTCTCTCCCATCCTTATTTTTGTGAAAAAAAAAAAAAAAATCATAGGACTGAGTGGTTTGCAAAAAAAAAAAAAAAAAAAAACAAAAAAAACTCTAGTCTCATATTTGGTCTGACAATTTGCAAAAAGTGCAGCAAGAATAATCATTTCTACATAGGCCTTTTGGATTGGCTCCGATTGAATTCTGTTCCCCAAGGAATCTCAGATAAGACTTTTTAAAGCTGAGCCCAGTCACGGGTTTGTATCCTCAATTATCTGTGAGTTGGGTGATCCTCAACTCTTAAGGTCCCAAGACAAATTTGGAGCTTCTGGGCCTGTTAGAAAGTGACATTATTTGCTGACCACAGGTCAGGAACCTTGGGCAGGGACTGCATAGTCAAGGGTATGAGGCCAATTTCCCCATTGGGTTTTATTGGCTCTGAAAGTCTAGATTGACTCCTTAAAGGGAAGCATACCTTTCCAGTCAAAGTCATGGTAAAATAACCACATTTTCCAATTGCGTCCTGTTGCAAAAGAAAAATGGATTCTTACTGCACTTATGGAAACCAGTATATTGCCATAAGTTAAAAATACTCACAGATAGTTTCCAAACTCTAGAGGAACCAGGCAGAGAGAAACATGCTCCAAATTTTGTTCATAGGAGTATACCATACTCAATTATTAAAGGCTGTAAATATTTCAAAATAAGTTTTGTTGATTCTGAAAAACAAAACAAGGATTAGAAATATTCTGAGCAAAAGTTAAAAAAGTTGCTTCAGTTTCTGAGTTCAGTCCATTTAGTTAACTCTTGTTTTGCTTGATATTTGTGAACATTTTACCTCTTCATAAGTCTTGCACATTTTCCTTTATTCCAATATTACAGTCTCCAAAATTATCAGAAATCTGTATTTGAGAGTAGCTGTCAAAGTTCCATAGCTTATTATAAACCATCTTTAGAAAAGGATTAAAACAAGACAATTGTCTGTGAATAGCAAAGTGTCCAGGGTAGTTATGGTTAGAAATACCATCGAAAAAGAAGTTTGGTTATCTCTGTGGTTTACAATAACTTAACATAACAACCTTAATTATGATTGATAGCATACACTTATACATTAGAATTTTAGAAATTCCATATAATTTTGGAACATATATTAGCATGATTCACAAAAATATACCCTAAACACCATTGTGGCAATCCTATGTACCTAAACATGTCAAATAATCTTGTTTACCTCTCTTTTCTGGACACTCCAGGGGCCCTCTGAAGTATCCAAAAAGCCAGGTGTCAGAAAAGACAATTTTGAAATTGAAATTTGATTTTGTGAAGCCGGATAAATATGTACAAAGTTCAAAGCACTTGATATTATGAAATATAATTCCAGAATACTGTAATTTATTTTGCCAAAATGATGACTCAGAAATTTTAAAGAAGCAAAAACCTTGTATAACCCCTTACAAATTTTGCCAAAGAGCAGATTAGCACCTTAAGAATACCTTCTTGTGCTTTTATTTTAATGTCCAATTTACAGAAAATCCATATCATACCTTCTTTTGAATTTAGTCTATGTTCACACACAGAATTTCTTCTGCAAGATTAATTTCCACAATCCTTCCACCACTTGTTTGAACCTTCAGCTTTATCCTATCTACTTCAAAAAAATCCTTTAACCCTAGGCAAAAATGGACATTTCCATGCCTTCCTATAATCTTTTACTAAAAAACACATTTTATTGTTCTTACACACCTGGTATGGAAATCTAATTCCAGTAGTCTCAATTACATGTTATAATAGTAACTCTTAGCAACTTTTAACTGTAATGTAAAACCTGATAAGTTGTTTCTTTAATTTTATTTATTTATTTATTTATTTATTTATTTATTATTTGAGATGGCATTTGCTCTTGTTGCCCAGGCTGGAGCACAGTGGCGTGATCTCGGCTCACTGCAACATCTGCCTCCGGGGTTCAAGCAATTCTTCTGCCTCAGCCTCCCAAGTAGCTGGCATTACAGGCATGCACCACCACGCCTGGCTAATTTTGTATTTTTAGGTGAGATGGGGTTTCACCATGTTGGTCAGCCTGAAATCTAACTACTGACCTCAAGTGATCCACCCATCTCGGCCTCCTAAAGAGCTGGGATAACAGGCGTGAGCCATCGGATCCGGCGGGTAAATTGATTTAATTGTGTGCTAGGTGTAGCCAAGGTTTGACTTTTTTCAGCATAATTAAGGGTGTGGTTAGTTCCATATGTCCCTAGGCCTTACCAATTGTGAAGCTGGCAAGTCAAATAATTCTCAAAACCCAAAAAGAAGTTTGTAACCTTAAATCACTTAGCCAACCTTGCATCTGACCTGTATAATTTAGTTCACCTATTTACATTTTAATGACATCTGCTTTTTACCAATAATCTTTAAGGCTGTTTTAATTTCTCAAAGATTAAGTCACGTGAACCAAAAGGTACCACAGCTTCTATCTTCCCTTTAAAATTGTTTGATCCAAATGCTTGGCTTTCTTTAGGCCAAATTACTTAGAGCTCTTTTTACAGATAACACACACACATACACGCACATACACACACACACACACACACACACACACACACACACACACACACCCCTACACAGACAGGCAGGAGAAAACCCAGTTCCCCCAGGATCCTTTTTCACAACTAACTTTTAGGAGAATATAAACAGTGATAATTGGGTTGGGGGCTGGCCTAGTAAAATGTCTTCTAACAGAAAAAACGAAAACCAAAAAACAAAAAACTTGCTTAAAATTTAACTGCTGACAGGGTAGAGAAGAGGAAAGAAAGAAGTTTAAAAATGCCTGGGGAAGAAGCTCTTACTCCTATGCAAGTGGTTCCTCTACCAGGGAGACAAGTTGAATTGCTGTGGGTTGCAGTTGGTCTCCGTGGCCCAGGGATGGAGAGACTCTGTAGGCATGTGGCAGAAAATGCCAGCCAGCTGCCTGGGGTGTCTTGCACCATGCGTCCCAGCCCCGCCAGTCTGTACTGAGAAAGGAAGGAAAAGGGAAAAGGCCCCCTACCCCGGGAGTAGTGGGGATGGGGCATGGTTCCCTACCCTCAGAAGACTGAGGATGAAAAGGCTTAGAAAGGACAGTGAGCGGTTTTGAGTCCCCATTTTGCTCACTGCTTCTTGAGCCCCCACATTGTGTGCCAAAAAATTTGCAGGACCTTTCCTTAGTTCAGCTAAAGATGGAGTCCTTGTTACAGGGCCGTGAAAATTTAGGATTGTAGACAATTTGAAGGGTGAGTAAGGCAGGATTTTATTGGATGGAAAGAAAGCAAAGAGGAAACAGAGACACTCCACAAAGCCAGAGGGCAACAGAGACCCTTCCCAAAGCCAGAAGGGAAACAGAGACACTCCACAAAGCCAGAGTCACTGCTGGTGTGCGTCCTGCCTCACAGTTCGAATCTCAGCTTCCACACAGGAAGAGGAGGAGCCAGGCTCCTCCCTGCTGCAGAGGGCATGAATTTCTGTGGCTTCATCCCAGTGCACACTCCTCCCAGTGTGCAGGCCAGTTGGAATTTTGCCAGGAGACCTTGCCAGCTGGCTGTCTCAATGCCATACACAAAATTAACTCAAAAGGAATCAGACTGCTAACTGTAAAACCTAACATCATAACACTTCTGAAAAAACACAGAAAGGTTTTATGACCTTAAGCCACAAAAACAATAATTAAAAAAAAGATAAATTAGAGTTAATCCAAAGTAAAACATTCTAGTTTTTAAGACACATTGTGAAAATGGAAAGACATTCCACAGACATGAAAAAAATGCCAAACATATACGTAGGAGGAACTTACATGTAGTAAACGTAGAGAACTATTTACAACTCAGTAATAATGACTACCAATCCAATTTGTTGAATACATTAAAACATTACAGATATGGATTATAAATCAATACATGAAAAAGAAGATGAAAATCATTAGTCATTAGGGGAATTCAACAGAAAACCACAATAAGATACCATTACATTCCTACCAGAATGACTTTTTAAAAAATAAGACAATACAAAGTATTGGCATGTCAGTAGGACTGAAATTCATATACTCCTGGTGATAATGCAAAATGGAATAGCCACCTCAGCAAAGCGTTTGGAAGTTTCTCATAAAGTTAACTATACACTTACCACATGTATCAGTTGTCATGCTACTAGATATTTATTTATACAAGGAAAATACAAACATATGGAAACAAAATAGGCAAGTTGCAAGTAACCTCTGTATTAGGCAGCAGTATGCTGATATTTCAATAATATCCAATGCAGCCTTAAACTAAACAAATAGAAGACTAGACTCAGGAAGGAGAGTCACACCAACATTGGTATTGTTCATTCCAGTCATGTCACATCTGGAGCACTTTACCCCATATTGTAAGGCAGGTAGATACGCTGAGGAATGTTCAGAATGGGAGTGATAGGGCACAGCTAAACCCTGTGCCATACAGAGAATGCAGAAGCATACCGGGCATTTAGCCTGAAGGACAGAAAACATGGGGATATAGAATGGCTAACACATAGGTATAGATGTTTATTTTGTATGTGAATAAGAATAAAAATTGTGGAATATGCAGGGTAAATAATTCAAGTTTAAAATAAAGCATTATCTTAAAACGTTATCCAGAAAAAAGGTTTCTTTCCCCACTTGCAAGATACCATTTATTCAATAAATGTTTCTTACGTGTCTACTATTACATAAAAATTCTTATAAATTAAAGTACGTCACTTCACAAGAAGCCCAATTCCGGCTGGTTTTGGGGGCAGTTTTGAGACAGGTTTCTGTGTGATCAGTAGAACTCAAGTAAATAAAAATGAACATTCACTGAACTCCAGTGTTTGCTCTTTGCAGGTGCTTTTAAATGCTCTACATGTATTTACTCAATTAATCCACACACCTCTAACACCAGTGTTTTCTTGCTTCCTTCTGCTTCTATTTTTCCAGCACCCTGCCCGTCTCTCTTTACCTGCTTTAAAAGCAATGATGTTACCCTCAGAAATCCTGAATCTAATTGTGTGCATTACCCTAGGATGTAAACGCCTTTGTGCCTTAAACAAAGCAACATTTGAAAATATTGGATTGGGTATTGAAAAAGTGAGTGGCTTAATGACTAAGTAACAAATTGTTTGACAGCTCAAATGGGTTCTAAATATATGGTTTCACAATATTGAATGAGGCCTGTTAAAGAATATTTATTAAGGATATGTAAGATCATGGTTCTTACGTTATTAGAAAATGAATGCATGTCAAACATTTTTAAAAGTAAATGGTTAAAACTGACTCAAAAGATCATTCAAAGACAAACACATATGTAGACAGTCAGAAATGCTGAGAGTAATTGCTAAGTGCTGCCAAATTGGTCAATATTCACAGAGCATAAACTGTAATATTCAGAATATTTCTTCCATGAAGTAGAAATCAATTGAATATCCACCAGATGAAATTTGCATCTCTATAGACAAAAATCACTGGTACTTACAACCAGTTTTTCTTCAACTTTGAGAGTTATAAAAATAGATAATTCTAAAGGGTCTGCTAATTAACAACCAGAATTCCATTTTAAAGATACCCAGTAGAAATTGTGCCCATTTAAAGTTATTTACTGACAGTATTTCCCATCCTTGTGCTTGTCAAAAGACCCAGAAATTAGACTTTTTTTTTATCACAAACCAAAAAATGTTGGATTTCTTAGGTTTGTTCTAATTATTAATTGCTGTGTAAGAAATTATCCAAAACCTAGTTGATTCAAAAAACACACATTCATTTTGTTAGTTTCTCAGGCCCAGGGATTTCTCTGTCTCAGGACCCTGAGGCACTCTGCAGCATCAGTCATCTGAAGGCTCTGACTGAGGAAGAATCTGGTTTTATGCTCAGGTATTTGCAGTGGTTACAATTCAGTACTTCAAGGCTTGTTGAACAGAAGACCTCTAGCTACCTCTTGGCCCAAGGTTGCCCACAATTCCTTGCCATACTGAAGTGTCTGCTAAGTAACAACTAGAATTCCTTCCTTCCTCTCCAACATGCACCTTGCTTCAGTAAAGTGTGTATTCTAAGTTGGCCAAAGAGAGAGGATCTGCCTGGTAACACAGATGTTGCTAACATCTGCCATCTACTAGTCATCAGAATGACAACTCATGAGCTTTGCCCCATTCTGTGGGTTAGGAGCAATTGGGAATTCAGCCCACCAGGAGGTAGGCATCCTTAGGGTTCATCTTACTGTCTATCCACCAGAAGGTTAGATTTATAAGGGTGCCGCAAGAGTGTTAATTATGCTGGACTCTGAGTTTGCTTTGCAAATAAAGTGCCATGCAATACTGAGTGTCTAAAGTCACAGAATTAACTTCGGTGTGGCTATTTTCATAAGGAATCTCACAATGGACTTTTAAAAACCTCTGTTACTTGCTATCCTCAGGGGGCATAATTAAAGCCAAGCCTCTGTCAATTATATTTAACCTGCAGTTCCTAGAAATTTGAGTAAATTCCTCTTTTCTTGTGGTACCTCCAACTTTTCTAAGTTAACTTCTTAGCCTGGAAGCAAGGACCAGGTCACTATCCTGGGAGAATTTTCCAGCACTGGATTTACATATAAAGTGGAATGTAATATATGATTTAATGAGAACATTTCCAAATGTGACATTCTGAGTAAGGCTTTTGTTGTACAATTGATTTGTTCCAATGATGTCTAGATGTGAAGGAGAATAGCTTTTATGGAACCTATGTAAGTAATGATATATCACTATCAAAAATACAGAGACTCAGTAAGTGTTTTTACATTCTGAGGTTTAATGAAATGTTTATTTCAGTTTATAAAAGCAGAATCTAATAAAAGGTTTGATTATTAGAGATAAGAAAAAAGAAAAATGAATTTCTATAAAAAGGGAAAAGGGCAACATCAATAATATTGAAAGTAAATAGCTATAAATAAATCTCCGTATCAGCTAATTCTCTGCCATGTGATTCATCCTTGTTCCACTAAACCTAGGGTCAAATATCTGGTTTCATGAAGAATGTTTTCTTCTTGACTAAAAAGACTCCTGGAAATCTTGATTTGGTTTGCTGGTCTGGTCCAAATGCTACCTTGATGTAGTCAGCTCAGAAGCCTGTAACTTCTTTGAGTATCTATGGTTTAAAGCACCAGATACACATTTTCCATGAGGCTGCACTCTTTCTTTATTAAATACACAGAATATGACAAGTAGCCTATAGACGCTTAGGTGAGCATCAGAAAATAGGTAACAACTATTTATATGGCTTTATTTATTTATTTATTTATTTAGAGACAGAGTTACGCTCTGTCACCCAGGCTGGAGTGCAATGGCGTGATCTCGGTTCACTGCAATCTCTGCCTCCAGGGTTCAAATGATTCTCCTACCTTAGCCTTCCAAGCAGTTGGGATTACAGGTGCACGCCACCATGCCTAGCTGATTTTTGTATTTATGGTAGAGACGGGGTTTCACAATGTTGGCCAGGCTGGTCTTGAACTCCTGACCTCAGGTGATCCACCTGCCTTGGCTTCCAAAAGTGCTGGGATTACAGGCATGAGCCACTGTGCCCAGCCCTTAATGGCTATATTTTTAATGTATTTCTGTGGCCAGTAAAACTCAAATAGGGTAAAGTAGAATTATCTGCTGAGTGACCATATGTAACTATTTCATAAGAGTTTTTATCTCTCTTGGGGCAAGAACATGCTCAGGGCCTTCTCATAAAATATATAGTTTCTGAAATCTTCACGTTGATTACATCTTATCTAAACAAACCTAGCCTAGGGAAAGTGCAGTGTTCCTTCTGATTTGACATTTCTTTACATGTATCTCTTAGACTCATAGAACTAAATAAAAATTATGAAATACATGAAACAAACTTAAATATCTCTAGTTTTTTTTTTCCTAACATGAAACAACAAAACTTAGTGTTTTTCCAGGGATCTTACGAATTTTCAAAGTTGTTTTTTTAGCATTAGAGGTATTTTAGTTTTGACTAAATTTAGTATTCTATTTTGAAAAGGCAAACATCAAAACAGTTGTCAGAGGAGATTGGGACATTCAAAAAGATAGGGTCATGTGTGTCTGAGAAACAACACTTGGTTACCTATTTATCAAAGTGACAATAAAATAGTTTAAAATAAGCATACCGAGAAAGTAACACAGCTGCAAAAAATCTTAACTCTTTTGCCATCAAGGGCATGACAAAGTCAGCACAAAGCAGATAAAATTTGGGAGATGAGATATGGAATGTCTGATATCTGGGTGGCTTCTACAGAAGGTATTATCCATAGTTTAAACCAAACTAAATACTCTGTTTCCAATATATCATTTTAGCAGAGAGAATACTACATTTTAGCTTTTCATTATTATAATATTTAGGAGTAAAGGATCCATGAGCTCCCTTTTAAAACTGTCTAGTGAACAAACCCATCAAAACTGAGCAAACTCTTAAAAATATTAACACATTCCATTACTTCTTTTGGGATCCATCATTTGAAGTTATAAAATGAGCTGGATACATTTACTTTCAGCAAATATTCTATGACTTTCTATATCTATTCAAGGTTTGTGTTGTACTATCTTCTTTCATTTTCTAGACTGACTAGTCACTTTAGAACCAAACTGGGTATTATTTTTCATTCATAAACAAAAATTAATCTATCATGTTGCACCCAGACCTAGAATTCTTTCCTTACTGCTCCTAGTGCAATATTAATTAACTACGTAAACTATACATTTTGACAAAAATACCTAACTTTACAGAGCAAATTGGGAATATGAATTAATAAATGTGTGCCATCTACAAATATTTGTAGAAAATGAGAAAGCCGGCCGGGAGCAGTGGTTCATGCTTATAATGGCAGCACTTTGGGAAGCCGAAGTGGGCAGATCACTTGAGGTTGGAAGTTCGAGACGAACCTGACTAACATGGAGAAACCCTGTCCCTACTAAAAATACAAAAAATTACCCAGGCGTGGTGGCGGCGCCTGTAGTCCCAGCTACTCGGGAGGCTGAGGCAGGAGAATGGTGTGAACCCAGGAGGCGGAGCTTGCAGTGAGCGGAGTTCGTGCCACTGCACTCTGTCTCAAAAAAAAAAAAAAAAAAAAAAAAAGAAAAGAAAAGAAAGAAAGAAAAAGAGAAAGTCTCATGAATACACATGCTTTGGACACTAAAATTAGCAAAAATTAACATGTTCCTTAGCATGTCTGTCTACAGCAATTGAAACTATATCAGTTGTATCAACTAAATACATTGCATCACATATCAACTAAATATGTGCTTAGAAGTCAATGTTTTAATTTCCTAGTTTAGTTGGAAATTATGTAGGTATTTAAGAATTGTTCATTAATTAGCTCCATTTAACATTAGACTAAGGTTTTAGTACCTACAGATATTGGAAAATGTGCTGAAACTGATACACTTCAAAATATAGTTACTGTTAGTATAAAATATTTATGAGAAAAGTGATTCGTTTTAGTTGAACACAAGTTGCATTTGCATAATCTTAAACCTTACATTTTAGTAATATTTTTTCCTTGATCAGTAATTTGTGTTAGATTAATAAATTCAGGTTACTCTCTACATGAGAAAATAAATCCAAGTGAAATACAATGTACGCTTATACTATCTAGGATACTGATAAGCTAGAAAAACATACAGCTCGCTTTAAAAATCGTAAGATTTTTAAAATAATCTGATTTGTCAAGGCTAATTTTGTGAGCTTGAATTTTTAAAATGTGTCCGAGGTAACAAATTCTTAGATGTTTAATGTCCTCCTTTCTGGAATTTTAGGAATATTAAATTGATATAAACATTTATTTATCACTTCAAATACATTAGAACAGAGCTCCTTTAACTTAAGAGAGTTAATCAAATTTATTAATACTATCTAGATACAGGAACACATATTAACTTCACACAATTTCTCACGTGTAGACACATAGACACATAGAGAGTATATAGCTTTAGTCCCAGAACTTCAACTAAAGGTCAAAAATAAACACAGAAAGAAAAACGCCAACAAAAATTACCAGTGCTGATGTCAAAAGAGATGTCCTTTCTACTGGGCTCAAAATTCTTATTGATTTGAGCTCAAAATAGCAAATCCACAAACAACGACAAAAATACTAAGAAAGTGGATTCTCTGTTCTCTCTTATTCAAGAGAATAGATTTCACTCATTCATTTTCAGATATCTGAAAGGGTCAGAGAATAAAACCAAATCCTCAGTTATTGTTGCTACAAAAACAAACAAATAAATACAGAAACAAATTCTTGTTCATGTGCACACCAGGAACAAGAACACAAAGGCAAAGGAAAGAGTGAACTTGTGAATCTAACAGAGACATGGAGTGCGCTCATCAGGCTCATTAGCCCCAAAGACTCTTTAAAGTTACTAATCACCAAGAAAGGCGAGTGGATCTGCAGATACTCCTCTCTCTACGTATTCTCAATAGAGTATATTTTGTTAGCATTTCTGTTTTTTAAGGTTACTCTGGTTATTTCAAGTCTTCTCATTACATTATCCTTCACCTTCTTCATCCCAGAACAATCTTCAAAATGCAGTCAGAGCAATTAAGAAAAGAAATGAAGATCTGATGCAATTCCTTTCCTTTAGTTTTCCTCATGCTCTTGGCCTGAAGATGACCAGATCCACCTGCCTAACTCAGCAGCTAGCAACCTCCTGCACCACTCCATTTTTCTCTCCCTCCTCCTTAATTCTAGTTTATACCCATCCTAGTTAATTTTGTGTGTCAACTTGAGTGGATCATGGGATGCTCAGATACCTGGCTAAAGATCATCTCTGAATATGTCTGTGTGGGTGTTTTTGGAAGAGATTGCCACTTGAATTGGTGAACTGGGTAAAGAGATGGCCTTCCCCAGTGTAGGTAGGCATCATCCAATGTGTTGACCTAAATAAAACAAAAAAGGTGAAGGATGGAAGGCATCATATTCTCTCTCTCTCTCTCTCTCGCTCTCTCACTCTCGCTCTGTCCCTCTTCTCTCTCCCCACTGACTTCTTGAACTCAGACTTCTGCTGCCCTCATCACTCCTGTTTCTTAGTCCTTCCCACTTAGATTAGAGTTTATACCATCAGCCCTCCAGCTCTCAGGCTTTCCAACTACACTACCCACTTTCCTGGGTCTCCAGCTTACAGACAGCAGATTGAGGGACCTTGCAGTTTCCATAATTACATGACCCAATGCCATATAGATACAAATAGATAGTAACAGGACATTACTGTCTACCTATCTATTATATTATACACACATGCACACACACACACACACACACGAGAGTTGTATTAGGTTTCTAATATGTATAAACCGTAATACAAAAGTATTAGGGTTCTCCAGAGAAACAGAAGTAATAGGATGTATGTATATAGGATATATATCCTATTACTATATATATATGATATATACCCTATCTATCTGTCTATCTATCTGTCTGTCTATCTATCTATCTATCTATCTATCTATCTATCTATCTATCTGTCTGTCTGTCTGTCTGTCTGTCTGTCTATCCATCCATCCATCCATTCATCTATCATATCTCATCAGCTTAGGTAATTAAGGTCAAATATCAGCTTAGGCAATTTCTTAAGAACAGCTTCCCCTATTTTACCTTTGTACCACAGTTAATATTTATCTACAGAGCACTTTTCAATGTTTGTCATTATAAATTTATGTGTGGGATTATTTGATTAACTAACCCTCCTACTACCCTGTAAATCCCATCAGTGAGGATCATATGTATTTATCTCTCATGTTATGCCAGAACCTACTCTGTGGACTGGAATCCAATGACTTTTCAACATGTTTATAAAGTAAAACAAATAAATATTTTATCAGACATGACCTAAATAGGAGGAGAAATGGGAGAGAGGAAATGTTTGAAGTACAAAGTAGGATTTTTCCAAATTTTATGGCTTACATATACTTCTGTGGCAGGAATATGACCCAAAGAGGCAGAGCGAATGGTGCCAGATGCACAGAGTGAGCGTCACAGACATGGCTACTATGATAGCTGAAGATTGTGATCAGTTACTGTCTGTCTCTTGGTTTCCTCATTTGCATAATTATGATTAGATTGGATCTGTGTGAGATCTTCAAGTTCCACAGTCAGTAAAATAAGGGCTGTAAGCTTTTAAATGGATTTTTTGCCATTGTATAGCATATAAAAAATGACAGAATCAATGACAATTTGTAGTGGGCAGGATTGGAGAAGTCCTAGAAACTGGTTGCCTATCAGGAGAAATAAACTAGACAGACAAAGCAACAGCAGAAGTGATATAGAGGAAATAGCAAAGGTTATGAAGATATGATAATAATTTTTCATTTAAAGAAAACATAATTGAAACCAGATAAGAAAGGACAAGGGTGAGGCAAATTGTCCAAAACAGCTTTCAGAACTATAAACAAAAGCAAACAACATAATACAAAACAACGAGATGAAGTATTTAGAAATTCAACTTAAAAACAGTTCTGAATAAGATAGTAGTGCCTGGGAAAAGATTTATTTTTCCTTTGTTCTAGTGGGATATTTTAGAGCTTAGACAGTAGATTATGGAATAATATTTAAGTATTGTTGTCTAAGAAGATCCAAATCCATACACACAAACACAGATGTAATGGTCTAGCTGTTCCTGTACTTTTTGTCTGAAGTAAGTCTGACAACTTCCCTTGGGCCACCAGAACTGTGTATCACCATTTAATTACCATGGGCAGCCTCCAACAAGGAGATATAGTTTCTCAGGGGACTGAGTGGCAATTCCACTTGTACTGTAACTTCAAATTCCTCTCTGCAGTGTAATCTTCTACAATTTCACATTAGATAGGATATACTAATGAGTTAATGTTAGATTTAACACATTTACAAGTCATTTTTGGCCTAGCCTTAAATACAATTGTGAAGCCGTTACTTAATCTATTGTAACATTTGAGCCTGAAGGAAGCTGTCTTCTGTTTTGTCAATACCTTCCCTTCTTCTATAAGAAAAAGAAACAGTTATTTCAAAGATCAAGAACTTTCAAGGGTGGAAACAATCTTATTGGCATCTAGGGAGAATTGTTCAATATTTTTGCAGAAACTGGGTCACGACTGTCCTCTTTAGTGGATGTCAAAGAAAATAATAAGCTAAAATGTTTGACATTACCTTGTCTGATTGAACGGGACACAGCTAGCTCATGGCTGAAGGTTCTCTGTCCCCTCTAGCTTCATGATTCTGTTAAATTAATCAGAGAGTGGGTATTGTGTGTGAGCCTGGGAGTGATGGACGCTTATGTTTGTGTATGTGTGAATGTCTGTAGGAGTGTGTAGATATTTGTGTATGCGCTTGCTTGTATGTTGTTTCCCCCCTTTTGCAAAGAGTTCTGTGAGAATTCTGTAATTTAGTCTTGTAAGAGTGCTTTTGCATTTGTCAACTAAGAACCAGGCAATAATCACTGAGCACGGTGGCTCACACCTGTAATCCCAGCACTTTGGGAGACTGAGGCAGGTGGATCACCTGAGGTTAGGAGTTCAAGACTAGCCTGGCTAACATGGTGAAACCCTGTCTCTACTAAAAATACAAAAATTAGCCAGGTGCGATGGTGCATGCCTGTGACCCCAGCTACTCGGGAGGCTGAGGCAGAAGAATCGCTTAAACCCAGGAGGCCGAGAGTGTAGTGAAGTGAGATCTTGCTGTTGCACTCCAGCCTGGGTGACAGGGTGAGACTCTGTCAAAAAAAAAAAAAAAAAAAATCATTGCCAGCTATGACAAAGCAATCAAGGCAGAGTCTTGTCACCTTCCCTTTGAGATATCTTGTCATGTAAATTACTCCCACTATTTGTCCAGCCTTTTTAAAAGCATAGAAGATAGAGAAGGGATAAAGAATATTGACAACAAAAGAAAGTAAAGTCAAGGACATTTGGCTCTTTTGGTGATTTCTTTACTTCCTCAGCTTTGAGGGACAGGTGAAACCAAGAATGCAGGCCTCATAGGACCCCAAAGAAAATCAGAAGACAGAGGTGCTGAGAAGAAGAGGAGTAAGAGAGGAGTGGGAGAAAAGGGGAGAGGGGAGGAGGGGAGAAGACAAAGACAGAGAGAGAGGGAGCGATTGAAGCAGTTAAATAAGGATGAAGTGTGTCTTCCATCAGACTTTTGTTGATCTCAGTAGTCAGCTAGATAGTACCGTAGGTATCTTCATAGACTTTCTTCTTTTAGCGTCTTGACAGCAGCTAGTTTCCAATTAAATAAAGTTAGCTGTAGGCTATACGATTTTAACTAACACACACCCGAGTCTTACCCTTAATTGAAATAATTTAGTCCCAAGCCAATTTTGCTCTACCACACTTTAGCTTCTTCAGTAAAACAGAAAACATATTGCATAGCAATAGTCTCTTTCGTGTCTCAGCCAGTCTTCAGCTTGGTCCAGAGTTGACTTCCACCTCCTGCCTCAAGCAGATCTAGGTGGGGCTCAATAATGTGTGATCCTAACGAATGTCCACGTGCTGCTGATGTTGCTGGTCTGGGAACCACATTTTGTAAACCACTGGTTTAGGTTCCTATAAAAGCAGTTCCCCCACATGCCCTCCTCAAGGTAATATTAGAATAGTGCTAAGCAGAGCAGGATTATGCGAAGCAATATACTCAAAGACACTATACATAAATCAAGATGGAATTCGGCCATTTCATAAAATGTTGAACTCTGTCAACCAAACTCTGAAACCGATGCTCTCTCCCTGTTCTACAGAATGGTAAGCCACACTTGTGGGGTGTTGTATGCCGGGCATTGTAACAAGCGTTTCATCCAGTTCTCATTTAGCCCTCACAACCACCCTTGAAATGGATAACTATCTCTCTCCGGAGAGGCTGAGTTTCAGAGGAGGAAAAGTTGTCCAAAGTCACCCATCAGGTAAATAAATGAGGGACTCAGCATTTGAGCTGAAGTTATAAAACTCTAAAATTAAGACGTGTCTGTTAATCAGGTGCCCTTAGGGATCTAAGACAAATTTACTGAATTGTGCCACATCCACTTCTTTTCTGTTTTTTGTCAACAATGTCCTCCACACTGACTTTGTCAAATGTCCCAGGTTTTCTGAGCCTTCCAAACCTCCTTAATTCATTATGATGTAATTCTGCCATTTGAATATTTACTTTTGTTTGCTTTTAGTTTGCTTCCTCTGTTTCTTATTCCTGTATTATTTCTCTTTTCCAGCCTTTCTGTGGTTCCTTAAATATTTTTAGAATTCCATCTTGATTTATGTGTAGTGTCTTTGAGTATATTGCTTCACATAGTTTCTTAATTAAGTATCACAGTATATATATGTAATTTATCACAGTCTACTAGTATTTATATTTTACTGGTTCAGGTGAGCTTTAGACATCTTGTACTCACTTGGCTCCCTTTATCCTCTCCACTTTTAAATGTAATTGTTTTAAATATTTTCTCTGTATACACTGAGTAGCTCATCAGATGATGTAATAACTTTTCTTTCAACCATTGAATATGATTTAAGAAATGAATGCGAATATTCTATCTCTGTTTGCATTCATTCTAATACTTTATTTTTTGGCGGGGGTGGGGGGGCAAGATCTCACTCTGTCACCCAGGCTGAAGTGCAATAGCATGATTATGGCTCACTGCTGCTTTGACTTTCCTGGTTCAGGTGATCTTCCCACCTTAGTCTCCTGAGTAGCTGGGACCACAGGCATGCACCACTACACCTGTGTTTTTATTGTTTACTTGTAGAGGCAGGGTCTCCCTATGTTGCCCAGGCTGGTCTCAAACTCCTGGACTCAAGTGATCCTCCTACCGTGGCTACCCAAAGTGCTAAGATTCATGCCTGGCCCTCATTCCAATATATATGTATTTTTTTCTTCTGAAGTTGTAGGCTACTTTATTGTCATTTCCTTTAGGTTTAATAAACTTCCTTTAGCCTTCTTTAACATAGGTCTGCTAGTGACAAATTTATTTAATTTTTCTTTATCTGAGAATGCCTTTATTTCCATTTCAGTCTTGTAGGATATTTTTTTCAGGTATAGAATTAGTGTTTAATAGTTCTTTTCTCACAGAAATTCACAAGTGTGCCATTTCCTCCTGGCCTCCCTGGTTTTAGATGAGAAATCCACTGCCACTGAAATTGGTGTGTCTCTGTGTATGATACGTTGTTTCCTTCTGGACGTTTTCAAGATTATTTATTTATCTAGCTTTCAGAAATTAATCATGATACGTATTCTTGAAGATATGAGTTTTTCTAGTTGATGTTCTTGCATCTGTACACTTGTTTCTTTGGTGAAATTTGAACATTTTTCTTCCATTATTTTTTCAAACACTTTCTCTGTCCTTTTCTTCTTCTGGGTTTTTGATGAAATGAATATCAATTCATGTGTTATTTTTCCACCTGTCTCTGGAATTGTTCATCTGCTTTTCAGTCTATTTTGTCTTTGTTGTTGAAATTAGGTAAGTTATCTCAATCTCTCGCTAAGTTCATTGATTCTAGCCTTTGCTCATTCTGTGAGATTTTTTAGCCATTGTACTTTTCAGTTGTATAATTTCCATTTGGTTCTGCTTTATGATTTGTTTCTTTGCAGATATTTCTTATTTTTTTGTTTCACTGGAATTTGTAATTGTTTGTTTGAAGCACCTTCATGATGAATGTTTTAAAATCTTTGCTGAATAATTCTAATATCTGCATGATCTTGATGCTGGCATCTGTTGATTGTCAATTTTCAGTCCAGTTGTGATTTTCTGGTTCTTACTGGAAGGAATACATTTCAAATATATCCAAAATGTCCACATTTGGATAGCATTTTTATCAGACTCCGGATTCTACTTAATTTTCTTTCTAATCAAGCTCCCTGCCTGTTGAGGTGTGTTTGGAGGTCCAGGTGTGTGTTTCTGCTGTTTCTTGCTGGGCTTTGAAAGCACCACCAGCATATGTGGGATACTGACTCAGTCTGCTTCCATCATGGAGGAAGTGGACGTCCAGCTTTGCCCGTGGCCCCACTGACATTTTTACTTTGAAAGTGGTGCACTGACTGACACCACCTCCTTGCTTCTGAGTGGGATTGCACGCAAGCTCAGCCCCGTATGAGGTGCCCTGACACTGTGGGAGGAGCGGGGAGAAGCAAAGTGCCAACTAGTCCCACCCCGATCACCTCATTCTACCTTGTTGGTGCTGGTTGAGTGGGCGCTCATCTCCCAATCAATCCTCCTAATGTTTGCGGGGGATGTAGCCACGGAACTCTGATGATCCCTGCTTCACACTGGCCTGTCTGTAATCCCTGGGTGGAAGTGGAGACGGAGCTCTGAGTTGGACCCTGATGACACTATCTTATTATGGGACTCTGAGGACCGCCTGATTCCATGATCTTCCATTGAACATTAGCTAAATACTCAGCCACCAGCATCACTCCAGCGAAGCATTCAGCATGCTGGACCCCACTCCAGTGGGGCAGGATGGTAGTGTGAGAGTTCAGCCTTCTCCCCACCCCACTGAAACGTCAAGGACCGAGGTTATGTTTTTTCTGTTGGTGTTTGGCTGAAGTAGGGAGGTATTGCTAATATCTATTTGTTTTGTTCTTAGATTGCCCTATTCCTGGTCCTTTAGCCAGGGAATCACACATTTCTAGGAGTTGTATATGTTTGCCTCTGCTGGCCCTTGTGCGTTTGAGGCTTCTCCAGTGTCCTGTCTGGGATACATGGGGGGTTATTAAGGAAACCCAGAGAACTCAGCCTGTGCCATGCCTCACATCCTCAGGCACCTCAGCAGTTCTTTTCTTCTTTCACAGCCTCCTGTGGTATTGTATTCTGTTCAGGGTGTTTTAACTGTAAGAAGGAGAAACTGGGAGGAATTTAATTGTAAGAAGGAGAAACTGGGAGTACTTACTCTACTTTTTTTTTTTTTTTTTAACGGAGTCTCACTCTGTCACTCAGCCTGGAGTGCAGTGGTGCAATCTCTGCTTTTTTAATGGAGTCTCACTCTGTCACTCAGGCTGGAGTGCAGTGGTGCAATCTCTGCTTTTTTAATGAAGTCTCACTCTGTCACTCAGCCTGGAGTGCAGTGGTGCAATCTCTGCTTTTTTAATGGAGTCTCACTCTGTCACTCAGCCTGGAGTGCAGTGGTGCAATCTCTGCTCACTGCAACCTCTGCCTCCCAGGTTCATGAGATTCTCCTGCCTCAGCTTCTGGAGTAGCTGGGACTACAGGTGCCCGCCACCACACCCGGCTAATTTTTGTATTTTTAATAGAGATGGGGTTTCGCCATGTTGGCCAGGCTGTTCCCAAATCCCTGACCTCAGGAGATCTGCCCGCCTTAGCCTCTCAAAGTGCCAGGATTACAGGTGTGAGCCACCACACCCGGCCAGGATTATTCTATTCTTGCTGAAATGTTTCAATATGCTTTTGAAATAAAAGTGTGCTACAATCTTGCCAATTAATTAGAAGTTTTAACATGAAAAGTTTAGAATCAATAAGGGAGTAAATAATTTAATAAAAATGATTTATGAAATAGCATGGGCTACTGTAAATGACTCATAAAGCATCCTGAATATATTTGCTTTGAAAGCAATTATGAGATCTCTTCAAAAGCTGACAAGCCCCACATCTGTGCTTTGCTGTTATTGTTCATTTACTGGAAATCCTGTCTTTGAGACAAATCTTTAACTATATCTCCTTTTGAGGCTGAGTGGCTGTCAAACGGAGAAGATACAAGAGTGTCTGATAATGGGTAAAGGAAAACACAAACAAAACACATACACAAAGATTGGAGTCCTTAGTGCAATAAGAGCACTCTTTTCTCTTGAGAGAATTCCTAATGATTTCTGGGAAACTAAGAAAGGTCACAGAGTTTTCTATTTGCGAACCTCCAAGCTTTATTGGACGACATAGAGCTGCTGACAGAGAAGACTCTTCTGGCATGTTGCAGAACTAGAAACACAAATATTGCTCAGGGATCCTTAGTCACTGCCTTGGATTACCTCCTTGGATGACAAGACTGATACTGAGTTAATTCAGAAACAGGAGAGCACAGTTCTCATATATTCAAAGACAGATATTACCATAAGTTATTTTGGAACAGGAAAAAAAATAGTCAGAGGTACAACACAATGGCAGCTCCTTTCCCGACTCTGATAGGACTCGATTGATGTAGAAATGTCCTTGGTAGAAGTCGACCACTGGGGAGCAATCCACAGAAGAAAAGCTTCCCAGACAGACACAGAGTCCACAAACACCACTTTGCCAGGGTGTTTCAAGTAAATTTAGGAATGGAACTATTGGCTACCTGAGTCCGGAATATGTGGTACAGGTGGGAGGTAGTGCATAGGTGAATGGAGCCCTACCCAATCCATAACTTGACCTGGACTACCACATTTCTATGAATATGTGGAGTGTTCTGTGTATGTGTGTGGGTTTGTGTAAAATATATATCATTCCGTCTACATTGAATAGATATTTACTTCATATTGCAAATGTGCAACTAGGTTTGTGAGTAAAGAAGAAGAATAACATTGTGTTACACACAGCCCTTGATCTAAAGTCATTTTCCATATAGGTGTATGTGCATGTGCACGGGATGGAGTGTGCACAAGGCAGAGAAAAGGTTATCTATGAGGTCAAAATGATCATGTCCGTGGTGCCACAAGGCTTCATGTCGTGTTTGGAGCACATGACTATGAAAGGCAGAGTTCTAATGATGCCACCCCCACAAGACCCCCATCCCCGCTTCTTCAGTCAAACATGAAGCCAGGTACTGCTGTGGAGGGACTTCGCAGATGCAATTTAGTTACCAATTATCCGACTTTAAGATAAAGTAATTATACCTGTGAGTTGGCCCAATGTAATCACATGAGCCCTCAAAACCAGGAAAACAGTCACACGCAGTAGGAAAGGGAGGTGGAAGAGAGAGGGAGGCCAAAGAAACCTGCAGAATAGAACCCATTCCTCCAACACTGGCTTGATAGAAGGCCCTGAGCGAGGAATGAGGGCAGCGTCTCCTGGCTTGACAGAAGGCCCTGAGCGAGCAATGTGGGCAGTGTCTCCAAACTGAGAATGGTGGCCAGTGAACAGTCAGTGAAGAATTAAGAACCTCAGTTGTGCAACCAGAATTTGCAGTGGAAGCAAATTCTTCCAATAAATGGAATGAGACTGAAAAAGATTCACCGTCAACACCTCCAGAAAAGAACATCACCCTCTTAACACCTTCATCTTTGCCTTCTGAAACCCTAAACGGAGAACTAGCTGAGCCATTTCGTACCCGAGCTTCTGCCCTGTGGAAGTATGAAAAAAAAAATTATTTTAAATTGTTACATTTGTGTTAATTTTCTATGGCAACAATAGAAACTAATACAACAGCCTGCCCAGCATTGTTTACGAAAATTACAAACTGTTGTCTATTAATAACTTCTTGTTCCTCCTGCCTCTCCTTGAGCTGTGCAGGTAGGAAGCAGCTCTATTGAAAGTAGACACTTGCAATTTCATTCATAGAGAATTCCCCTGTTAGGTACAAATAACCAGGTTCTCATGTTCCACTGTGCTTGGTCACTGGCTGGAACTGCCCGGGGTAACACCTATCCTCTCCTGTCTCCTGGGAGGCTGGGGCAGACCTGGGGGTGGCTGCGGCTGGAGGCTGCCTGCCAAGGCTCGCCTGTTGCATGAGGTGCACTCTTGTAGCAGATGTGAGCAACACACCTCCTGTCTGCCACACAGTCTGCAATGTAGCCAGAGAGAGGATCTGCCTTCATTTCTACTGATTCGTAAACAGAAGAGGCCAGGAAAGAAGCTTTGGCTATTTCAGCTCCTTTCCAGAGTCAGAGGTTTTTTTCCACAAGACTCATCGTGTAGATATTCTTAAAGATTATCAATGACCAGGTCAGTCAGTCAGACAAAAATAGTGTCTCTACAACTTTTGTGAAATTCATTTTGGAAAGCATAAAGCATTCTCAAATAACTGGTAGTTTTACTCCAAAAATGGACCAGAAGAAATATGTATTACCGCTGATCCAGAAAAAAATACTCAGCATGGATCAAGATTCTGTAAATAGAGAAAAGTATGTTTTCTCTGTCAAAGACCTCAAAACCAGACATGAAATTGCAAGTGTCTATTTTCAATAGACTATATAGACACACACACACACACACACACACACACACACACACACACACACACACAATGGAATATTATTTAGTCTTAAAAATAAGAAATTTTTGCCATTTGCAACAATGCGGTTGAAGTTGGAGGACATTGTGCTAAGTGAATTAAGCCAGGTGCAGAAAGCCAAATCTGCATGACCTCATTTGTATGTGGAATCTAAAAGAGTCAAACTCGTAGAAATAGAGAGTAAAAGAGTGGTTACCAGGACCTGGGGTAACCAGGGGTGGGGGAACATGGGGAGGTATTGTTTGAAGGATGCAAACTTTAGTCATGTGGGATAAGTAAGTCCTGCAGATCTAACGTACAGCATTGTGACTGAAGTTAACGCTGCTGTCTAGAATTCTTGAAATTTGTCAGGAAGGTGACACACACACACACGGATAACTACGTGAGGTCATGGATCTAATGATTAGCTTGGTGATTGTTTCACAACCCATTCCAACTCATCAAGTTGTGCAACTTAAATAAATATAAATTTTATTTGCCAATTATACCTCAATAAAGCTGAAAAATAGAAAAAGAGCCTTAAAGAATTACAAACAAAACACACTAGGTGAGATTCGGGGCATTAGTGGAGAATTAAGGGTCTCCGTCGATGTTGCAAGAAAGCATCCAGGTAGGAGAAATGCATGCGGGCGGCGTCTCCCGGCTTGATAGAAGGCCATGAGCCATGAGCGAGGAATGTGGGTAGTGTCTCCTGGCTTGAAAGAAGGCCATGGCGAGGAATGTGGGCAGTGTCTCCTGGCCTGAGAGAAGGCCTTGAGCGAGGAACGTGGGCAGTGTCTCCAAACTGAGAATGGTGGCCAGCCAACAGTCAGTGAAGAATTAAGAACATCAGTCGTGCAACCAGAATTTGCAGTGGAAGCAAATTCTGCCAACAAATGGAATGAGACTGAAAAAGATTCACCGTCAACACCTCCAGAAAGGAACATCACCCTCTTAACACCTTCATCTTTGGTTTCTGAAACTCTAAACACAGAACTCTAAACTCCAAATAAAGATTTTGAGGGAGCTAGAGGGACCCTCAGAGCCCTAACCGGCTGGTTTGATGAGCACAGCTGCAGATGGGAGGAAGGAAGCAGAGTCCAGACAACTACAGTGCCAGTGGCACATCTCCACGAGGGAGAAACCTGGATCCCTGCTACTCTGTTCAGGGAGTCACCGAAAATCACTAAGGTTTGAACATGTAAGAAAGGTGAATTACTTCTGTATCTTGAACTGAAGTGGGCGTTCGACTGTGTAATCCTATATGTACACATATATAGCTGACATGACAATTTCTTCAAATAGTATTGAAAAATCTATATAAATTGCCTCCGAAAAAATTTCTTACGATGCTTTCACAGCTCTATTTTGATGGTGGTGTTTTAGTTCTGACCTTGTATTACTCAGAGAAACTTCTGAAGAGACGTGACACTAATTATAAAAATTCACAATTGCCTAAATATGTCGTTTCACTGCCTCTTTGTCTCCCTGCAAGCACAGTGTGTATTGTGTGCCCCTGAACGTGTCATTGGAGTAATTCTGCACACCGAGCCTTCCACAAGCTCTCTTTCCCAGCTGTGCGTGCTCGTGTTCTTTCAGGGTAATAACCATGACATTCTCAATATTGTCAATCACCATGCATCACTGGCAAACTGAGAAGAATGAGGCCGCATGGGGCCTCAGGTTTCGTTAAAACTTGCCCTGGTGCCTTCATAATGTAGCATGTGAAGTGTGTATTTTTTATGCCCTTTCTCTCTGCAAGTGCTTGGGGGAACTTACGTAATCTTCTGCTTGACTGGGTAGGAACCAGCAAAGCAGGATTCCTTGTCTCACCATGTCAGGCTCTTCAGTTCAAAATTTTGAGATGGCCACTGACATATTCCTGGTTTTGTTTTAAGATTTGCCCAAGGTAAAAAAAGGATTTAGCCATCTTCTTCAACTAAAAGCATGTATCTATCAAATTTATTAGAGATTCAGGCAATTATCATTTTTATTAAAATTTGTATAAATATGAATTGCTTATGACATTCTCAAATAAATTTTAGTTATGGAAACAAAAATATATTCTTGATTCTTTCTACAAAATGACTTCCTGAAAACCTAGAAACTTACTAAAATCCTTTGAGAACTGTGTGCTGGTAATATCTTCAAGAGGCCACCAGAGGGGGCTAATTAATTTCACATGGACCGTTATCTCAGAAAAGATTAAGGGAAGTTTATAAACATGGAGGTTATAAAATCTGATTGCTGGATCTCATCCAGTGAACTCACATTTTAAAATGATGTATTGATTTTTATTAAAATGTGATTAAAGCCTTAAAATAAAATTATTTTTGTCAAAGCCTGCCCCTTATCTTTTTCTGCTTCCAGAAGCAAGAGGGTAGAGTAAGGATGGTACAGGTTGAAGGGAAATCACCCAGACATTTGCACATGCAAATAAATGCTTTCAGTTTGCACAGTCCACTCACACTCGCCTCCAGATATTGATCAGAAATAAAATAAAATGCAATGTTAATTGCAAAACACATCTTGACATCCTGTTTTCAAATCAGATTAAAAATTTATGCTTAGCTTCTAGTTTGTTGATGCATTAACTTCTTGTTGTTAGGAAAAATTCTATTAGCAATTGACTTGTCTTTTTGAGGGTAGGTGATTTAAAGAAGACCATTGAGGAGAGATTCTGAACTGTTTGTTTTATGTTCCTCTTTATGCGATCCTACGTTTATTGTTGTGCAGATGAGGGACCCCCAGGAATGTGTATTTGTGTATATATGAGAGACGACGTCTACTTCTCTAGCTTTGGGGCCTCTGTTCCTGTGTGCATTTATATAGTAGGCATGGTCTTCGGAATGTGAGCTTAGTTTTGGCTTCTCGGAAGAGTTTAAGGCAATAATTATTTAAGAAGTTAACTGGAGTTAATGGAGGTGTGCTCATAATGGATTTTCGTTTCACCTAGATTGCTTCTTTTGTTTATTTATTTTGTCTCTTAGATATGGTGATACCAACCCATAGCCTAGTGCTGCTCCCGACTTACTGAGTATTCTGTAATTTCTTCTTCTTATGGCTAACTCGTATGTTTACCAATACTTGCTGTTATTTCTTCAAAGTTCCATTTGTAATGACTGAGTTTATTATTCAAATTGTATAATATAATCAAATATCATCTAAATAGATCAACTGTGAAGGCAAATCTAGAGGTGGTTGTTTTTATTCCTGTAAAGACTATGTGGAATGGATGTGAAAAACTGGATACGTGTGGGGAAAAAAATCACTATTTACATATAAGTAGAAATTTAAAAGATCTTTAAAAAAATGTAAAAATGTTAAATTCTGAATCTGAAATCAGACTGCTTCACAAGTCTTCAGATTCCTGCTCCCGCTCAATTAAATTAAGCTCGAAATCATAAAAGATGACGTAGGGCTGTAATTTACTCATGATAGATGAGATCAAACTTCAAGATCTAAACTCAAACTAGGAGAAGAATTCTGGCTCCATATCAAGAGATTAGCAAATGAATATCAATGTTTGCTTCATTGTCACATCTGATGTTTAACATATGTAAGTATCATTCTTTTTATTTCCCAATATAAATTGCTGTTTTGATTAACTGATCAATTCTCAGAACCTTTTGGACTAAAAGATCTGAAACCGTTGTCAATTTTATTTACTTCAAATTCGCTGAGAAGTGAATGCCAATAATTAACACAGACAAATGTCTTAAATAAAGCAAGCATTTGTTTGAGAAAACTGAAAAATACGTAATGACTCACGTTAAAAAAAAATCTACTAACAATTCTATTGGAATAGACAATCAGTAGATTGGTCTAAAATAAATGTGGTGTACTTGTTCTTGTGGGACACATTGACCATCATGTTATCCAAAAGTGACATAACTGAATAATTCATTCCATTAATGACAGTTTTTTTGAACATGCCAAAATATTAACACAAATATAAAAATGCTTCTTCTTACAGAAACCAATGTAAAGTCCTCCCCAGCCAGCCATTTGGGTCTGTGTATTGCACCAGTTATGTCCTCCTGCCTTTCCCTGGCCAGCCCCAGACCTGCCCCTCTTCCTGTCATCCTTTAATTTTGCTCAGATAGCAAGTCTTCAGGGTACTCACCCCTAAGTCACATCAGTCCTGGTCATATTGACTTTATTTAGCCTTTTTGGGCAGTCTCATCATTACCTATAAGTTTACACTTTATTTCCCCAAATTATTATATATGTTTCCATAACATTTTTTTCCTGGGTTTGTGAATCCTCATTTGGGACCGTTAAAACAAAGGTATAGTTTTAATGTTAGTTTTAATTTACAAAACATAGTTATATATACATTTATGGGGTACAACACAGTGTTTTGGTCTAGGTATACAAGGGAATGATTAAATCAAGCTAATTAATATGATCATCACCTTGCTTACCTGTCATTTTTTGTAGAGAGACATTTGAAATTCACCCTTAGTTATATTTAAGTATGCAATGCATTTTTATTGACTATATGGTCACTCTGCTGTGGAACAGATTGCAAAACTTATTCTTCCTGTCTTCCTGAAATGTTTTATCCTTTGACCAACTCCTAATTCCTACCCTTCCCACCCCACCCTCTAGCCCTGGGTAACCACTATTCTACTTTCTGCTTCTAAGAGCTGGAGCTTGTTAGATTCCGTTCTCCATACAAGTGAGATCATATGGTATTTCTTTTTCTGTGCCTGGCTTATTTCACTTAACGTAATAGGACAGAGTTATTGTAAAAAGAATTCTCCTTCAGACTAACTTAAAAATGGGGGGAAAATCTACATTTCCTTTATTTACTGAATCAATTCAGAGTAAACAAAAATCTTGTTTTGGCAGTTAGGACTCACCCAATGCAACAGAATCATAAAAATAACATATGAGCAGAGAAACAAGTATTGACAGTGTGTGCCCCCTTGGATAAATTGAGGAGAAGGCAGGTAGACAGGAAGGGACAGGACTTAGAGGATTAGGCTTCATTTCTTACCATGTTGAACTCTGGCTACGCTTACACGTATACCTTGATTTCATGGTTTCTCGAAGTTAGGCAAATCACTGTAGTGTCTACCTCACAGCCTTAATGGGTGGATTGCATGGAATATTACCCAGCAAATCATTAGGATGGGTGCTTGGCACACAGTAATCACTTGCCAAATTTGACTGGTAATTATTAATTGTACATGTTAACAAGTGTTTGCTTATCTGTACATATAACTTGTGTTCATAGATGGACATATATAATTTGTTGCTACAAAGATATTGTATCTCAATTTCAGATGAACACAACCTACCTCAAAACTATTAAACTGTGTGTGTGTCTGCAATCTGTAGTGTGTATATGTGTACATACAAGGGAATGATTAAATCAAGCTAATTAATATGGTCATCACCTTGCTTACCTGTCATTTTTTGGAGAGAGACATTTGAAATTCACCCTTAGTTATATTTAAGTAGGCAATGCATTTTTATTGACTGTGTGTACCTACACATATACACACACAGGTTGCAGACATATGCGTATGTACATGCATATACATATATATATATATATACACTACAGACTTCACACACTACACGAATGCCCCACGCACGACTTATGTACCACATTTCTGGTTAGAACATTAATTAAACAAAATACCTTTGTTTTAAAGTTCCAAAATAAGGATTCACACACCCAGGAAAAAAATCTGGTTAGAACATTAATTACCACAAATTATTATGGGAGGTGCAGCTGTTATAACAAAATTCTGTAGATTTGCTATCTTGTAAACAACAGAAATGTTTTTCTCACATAGAAATGTGAGAGGCTCAGAAGTCCAAGATCAAGGTGCTGGTAGTCAGTGTGGTGACGGCCTGCTTCGTTGCTATAGATCGCAGCTTCTCACTGTTTCTTCACATGATAGAAAGGTTGAGGGAATTCTCTGGGGTCTTTTTTATAAGGGCATTAATCCCGTCTCCAGGGCTCTGCACTCATGACCTAATTATTTCTCAAGAGCCCACCTCCAAACATTATCACACTGAGAATTAGGTTTTAACATATGAGTTAATAGAAGGACGCAAACATTTAGTCCATAGCATTCCACACCTGGCCTCCCAAAACTTATGTCCTTTTCACATGCCAAATACACTCATTCAATCTCAACAACCCCAAAATGTTAACTTGTTCCAGCATCAACTCAAAAGTCTGAAGTCCAAAGTTTCATCTAAATGTCATCTAAATCAGATAATGGATAAGGCTCAATGTACAATTAATTCCAAGGACAATTCCTCTCCAGCTATGAGCCTGTGAACCAAAGCAATCATGTGCTTTCAAAATACACTGGTGGGACAGGCTTAGGATAGGCACATCCATTTCAAAAGGGAGAAAAGGAAAGAAAGGAGTTACAGGTCTCAAACAAGTCCAAAACCCGGCAGAACAAACAACAATAAACCTTAACACTCATGAATAATCTTTGACCTGATGCTCTGCTCCTTAGGCCCACTGGGGTGGAGGTCCTGCCTTCTGGACAGACTGCATGGGGTCCCGCCTCCTGGACTCATGTGGTCAGGGGTCCTGCCTTCTCTGGAATCACTAGAATGGCGATTCTGCCCCTGTAGCTTTGCTGAGCGTGGGTTGGGCTCCCATGGCTTTGGGGAGCTGCATTCTCACAATCTGGCTTACAGCAGCTCTGTGCCTGGGCCCCGTGGCTCTCTGAGGCTGGGATATCAAGCCTACAGCTTTGTCCTTTGAAATCTTGGTGGATGCAGCTGTGCTCCCATGGCTCTGCTGGGGACCAGGGCCCATCAGAGTGGTACCTGGGGTAGCTGAGGAGTGCAGCACAGGAGTCAGGAATTACAGCCTTCTATGTGAGGCACAGGTGGTCAGGAGATGCTAAAGTCCCACAGGCACCACTGGCCCTCATTTACGTTCTTCTGTTGTCTTAGATGACGTCTTAAACAATGGAAGAACTGAATGAGGGACCATTGGTGCCTGTGCGACCTAGCCTCTGACTTCTGCTGAGGTGGCTGACTAATCTTATCAAACTGTCTGTTGGTCACACCTTCCACCTGAACATCCTTTCTCAGTCTTTACAATATGAATAGGCTGAAAATATACCAAATCTTTTAAGTTCTGCTTCCCTCTCTCCTCACTTTTACTATAGGTGGTCAAGAGAAACTAGCCCACCATTCAAGGCTTTGCTTAGGTCTTTCCGCAGCCAAATATCCCATTTCATCCTTCACGAGTTCTAGCTTCCACAAAACAACAGGACATGAACAGAGTACAGCCGAGGATATTTAGCCTCTCTCTATTATCCAGGAACACAGTCTTCATTTGCCCCGGATGCTTCATCACAGCAGCTTTTCTCATTCATATTTTTAACAGCATTCTGTTCACAACCAGTTAGGTTTTCTTTAAGAAGACTGAGGCTTTCTCTGCAACTCTCTTTTCCTCTTCCGAGTCCTCACCAGAATCACGCTTAGTGGTTTGTTGGCAGCAGTGTAGGACCGTGGGCTTCCAAACTCTTCCAGCCTCTACCCAGTTCCATGGCCACTTCCACATTTGTAGGTATTTGTTACAACACCTTACTTGTCAGTACCAATTCTTATCAGTCTGTTTGATTCACTGTAATGGGATATTATAGGCTAGGTGACTTAATAACCACAGACAATTATTTCTTACAATTCTGGATGCTGGGCTGGCCAAGATCAAGGTGCTGGCAGATTCATCTTCTGGTGAGGTCCACTTCTTGGTTCATTGATGGCTCCTGCTTGCTGCATCCTCACATGGTAGACAGAGAGAGGCAGCCCTCTGGTGCCTCTCTCACAAGACACCCATTCAATTGTAAAGTCTCTGCCCTCACGACTTAATCACATCTCCAAATCCCCACCTTCTAATTCTGTCACATGAGAGATTAGGTTTCAACATCTATTGGGGAGAACAAACATTCAACCCAAGGCAAGAGGATAGCAGGATCACTCTGCTGCTAGTGCTGTTAGAGAGAAGACTGAATGAGGAACTGTGGGCTTTGGACCAAGTGATTAAGGAGCTGAGTTATGCAGATTGTCTCTCTCAAAGGGAGATTTAAGCGGAGGGTTGGAGTGAGGAAGAACATACTAAGGTGTCTCATAAGAACAGGCTCAAGCCTGTAATCCCAGCACTTTGGGAGGCCGAGACGGGCAGATCACGAGGTCAGGAGATCGAGACCATCCTGGCTAACACTGTGAAACCCCGTCTCTACTAAAAAATACAAAAAACTAGCCGGGTGAGGTGGCGGGCGCCTGTAGTCCCAGCTACTCGGGAGGCTGAGGCAGGAGAATGGCGTGAACCCGGGCGGCGGAGCTTGCAGTGAGCTGAGATCCGGCCACTGCACTCCAGCCTAGGCGACAGAGTGAGACTCCGTCTCAAAAAAATAAAAAATAAAAAATAAAAAATAAGAACAGGTTTTGAATTGGATGCCAAACTAAACTGGATTTATATCTTAACTTCATCACTATCTCTTTTGTGACTTTGGAGATTGACTTGCCTCTTCTGAGCTTCAGTTTTACAATATATAAAATGAGAAGGAGTGAGATCCTATAGCTACAGAAAAGTAAGAACAACAACAACAGCAAAAAATTAGCTGAGCATGGTGGCTTTTGCCTGTAGTCCCAGCTGCTCAGGGGGCTGATTTAGGAGGATTGCTTGAGCCTGGAAGGTTGAGGCTCTAGTGAGCCATGATCTTGCACTCCAGCCTGGGCAAGAGCGGGAGACCCTGTTTCAAAAAAATAAAATAAAATAAAATAAATAAAATAAAATAAAATAAAATAAAAGAAAGAAAGAAATAGAGAGAAGAATAATATATTTTAAAAAAGAATTTTAACATTAAAAAAACTCATATTGTTCCTGTGTCCCTGGCACATAATAGGTGCTTAATAATTTGCAGGTAGTAGCTGCCTGAAACTTTCCTGGGATCTGGATCAAAAGGAGCTATTCCAAAACAAAAACAAAAACAAACAAACAAACAAAAAGCAAAAATCACCTTTTGTCTCATCCTCTTTGAAACTGCCCTAAATTTCTCGGGAGGGGTGACAAAGATATGTTATACATAAAACAAAGAATTCAAACTAGTCTACAGGGGGAAGTAAAACGAAATGCATTGAGGGATGATTGGACACGCTCATGAACTGACAGCAGAGGGAAAAGACAATGACAGACCTGAGTCCCAGGAAGATCCCGACACCATTCCCAGAGGACTCTTCTTCGTATCTCTCTTCTGAATCTCTCCGTGTGACGTTTCTCATTGGGACTGCATTTCTTACACTGTGGAAAACACTACCAATAACTCCTAACATCTACATCTTAGAGATTCAGCTCCCAGAGAGACTTTACCCATCTTTCCATGTACAAAGTAATGATAGTAGTAAGAATAATAATAATAATAATAATAAACCTCAAGAAAGGTTCCCAATGTCCAGCCTCTGCAAATGGACCAGGAAGATGTGAATTACAGGTAATATAGCATCTGTTTGACAGCCATGTGAACTAGCAGTAGAGGTGGGGTCTCCTGGCAGAAAAAAATTGACAATATTCATAATTCTGGAAAGCAATAAAAGCAATATGACTCAAGAGAGCAGAAGCAGTGACTGATAAAAGCAAACACTGAATACATTATGCCTTAACCTCTCCACTTCACCCACCAGATGCTGATAATAAAGAACAGCACTGACTTTTGCATTTCGCTACTGGAGAAGAAGTCATCTGTGTGAGCCATTTAGGTTAAGGATGTAGAAATACTTAATGTATTAGAACAACAATGGAGGAGGAAAATCATTAGTGTATATTGCATAAAGGGTTTATGATTTAGTGAGGGTTTATTTGCTATGAGTTACCAAAAAAAAAAAATGAGTAAACCCCTCTATATTTTAAAATACAATATCCCTCACTATAGTCCTAGAATATTTTTTCTTCCATCTATTGACAGTATAGAAGACTTCCTCCAAAAATTTCCAATAAATAGCTTTAGATTTGCATAGAAATATGTATTGCATAGACCATCGTGCTGAAGCAAACAAGTGTATTCAGTGAGGATACACAATTTAAATGTAAGAATACAATGAACGTAGGACATATAAATCATATGTGCTAGTATCCAGCAAATATCCGTCCACATTGCTCTATGCTTAGGAAAAAACTATCAGGCAAACCTATTGCATTTCCATTCTAGGTTCCTTAAGATGCTCCTGAATGGAGTATTCATTTTCTGAACCCATCAATGGGAGAAAGTGAAATGGATTGGCTACGAATTTCCACATATACAGGGAATGATCACCTACTAAGTAACTAGTGATAAAAGTGGGCAGTCAAGGTGGGAACTTCCTACCAGGGCATGGGGTTGAACTTCAGAAAGAGTAATTTGCTGTGCTAATTTAACAGCAAACTTAGACATTACCTGATATCTGAGCATGCTGGGAAAACATTAACTCACATTTGGTAGGGCACCCATTACTTCATTACACTTAGTAGAATCCTCACCTCTTGATAGGGTTTGGTTTGTCCCCACCCAAATCTCATCTTGAACTCTAGCTCCCATGATTCCCTTCTGTTTTGGAAGTGACCCAGTGGGAGATAATTGAATCATGGGGGTGGTTTCCCCCATACTGTTCTCATGGTAGTGAATAAGACTCATGAGAGCTGATGGTTTTATAACAGGCTCCCCCTTACTCTTGCTCTCATTCTCTCTTGCATACTGCCGTGTAAGATGTGCCTTTTGCCTTCCACCATGATTGTGAGGCCTCCCCAGCCATGTGGAACTGTGAGTCCATTAAACCTTTTTTTCTTTATAAATTACTCAGTCTCGGGTATATCTTTATCAGCAGCATGAAGACGAACTAATACACTACTTTTTCTTGGTTTTCTTTTTCTCCTTGAAACCACTCACTACAGTTGCCATCTATACAGTATTAGCCAGAGTATTAGCTATGATAACCCTACCTAATGGTTGTATAAAATTAAGGAAATGTATACTTACATTAGTGGTTTCTTTAAGGTCTTTCAATCAAGTGAGCAAACTATCCTTAAAAAGGAATTATTTTGTGCCTAGCCATGGAATTCAATAAATAGGCCTACAAAAATCAAAGCACCAAAACTAATCTGCAAAAGAGTTTGTGGTTTTCTAAGAACATTTCTGTCACCTGTGGGGCAAACAGCAAGATGAGAGCAAATGTTAATAATGCCCAGGGATAAATGAGGTGGTTTCCTTCTCTTTTAAGACTTGTGTATGGGGGAAAAAAAAAAAGTTTCTCTTCTTTTCTTCTTAAAGCAGAGGGCATAGTTCTCACTGAGAAAAGACAAAATTCTTCATGGGAGTTAGGGACAAAAAAGAGTTGCTTTGTTTGTCTATTATTGCTCAGTGGGTTGAGTTTTCTAAAGATAGTTTGGAAGAATTCAGACTTGTGCAGGCTTGAGTGCTAAAAGAATTAAGTCCACAGACTGAATTGTACTCATATCACCCCTATTGACCTGCTGGTCAGAGGTACCAGCCAAATATCCTAGCATCTCAATATCAGACACCACTAGACCCAGTGAGAAAAGCAGTGCAGCCACCACTTCCTCAGTTCCTGTCCTTCCACCCCATGGACAGTCAGTATGCTTTCCACTTTTATGTGTCCACTTGATGGGTCACAGGGATCCCAGATATGCAATAAGCATTATTTTGCGTGTTTCCATGTGGGTGTTCATGGATGGTATTTTTAAATTTTGTTTTGTGTTGCATAGCGCAGCATTGTATTATGTTGTGTTGTGTTGAATTTTTTTTTTTTTTTTTTTTTTTTTTTGAGACGGAGTCTCGCTCTGCCGCCCAGGCTGGAGTGCTGTGGCCAGATCTCAGCTCACTGCAAGCTCCGCCTCCCGGGTTCACGCCATTCTCCTGCCTCAGCCTCCCGAGTAGCTGGGACTACAGGCGCCCGCCACCTCGCCCGGCTAATTTTTTTGTATTTTTTTAGTAGAGACGGGGTTTCACAGTGTTAGCCAGGATGGTCTCGATCTCCTGACCTCGTGATCCGCCCGTCTCGGCCTCCCAAAGTGCTGGGATTACAGGCTTGAGTCACCGCGCCCGGCTTTGAATTTTTTTGAGACAGAATCTCACTGTGTCACCCAGGCTGCAGTGCCGTGGTGCGATCTTGGCTCACTGCAACCTCCTCCTCCTGGGTTCAAGTGATTCTCCTGCCTCAGCCTCCCGAGGAGCTGGGATTACAGGCATGCACTCATGGATGGTATTTACATTTAAACGAGTAGATGGAGTAAAGCAGGCTATCCTCCCCACTGTGAGTGGGCCTCATCCAATCAATTAAAAGTCCAGATAGGACAAAAGTCTGACCCTCTGACAAATAAAAAGGAATTTCTCTTACCTGACTGACAAAAAGCTGGTATGTACATCAGTTATTTTCTATGTTATGGCTGGAGCCGAAACACATTGGCTCACCTGGGTCTCCAACTTGCCAAATGCAGAGCGTGGGACTTTTCAGCCTCCATAATAAACCTATTTTTCTTTCTTTCTCTGTCTATGTCTTTCTGGTTCTGTTTCTCAGGAGAACTGTACCTAAGAGAGTGAACAAGTGACTCAAGGGGCTGCTGTTCTTTTAGCTTCTCTTAGTTGCTTTATTTTAATTGTATATAAATTCCCTGCTTTGATTTAAATTTGTTGACTAGTGAATGAGCAATATAGATACCCTTCTCTTCTCATAAACTGACAAAAAGACTTAATTTTTGCACTGTCTCCAGCATAATAAATTGTCATTATTAGTAGCAAGGATATGCATAACTTATCATAGCTTAGCAATAGCTAAATTATTTTGTGTATTTCTTTTCTCTCCTTCCTTCCTTCCTTCCTTCCTTCCTTCCTTCCTTCCTTCCTTCCTTCCTTCCTTTCTTTTTTTTTTTAGACGGATTCTCGTTCTGTCACTCAGGCTGGAGTGCAGTGGCGTGATCTCAGCTCACTGCAACCTCTGCCTCCTGGGTTCAAGTGATTCTCCTGCCTCAGTCTCCCAAGTAGCTAAGATCTTAGGATCTGGGACTACAGGCATGAGCCACCACGCCTGGCAAATTTTTTGTATTTTTTAATAGAGATGGGTTTTCACCGTGTTAGCCAAGATGGTCTCAATCTCCTGACATCATGATCCACCCGCCCCGGCTTTCCAAAATGCTGGGATTACAGGCCCGAACCCCCGCGTCTGGCCTATTTTGTTTATTTTTTAAACATAGTAATTCTATTTCAAATTGTTCTGTAGAACACTGTGGTGGGAACAAATGTCCCCTAACAGCTTAAAAGGCAACAGGAGGTGATTCTAGTTCTAGTTAAGGATGACTTTTCATTTTGCTCAAATTATCTCCATGCAGATGGACACGATTTTAGAAAGGAATGTGGGGAAGAGATTGGAGTTGGTGTGGTTACTGAACAGTCAAACAGTTGGAGAGAGGGAGAAAGAAGAATGTGGTGTCTGCTGAGGGAGGAGAAATCCTAAGGGGGAAAAATTAAAGGGGGTATTTAGGAGAATTTGCCCATCAGTGGATGCTGTAAGTACCTTCTTCTATATCTCTAAGTAGGAATTTATAAAATTGAGGTATACTGTGTGTTGCATTTGGATTCAGACTTAATTTTCTCCTAAACATTATTTGAGAGATCTGAGAGCCACAGATAATCTTTAAATGAAGACACAATCACTTGATCTAAATCCTGAAGATCATTAAAATATAACCGTAAACAAGATTAGTTCTGTTACTAAGAGAGGTAGAGCTGAGCATTGGCACACCTATATTCCCAGCTACTCCAGAGGCTGAGGTAAGAGGATTCCCTTGTACCCAGGAGTTTGAGGACACTTTGAGCAATATGACATCCATCTGCCAAAAAAAAAAAAAAAAAAAAAAAAAAAGAAAAGCAATAAGAGAGAACCCTTCACTTCCTGTTTAAAGTAATAATAATGCTACTCATGTCAAGGCCAAGACCTCAGCCTTCTCCGTTAAAAAAAAAAATCAATTATTGTTTACCGTACACTAAAAAATAATATTCAGTCCTTTTATGTATCATCCATCTTATTGTCACACAGGTACTAGTCTCCTGGAAATGTTGCCACCAAAACCAGGTGAGGAGTTACTTATTCTTTAATTTTAGGTTTTCAAGTAGAGAACAAACTTTGTCTTTCCAATAAGTTCTTATTTTATTTTTGAAGTATATTTCATGAACAGGCTTCTGGCAATTTAGAGACAAAAGTAGAAACATGTGCCATCTAGATGCTCAAATTGTGTTAGCATTTTTTGTCCTATGAATTTCTTATCAGTTTGAAGAAGAAAGTATATATGCAAATAATTTTCAGAAATTAGTTTTATATTTTATTAAAGTGCATGATTTCAAAATTATTTTTAAAAGTTTAGAAAAATTTTGTGGAAGTAATACAATACCTATAAATAATCATCAGCCACAAAAGCTATTGAAGATCTCCTAGATTTAGTGAAAAGCATGTATTCAATGTTAATTCAGCCTGACAGCGTGTGGTAGTATGTTGCAGGGATACAGCAAGGCAAAGACCATTGAAGACAGTGATTTTGTTCAACAGTAATTGGACGTGGGCTTGAAATCGAGTTTCAGTGCAGATACAGAATCATGAGACTGTCAGAGAAGCACTGATAGGTATTACATTCAAAATATACATATAATATTTTAATGATTTTTTGTCTTTATTTTTAAAAGATGAAATTAGATTCCTTGGAAGTTCCTATTTTTACAATATTGCAAAAAACATTTTTCACTTTATTATTATTATTATTTGAGAATTCATAGCCTGTTTCAAGTTACTTAGCCATTTTATGACTTAGGTTCAGATAAGGAAAGTTTTAACTTTTCTGTCATGGCTTCTCTCCCCTCTCAGATTTCTCCCTTTCCCCTTTTCTCTCCTGAGGTGAATCTGTGGGCAAGGCTGATCAAGCCTCTAGACATCAGGAGAAGGGCATCCGATATGGTTAGGCTTCGTGTCCCCACCCAAATCTCATCTTGAATTGTAATCCTCATGATCTCCATGTGTCAAGGGAGAGACCAGGCGGAAGCAATTCAATTATAGGGGCGGTTTCCTCCATTCTATTCTTGTGATAGGGAGTTACCACAAGACCTGGTGGTTTTATAAGGGACTCTTACCCCTTCACTTGGTGCTTTTCCTTCCTGCTGCCTTGTGAGGAAGGTGTCTTGCTTCCCCTTGCCTTCTGCCATAATTGTAAGTTTCCTGAGGCCTCCCCAGCCATTCTGAACTGTGAGTCAATTATACATTTTTCCTTTATAAATGACTCAGTCTTGAGCAGTTCTTTACAGCAAGAGGAAAATGGACTAATATAGCATCCTATCTGAGTCTCTCCAGGTACTTCAATTTGTGATCTCTTGGGACTGTTAAGCAGGAGCAGCTCATATTCAGACATGGAATTCATGATCAGCATTCACTGAGACTCAGTTACCTCCTCCTCTATCCATCCCTGAGTGCTCTGGGCACTGCTCCACAGCCTCAGCTATGGGAAATCCTCATGTTTTACCTGGGTGAACCCCATGGGAGGCACATGGTGACTTTAATTCCTTCTCATCCTGATACCCGACTGGAGTCATGATCATTGACAGATTATGCAGGGTTCTAGAGACAGTGATGCATTTACTGGAGGAAGCTAGGAGTCATCTTAACTTCAATGCACAGCTGCTAAGCTATGGTTTGTTTAGGATTGTAAGCCACCCTTTGTCACTTAATGTGGAGCAGAGTATAGGACCTCCTGATCCGCCTGCCTTGGCCTCCCAAAGTGCTGGGATTACAGGTGTGAGCCACCGTGCCCAGCCAGCGGAACTCATTTTAATCATGACTCCACTCTGGAGAAAACACACAGCCCTCATGGCCTAATCACCTCTTGAAAGCCCCGCCTCTTAATACTGTTGAATTAGTGATTAAGTTTCCCAACATATGAAATTTTGGGGGACACATTCCACGTTCAAACAATAGCAGGCAGGAAGTTAGGGTTAGATTATACACTGAAGTATCCTAAACAATAATTTATGTTATTAAAATTATAGCTTTAGATGCTCTCTCTCTGTCTCTCTCTCTGTACAGTTCTGTCTCACTCTCTCTCTCTCTTTCTCTCTCTCTCTTTTCCATATACAATTCTCTCTACCCCTCCCAACAGAAGTACAGGCTTTGAATGGCTATCCCCTCTATTATAAATTTTGAAACACATCATTTGAAAGTCAAAGGTTGGTAGCAATAGATTCTTTAGGTAAGTGGCCTCTGCTTTTCCTTTAAAACAAGGCATATCTCATCCTCAATAGGTGGAGAGAATAAAAACAACAATATACAAGGCAATTTAGAAATTCTGAAAAATAATTCAAATAATTATTTTTGCCACATAAAAGTCAAGGATTGAAAAGGGAGTATCTTGATAGTGACATGAAACCATAGGAAACAAAGAGAAGAAAAAATCAGTTGTGTTTTCATCTTTTTACTCTTTTGAGTTGGAAAAATGAGGCCAACGTGATAAGAACTAGGAAAAATATAAGTCAAATCGCTCTTGATATTTGTGTTAGTGTGTGTGTATATATATATATACACACACATATACACAGTATATATATAGTTTATTCAGTATATATAGTATATATATAGTTTATATATAAAGGGGAGTTTATTGGGAGAATAAACATATATATGTATGTATGTATATAAAGGGGAGTTTATTGGGAGAATAGACTCACATGATCACAAGGTAAAGTCCCACAATAGGCCGCCTGCAAGCTGAAGAGCTAGGAAGCCAGTCCAAGCCCTAAAACCTCAAAAGTAGGGAAGCCGACAGTGCAGCCTTCAGTTTGTGGCGGAAGGCCCAAGAGCCCCTGGGAAACTGCTGGTGTAAGTCCAAAAGCTGAAGAATTTGGAATCCGATGTTGGAGGGCAGGAAGCATCCAGCACGGGAGAAAGATGGAGGCCAGAAGACTCAGGTAGTCTATCTTTCCACATTCATCTGCCTGTTTTTATCCTAACCACACTGGCAGTTGATTAGATGGTGCCCACCCAGATTGAGGCTGGGTCTGAGTCTCCCAGTTCACTGACTCAAATATTAATCTCCTTTGACAACACCCTCACAGACACACCCAGGAACAATACTTTGCATCCCCCAATCCGATCAAGTTGACACTCAAAGTTAACCATCACAATATTGCAAAATGGTTTTTGTTTGCTTTTACTTTCAAACTAAAGTGTTTTCAAGAAGAGAGGACAGAAGTTTCTCTCTCTAAAAGCAGTAGGCTGAGAGAAACAAAATAAACCCAGAATTATGGATGCTTCATGGTAGTTTTGAGTTGTTCTGCTTATTCTGTCTGTGCTATGGTTTTTAGATCCATGTAAACATAGTCCTTTGGAAGTGAGTATTAATGGGGGGAGATAAAAAAAGGAGGGAGAAAGGGCCTTCACCTGAGAGAGAGGACTCCCATATAAATACGTGGCTTGATTTTCCTTTAAATTTCTTCCTTATGCCATTTTAATTTTCTAAAATGTTGGTGTTTGATTCATAGCATACTTGACGGTTTAGTAGTTCTTCTGCATTTCACACTGTGTAATTCATACTCTTCTAGATATTGTGGGTGCATATTCTAAAACAAAATAGAGATGCCATCCCTTGAGGATCTTACATTCTTACTCATCATAATAGTAATTATAATTAATGAGTAAATCACACAGTAATTCAGAGACTGGTCAATGTTTTGAAAAAATCAAATGCAGAGTAAAGAGGATTTGGGGAGAGGGTTGCAATTTTCAAAATCGTGGGGAAAGCAGGCCTTATGAAGTTGTAGAAACTGGAAGGAATTGACCAACTGGACACCAGAGGAGTGAGCATTTCATTCAGAGAAACAGAGGATGCTGAAGCCCTAGGGTGGGAATTTTCCTGTAGTTCTCTGTGAATTGCAAGAGTACTGTAGTGTAGGAGCCATGGGTGAGGACTGGAGTAGCCAGCAAGGCCAGAGCCAGGTTATGGGCATTCTAATAGTGTATTAGTCCCTTTTCATGCTGCTGATAAAGAGCGTACCTGAGACTGAACAATTTACAAAAGAGGTTTAATTGGACTTACAATCTCACATGGCTGGAAAAGTCTCATGGTGGAAGGCAAGGAGGAGCAAGTCATGTCTTACATGGATGGCAGCAGGCAAAGAGATAGAGATTGTGCAGGGGAACTCCTCTTTTTAAAACCACCAGATCTCGTGAGACTTATTCAGTATCATGAGAAAAGCACCGGAAAGACTTTGCCACCATGATTCGATTACCTCTCACTGGGTCCCTCCCACAACATGTGGGAATTCAAGATGAGATTTGTGTGGGGACCCAGCTAAACCATATCAAATAGCTCCCTGTAAAGAGCACGACTTTTGAATAGAGTCGGAGGCAATGATGTGACATAATGCAATATTTAAAAGGATTATTTTGACTATTATTTTAAGAATAGACAAAAGAGAGCAGAGGAACAGAGCTTCTAGAAGACTTTTGCAGTAATCTAAGCAGGCGATAATGCTGGCTTGGAACAGTATACTACTTTGAGTGTAGCAAGAAATTATTGGACTCTGGATACATTTCAAAGAGCCAAAAGGAATTTCTACTTTTTAATGGGCAGAGCAACAATGTTGTCAGGATTTTCTAACCATTTCATTGGATATAAAGTATAAGAGAGGGAGGGCAGTAAAAGAAGCCTCCAAGGACTTTGGCCTGAGCAAATGAAAGCAAGAATTTGACATAAACAAAGTTGAGAAAGCCCATATAGAGCAGGTTTATTGAAACGTGTAGGGGCTAAGTGTGCATATGTTGTACTTGGAATATCTGTTAGACATCAAAGGTGATATATCATGTTTTCAGTGGACATATGAGTCTAGATTTTAGGAGAAGGACTGAGGCTTAAGATGCATTTAAATAAAATCCAGACACAGAGATGATATAAGCCCAGGGGAAGATTGGTTCACCAAGGGAGTCAGTAAGGGTAGAGGAAAGGAACCCAAAACTGAATTCTTGACCCTCGATTTTAAAAGATTGGGACAAAGGAGCAGAATCCACAGAAGGGTTTCTAAGAAGGAAAATCAGTGAAGGAGAAGGAAAGCCAGAAGAAAACAGTGTCCTAGAACCAAATCCAGAAAGGATGGCAAGGAGGAAGAAGAAAGCATCTCTGCTAAATATTGCTGACGGGTCACAGACATGAGGATGAAATCTTGCCCTGGAATTAGCAATGCGGGGAGTCACCGGGACTACAGAAAAGGCCAGAGCCCTGTCCAGTTTTTCATGTATCATACTATGAAATCAAAAACTTACTTTGGTGTTCTCACTTTGCAAAGGACAAGATGCTAACTTATTTCATATGGTATTAATAAGTCTAGAAATCCCTGATCATCTTTCCAGCTGAGAGATGCATCTTTTTCATCCTTTAGGCTGTTTCCTTAACCAATTTTAGATAAGTTTATTTTGATTGTGGCATAAGAGCATCCTTGATTTCTTCAAATTGTTTGTTTTCCTCTAGTGAGGCAATCTGAGATTATATTCTCAAGGTAGATGGCTCCTTCTTGAATATCGCCTACACAGAGAGAGAGAACAGAAGAAGGATTAGAAGTGAAATAACCTCACTTTAATTCATCATAATATTTTAGTAATAATTATGCATCTACATTTTACAGTATGTTTGCTTTGACTAGGTATTTCTAGAAACGTAGTTTAGTATACCTGGACATGCCAGACAATGTGGCGTATCATGGAGGAAAGAATCAGAGTGGCCGAGAGCAGTGGCTCATGCCTGTAATCCCAGCGCTTTGGGAGGTGAAGGTGGGCAGATCACCTGAGTTTAGGAGTTCAAGACCAGCCTGGCCAACATGGTGAAACCCAGTCTCCACCAAAAATACAAAAGTTAGTCGGGCATGGTGGTGCATGTTTGTAATCCCAGCTACTCGGGAGGCTGAGGCAGGAGAATCGTTTGAGCCCAGGAGATGGAGGTTGCAGTGAGCCAAGACTGCACCATTGCACTCTAGCCTGGGCAACAGGGCAAGACTCCATCAAAGAATCAGAGTGCTATAGAACAAACACTAGCATAAAGAGATACTCAGTGGATGATATTAGTAGAAATTTGTGTTGGAAATAATAATAAAATTTTCATTATTGTCCTTTTACTATAAACCTTAGGTAAATAGATAGCCAAAGTAACTGTATTCTACTAGGATCTAACCCAAATCTTAGAGGGTTGAGATTAAACAATTCCATTGTATTCAGTCATTCAAATGTCATAATTTCATTTGCTAAAGAAATAATCCTGTGGATAGAAACTTCCTATCTATGTATGTATCAGTAGCGCCAATCTCTGATAATTTGCTGTTTAGAAAATGCATGCACTGACTTATTTCCTACTGTGAATGTTTTCTGGCTTTAGATATAAGTTATCCATGAATTCTAGAAAGAAACAGCAACAAAGAAAGGATAATATAGCCAGAGATGTTCAAAATCATAGAGTATGGATCTAACATCCCTTAATTTCTGACTCCAGCTGGCCTTTGTGCTCAACAGTATCTGTCAAACTGCTGCTGTTTGTGCATCCCTTAAAGTGGGAAATATTCTTCTTTGCTTCCCAATTTGCTTTGCATGCCTTCAGCATGATATGGGTGCTTATGAATTATGCAAACAGCAAGCCTATATTGCCTTAGGAAACACTGTATTAAATGTGCAAAAAAAAAAAAAAAAAAAAGTGTGTGTGCAGCTATCAAAACCATTAGGCCTCTGACACTCACATGGTATCTTGTGATTTAGAGCCCACTGCAGGAGCCCTGTGGAGTGACAAAGACAAGATGCTTGTATGAGACTGATTGTCCTGTGCCTCTCTCAGCTTCGTCTCTTAAGTTCATTCCGAGGAAATTTTGATGCCAAATTATCCCAGGATCTGAGGGCCAGAAGAGAAAACTTTAATTGTTTCCTCAAAGTGAGAAGCCACTTAAATGGCAGAATCAATTCCAAAGTAATTGCTGTTCCTCGGGTTCCCCCTTAAAGTTTATCCAATGTAGAAAAAATACACAATCCTTGAACTTTAGGTGGAGCATGTGAATTGGAGTCCAGAGTCAAAACAATGCTGTATTCTCTAAGCAGCTGCAGGCTGTCTCCCTGGGAAAGCTGAGCTTCAAGTAGAAAAACAGAATTATTTTCATTTTTCACAGTTCATTCCAGTGTGTTTGTGTGGCACCTTGCGTATTGTGTCATACTGTTAGGGTAGAAGGAAAAAGATGGTGAGATAGACAGGAGAGGGTCATTTGAAATGTCATCTTCATGTCTGATTCTGAGTGAAATTAAGCCTTCATTTGCTTGACTGAGGTTTCCTGAGAATTTAAAACTAAATCAGTGCTATGTATGATTACATGATTAAACTGCTATATGTTCACCAAAGCTCATTGTCATTTTCCAGAAACTTATAAAGAGCCAATGCTCAGCAGAATTTAATGCAGACTTCAGAAACTTATAGAGAAAAGGAAGCAGTCACTTTATTTTGGTAATTTTCTGTGCTCTTTCCCCATCCCTGCTAAGATAACTCTATGCAACCCATTTCCCCACCTACCACCTCACACAATTGCAGAAGGCCAGGAGGAGAAAAGTGGAGAGGGGGAGGAAAACAAATCCGTATTATTGCCAACAAATTTCATCTGACAAACTTCTTTAAAACCAAAGCCATTTTCCTCACCCTGTGGGCTGGGTCTCTTAATGTACAACAGGGATAGTAAAGGGCAGTCAACAGAAGGAAGAATAAGAGTGAAAATGGAAGGAAAGGGTAAAGGCAGTCCTTTCTGCTACCCATGCTACAGGAGCTCTTTCTTCCCTGAGACCTTGTTCTAATCGTCATTTCAGAGACCGTGCCCAGAGTCTTTTTGCTAAAACCTTTGGAACCTCTACCTTTACCCATCCTCCTGCAGCCTAGACTAGAGGAGCCTCGACGGGTGATCTATGCAGAAGTTCAGAGAGAATTTGGGTGGCCGAGGCTGGCGGATCACGAGGTCAGGAGATCGAGACCATCCTGCCTAACATGGTGAAACCCCGTCTCTACTAAAAATACAAAAACATTAGCCAGGCGTGGTGGCGGCACCTGTAGTCCCAGTTACTCGGGAGGCTGAGGCAGGAGAATGGTGTGAATCTGGGAGGCGGAGCTTGCAGTGAGCCCAGATCGCACCACTCACTCCAGCCTGGGCGACAGAGCGAGACTCCGTCTCAAAAAAAAAAAAGTTCAGAGAGAAAGTGCAATACAAATTAAAATTATGCTTGTATGTGACTTAGTTTTTAATGCATTGGTGATGTGTGATTCTATATTAATACGTGGGAAAATTAAGTCGAATTTCAAGCCCTTGGTTCATTAGGACCCGCCAGCCTAGGCTATCTCATCATCCAAATCACTAACATCTTTTGTAACTTTTTTGTTCTAATCTACCGTATATTGAAAAGAACTGCCTCTGTGCTTATTATATGAGAACTAAATTTCCAGATCTTTTCATGATTAGTAAAGATCAGTTCTTATATTTCATTGTTTTCTATTTCTCAGCAGCACTTGACAGTGTTACTACTTCTCTTTCCTGAGGCTGTTACTTCTTCTTCTTTTTGTTTTCTTGTGACATGGCACTGGCCTGGCATTTTTCCTTGCTCAATGGCTGCACCTCCTTAGTGTCTCTCCCTAACGTATTTCTTCTTCCAACCTCTGCATGCTGTGGAGTCTCAGGGCTCAGAGTCCATCAGTTCTCCTCTCCCCAGGTTAACACATCTAGTCCCTGGCTGTAGAGACCAGCAATGAAGTCCACAGTGCTTTCCAGGACTAGCCTCTCTCCCAAACCCCAGGATTGTATATCTCATAGCACACTGGACATTGCCACTTGGGTGACTAAAAGGCACCTCAAACTTAAATTGCCCAAAACTGTACTGTAATTTGTTTTATGAACAAATGTTCACGGGTCCTGCTCCCTTATTTTCTGTAGGCAAATGCTAAATATCTTCAGGGAACCCTTCTCTCTGCACCCTAGCTAAAAACCACACCTTTGTCACTGTCAAATTTCCTTTATTTACATTTATTCAGAGACTATATCAGTACCTGCCACATAATATGTGCATCCATCTTTCTATTCATCATGTCTTTTCCTATAAAATATAAGTCCCATGAGGACAGGGGTTATGAGACCATATTTCCCTCTTGACTTCTAGGTCTGGAACAACGCCCACAACATAATTGGGATTGGTAAAATATTTTTGATTGAATAAGTAGAGATATAAAGCAATGAGTATGTGTAAAAATGAACACATGAATCAATCAATGCAAGTTCTGAGATTATTTTTATTTTACTTATAATAATCATGGTCTTTCTAACTCATATCTACACACACGTAACTGTACGGTACTATGTTTGGGGGCACAGAGAATCATAGCAAGAGGTGAGATATTTCTACACTTAATACTCATTCTTGCCGGGGCTTTCTTCACCAGTGAAAATATCTCTCTACATTTTTTTTTCTTTTCTATGACATCTTCTTTTTCATGAAGCATTTCTGATTGTCAGACACAATCATCACTGTCTCAGTATCCAGTACAAAACTTGAATATTGTACTTATCCCTAAATTACAATGATTTGTTGATATCTTTTATCTCTACAAAGAAAATTTAAGTATTTAAAGATACTTACTTATTTTTGGAAATTATGTTATTTACTTTTATCAGAAAGACTAGCAGAGTACCTGTTATAAATGTCGAATTAACCTCATTCTTCCAAGTCCCCGCATCCATAGTCTCCTGGGGGGGAGGTTCATGCCAAGGATTGTGTAAAATCATACATCGGATTTGGGGAAAGTGTTAGCACTTTTCTCAACATTTTGTTCCACCCCATCATTTTTACAATTTCCATTTTGTGTGTAATCTTTCATATATAAATACATCACTACAGTAGTAGATGCATTTCATTCATGCTTCATAAATGCATTTTGTGAGTAGTTGCTTGATCCTTCTTTTCTGATAGGGGTGTGAACATGATCAAAGCATTTGGAGGCTGCTAGTATAGGTTCTTGCAATGACTATGCACAGGCTTCATTTCACACATGTGAATATGGGATGGTGTCTTAATAAGTTCAATACCCAAACTGCATGAAATTGAGCTGTCTTTGGGGAGTATGACTTAACCCCTCCTCTTTGCCTTTCAAAACGCCTCTCTTTTATTTTCCTGTGTGCCACTTGCTAAGGCCATCAGACACTCACATCCATATGTTTACCCTATGCCCACTCACTGTCAGTAAAGATTTATCTTTCTTGCTCTGTTGCCCCTACACTAGTGTTCCCTGAATATTGGGACCTACATTTTTTGGTCATGCTCATAGACTCCAGGAACTGTGCTAATATCCTTCTCACTAGAATGTCCAAAGGCCACAGTTCTCCAGGGAGTGAGATCAGTCCTGGGTGCTGTGTGGACATGGGGAGGCTGACCCTGGAGCAGAGACTGCCCAGCCTACATTCTCCATCACCTCCTTAACATCCTCTGGTTGTAAATGAGGGAAGCTTGGATAAGCTAAGGGACTATGTTCCCGATTCTCTTGCAACTAGATGTGGACGCTTGACTAAGTTTTAGCTAATGTAATTATGTTAAAGCATAGTTTATGACATGAGAAAACACATATTTAAGAGATGCTAAATCATTTGTGCTGCTTTCTGCCCAATACCTTTCTCATTTCTGGGGCTTGGAAAATAGATAAAACAGCCGGAAATCCAGCAGTCACTTTGTGCTATGAGCTGATCTGCGTGACGGAAACCAATGTGGTGGTGGTTAAACAGAACAATCACAGCCTGCTCCTTAATGATGCAGGGGAGCCTTCATACCAGCCAGGGATTGCTAACCTCTGGATTCATTTACATAGGAGGTAGACATTTCTCTTGTACTTTGCCACTTTATTCTATTTTACTTTTCTGTTAAGTGCAGCAGAACTTCAACCTTACAGGTGCTGGCCATCTCCCCTATATTTTGCGTACTGGGTGTAAAAAGGACAACATATACCGCTCTTAAGTAACTCTTCATAAATCTAGCCCATTCAACTTTTTAATGTGTTTTATTTTTCTGCAAGCCACCCCACGGGCACCACATCCCTACCAGAGATACCCAGGTCCACAAAAATGAGAAATAATTAGAGCTCAAGTTTTATATTGCTCAGGGACAGAGTCTCTGGGAGCCAGCTCTGATGAAAAAAAAAAAAGGAGAAAAGAAAATAGAAAGAAACACAGAACAACTTACTTTAACTGAATTAAAAGGTGTGTGTGTGTGTTGGTGTGTGCGTGTGTTAAAATCTCCACCTCTGGTTAAAGAAAATGCTAGCAATCAAGAAACTTAAAAAGCAAAGCAAAGCAAGCAAACAAAATACATAGTAGTGAGAGTTTTATGAGGTTCTCATTCTTTGGTTTTTGGTGTTGGTTTTGGTTTTCCGTTTGGTTGGTTTGGTGCAAGTTTGTGTTGCAGCAGTTCCTTCTCATCAAGTTTCCTGAAGCTGACTGCACAGTATTAGGCGGTCACTCTGCTATGATGTAACTCTGAGTACAGAGAAATTTCAGCTTGTACTTGTTTTCCCCAAAAGGCAGTGATAAAATTGAAGAGAGAAACAGATATTTTTAACTTCCACATCAGTGCTCTTTGTGTTAAATTTTATAAAATGTGTATTTTGATTCCATTGCATTATGAAGACTGAATTGGTAAAATGAATCCAGCCAGTGAATGAAAAAAAAACATGTTTTAGGGAAGAAATGGAAGTCCTTCCTTAGACAGTAAACACCAGAGGGGCTTGAATGGCTGCCCCACCAACAAGCTGGGAAAGCTGCCCTGTTGGAGAGTAGAGAAGAGAGATGTTCGCACTTCCAAAGTGTTAAAGCGAGAGTGGGTTTTATACATTTTTAACAGTGCATCTCTTTAAAATGCTGCAAGATGTAGCCAGAAAGTGGAACCTATCCAGATCCAACAACTGATGAATGAATTTAAAAATGTGGTATATCCATACAATGGTACTTTTCTTTTGCAATAAATTAAATGAAAAATTGATTCATTCTACAATTTAGGTGAACTCTGAAGACATTATGCTGAGAGAAGGATGCAAAGCAAAAGAGAGACTGAATAGGGTGTGATTCCGTTGATCCGAAGTGTCCAAGATAGGCAATCTTTGGCGACTAGGTGGAGGAGCTACAAGGTTGTGTAGGGCTGGGGGTTAGGAAACACGGGGAGTGACAGCCACTAGGTACAGGGTTTCATTATGGAGTAATGAAGATGTTTCAAACTTGGACTGTGATGAAGGTTGCACACTGCATAGTATACTAAAGAACATGGAATTGTATGTTGTTAAATGGGTGTATTCTATGTATATGAATTATTTCTCAATTAAGGCATTAAAATTAGGAGAATGTAGACAGGAAATATTTTTAAACATTACAAGACTAACTTTGTAATAAACATCATTTTTGTCTTCCCATGTCAACAACGAATTGACTCTAATTTATTGTATGAAGCTTATGTAAGATGACTGTAAAGCAGTGATATTGTTGACCACATTTAACCATAGATGTTATGCAAACTAGCTAAATGTGTGATCGCAAGATGACATGACAAATTTTTTCTTAAGGAATAACAAGTCCATTTTAAAATAACACATTTATGCTTAATTTGAGGGGTGTCTTTTTAAGGGTTAAGGACCAAAACTCAAGTTAGCCTAAATGTGCATGAGGTAGCACAAATAGAAACATATTTATGTAAGCTATGTATGAATTATTCAATGTTCACACACCAATCTGATTTTGCATTAAATTACATTGATAGAGGCTACCCGATCCTGACACAAATTAAACATTTGCAGAGTTCGACCCTCTCTTCCTTCCCTGTCCTGAATGTGTACTGGGGGGTGACCTTCATTATGCACAGACATTCTTTCAATTTTTCCAAAAACTGACAGGTACTAAACTCTGCCTGATGCTATTACTTTAAAGAAAATCAATGAAATATTATTATGTATATTTGTAAGACAGTTTTCTGGTCACTGTGGGGAATACAAACAAGTCAAAATCCCCTACTCTCAAAGACCTTAACTGCTGGTTGGAGAGAGGCTATTGACCAATAAGAAGTTAATAAAACTCTAACCAGGAGACAACCCCTTAGATGACAACCATGTTAATACTATAAGGCAGCTTGATGTTTATTCTATTATTTATTATATAATTTTACCTGAAAATATATAAAAGGAGTTAAACATGAGGATTCTGTAAGATAGAAAAACAATCAAATTATTCGCATGTATAAAGGCGTTGACATTGGCAATTTAGCATGTCTGCTGTTTTTCCTGCTACATCTGTACATTTTTTTAAAAGTCTGTATGGCTTCTACCTAGAACCCAAGGAATGGAAACAGCATTTTGGAGAATAATTTCCACTTTTCTTCAACTCTCCAGTTCTTCCTGTCATTAGACTCCTTATCATAGCATTGATCTCACAAATAATAATTTATAGGACACTGGTCAGATAGTCTAGCCTAAACTCGGATTTTGGCTCAAACCTCTATTAGTGTACAACTTCCCACACCAGGGTATCCTGTTCTCTCTCTCTCTCTCTTTTTTTCTCCTTCTGATCATAAACACAAACTTTCTAGTTATTTCTCCTTGGGTCTCTGCTCACTTGTCGTCTTTTCTTATATCCTTTTTGGGGAGGGGAGTGTCCTCACTTTCTCAAGCCTCCTTCTTTATACAATTACCATTCTTCCCATCAGACCGACCTAGGAGATGCTCCATACTTCCCTGTCCTCCTCCTTTCTGCCCGTCATAACAATCGACACTCTGTTATATCCATTTTGGTTTCAAAGATTATACAAAATTATCCACACATAAAAATCCTCCCTGATATTTATTGCAACTTTGAACGCACACATCAAGTCAATTAGGTGAAGTCTGAGCTTATTAGGCACGTCAAAAATCCTGTAACGTCAAGGTAGCCCGGAAACCCAATACTGTGAGGAACGAAATGCAAAAAGTCATTGTGATTTATAAATCAATATGGCACAGCAAACAGGATGAAACCAGGATCATGGATTAAGTCTGATGGTGTGGCTGGTGCGGCCCCTGCAGCCTCTGAAAAAGAATCAAAACCTCTCGACTAGGTGCACAATTCTTTACTTTGCTTCAGAGGCTCGAGGATAGCTCAGGCCCTAGCACAAAGAACTAGGGCTTCACTTGGACCAACACACAGCTTCAGCACATCCAACCTTGTGAGTTTTGCTGTTGGAAATCACTGAGAGTGAACAAAAGTGGGAGAAACTTATCCGAATGATCATTTTTGCCTGTTTTTCAAACCTCCATCAGCCTTTGACATTCTTGCCCCATTCAGCGACCAATAGGGTCCCTTTACCTGAAAATTAAGAACAATCCTGTCTGATTTTTTTTTTTTTAAAGGGTGAGGAGGGGTGTTTGGAACTGGTGACTAGATCCCTAGAAAGGAAAGGTCTATGATGTGAGGAGAGTAGTAATCTTGATAGTCTATGGACATAATATATACAGAGAGCTAGGACTCTTCTTTGAGTTTAGAGAATGCTGAAAATATTTCCAGGCTTTTAGACACCAGGCTGGCTTCAGGACTGGAAAGAGTGTTATACTGATCAGTCCTGACTCAGTCTGTGATTAACATAAAATAAGATGAAGACTTCCTAAACGAGAGTGAAAAAGATATTAACAACTTTGAAGTTAAATCAGCTAGAATCCAGGCAGGAGATACTAGGATGCTCAGCCTTGCATTTGTAGCTGTGAGGACTTACAGCTCAGTGATCAAGGAAGCGAGGAGATGACAGCAAAAGCAAAGGAGCAGAGCTGGTGGGCAGGAGGCTGGGAGTCAGCTGCCAACAGCGGCAGCACCTGAACCTCCGAGCCGTAAGGAGCGATAGCCCAGGGACGTTGCTCACCCATGCTCACTGCCACATCAAGTATCTAAGATGCGGAGCATTTGGTCATGTGAAACTGGAAGGCTTGTCTGGTACCCTACCTAAACACTTCTTGGTGTTGATTACTCTTAAAACATATTTACCCTTGGAATATTCTGAAATTCTCTGCATTTGCAAAATCCTTTAAGGACCAACTTCATACATATGTATTGACTCTAGCCTGTATGCAAGACATTTATAGCATGTTGTCATGTAGATATAATCATACCAGTGTCAAAAGTCTACTTACATTAAGATGTACAAAGGAACTACAGTATACATTTTTATAGTCTACATTTTATCAGGTCTACATCCCCATCCCACTGCATCCTAGGAAAATTAAGGCAGCTTCTCTGTCTCCTCTTGTTTTAACTGTTTCCTTTCCATAAATAATTCGCAACTGTTTGAAGCTTAGTTTCTGTCCCAAACTGACGTAAGTCCTATGACCTGGTTGCTCAGTAAATCATCAGTCTTTGAGAGTGCTTTTTTCCTTCTCCTGAAAATGAGTCTGAGTAAAAACATGGGTGTTATTGGGCACTCCTGATACTTGTTGTTGCATCCCTGGGATGAGATTCACTAAGCAGTTCCTCTGAGACCTTAGTTCTGCAGGTGTCCTCTGGTGAAGACCAGAATGCAATCAGGATCTATTTGCACTGACCTTGTCAGGGCCTACTGGTCCTTCTTCTTGTCTTGTCCCCACCCTTATCTCTTACAGGTGAGGACGTGTGGTTACAGGTGTCATTTGATCTCTGGCCTGCGGGCAGCCTGGCAGCCCTTTCTTTCTTTCTCTTGGGCTACTTGCTGTATCAATGCAAGGCTGTGGAAACTTCAGAATCCTTTCTGTCCTGCATGGAACTGGATAGGGTTCAGGAGTGCTTTTCATCTGCCCAGCCAGGTTGCACTGTCATTTTTATATAGACGCTGCTTCATCTTCATCCTCATCAGTGCAAATTCTGCCTGGGATGGTGTCTCCTGCAAGGCTCCCATGTGGGCAGTGGTCCAAGGGTGTTTCTCTATTTTCGCATTTTCATTCAAACTACATAACATGTCGTGGTAGTTTTAAGGGAGATCTGCAGATTCTTTGACACTCCTTCACAAACCATGGTGTTATACTTCCTCCCACTGAACATGACCTATCTCCAGTGACTTGTTTCTAATGAGTTGATGAAGCCACGCATTAATTTTCAGGCTAGCCAGGCCAAGAGGAAGCTATTTCCATACAGTCTGTGTCTCTCATCTGGTCTCTAAGTAGTGAGCCACCATGTGAGAAGTGCAGCTACCTTGATTTATCAGCTTGAGGGACAAGGGGAAGAGGTCACACAGAGTTAGAGACATTCCTGAGGAGGCTCCCCTGCCCCTTCCCCAGATGGCAGAGATGCCAGTGTCTTCCTAGCCTGGGTGTCAAGCCTGTGAACAAATGAGTGAGGGAACCTTCTGATGATTTCAACTCCCGTTTACAGTAGCTCTGGGTGACGGTGTGCGGCAGAGCCTGCCCAGGCTACACAGTCAAGCTCTTCTAAGGTACACATTATATTAAAAAGCCATAGTAACTGGAACACACCTTTTGCCTTCCCTCTAAGATGTGATCTGGAGAGGGGAGGGCAGGATCTCGGTGTTCCAATCCTGCTCCTTCTTGATCAGTTTGTCATTCTCAACCACCAAGGATCTGAAGGTCTAGGCTTTCCATCTCCTTCCCATGTCTGGTTGAAGTTTTTCCTTCTTAAAGTCTGTGATTAAGTTAGCATAACCTGCCTCTTGATATTTAAAAGGGGAGCTAAAGAACATGAGACCAATGGGTAGTTTCATCTCAGCAAAGCTGGGCTTTCGAGATTATTATTGGCTGTAGAATTCAAGGCAGTCCTCTTTGAGGTTCAAAGCTGATCTAGGTCTCATTCTTCTGGTCAGGGTCTGTGTTCTCTTTTCATATAATCTTCTGCCTCTTTGCGTAGCCAAGGAGAGAGAAGGCTGCAAGGAAAGGCAACCTAAGGATGAAATGGCGATGTGTCATTTTGTCATACTTAAAATAGTTTCTTCATTATACAAGGAAGCGTAAAACATGTTCCTTGTCCTTGAGAAGCTATTTGTAGAGGCAAGAAACAAATACAAAGAACACGCTGAAAACTCCCTGCATTGTTAGCTTCCAAATGAGTGATGCCAGCAGTGCTTGCATATTTCATGACATCATTTGGGATTAGAGCTATTAAAGACAACTTCAGGAGGGTGGTAGGACTTGGCATAGTCCTAATGACAGAGAGAGTAAAGAAGTAGGGAGGGTGTCTAGGTAGGAGGCCGTAATGACAGAGAGAGTAAAGAAGTAGGGAGGGTGTCTAGGTAGGAAAAGTGGCATGGGCAGAGGCATGGCAACAGGAGAGCAAGGAGGATGTGCAGGAAGCTGCATGGCGCCAACTGCGACAAGCACTGTGTCCAAGGGGTGAAAAGAAGATGGGAGCAGTGAGGAGCAGTGGATCAAATTAGCACCTGAGCAAGTTCAGCATTATCCTTTGGGGTGTAATTAGAATCCAGGAAAATATTTTTGGACAGGGAGATGACACAATGAGAACAGTGATTTAGTACTGTGATTCTGCCCATAGTACATATGAGGAGTTTGAGCTATCACAGTGCAATGAGAATCCAGGGAAGGAGGCTATGTTGCAATACATATAAAGCTCTTAAGACACAGTGTGGCAGGTTGCCATTGTTCAATTATTATTAGTTCTCACTATGGATATCATTTTTATCCTGTCTGAGGGTGATGAAGAGAGAAGTTGTCTTCTTGAAGATAGTGGCAATGAATCTGGATTTAAAATAATAAGTAGAACTAGGTAAGTAGACATCTAGAGTTGAAATTCTAAAAATGGAATAACAAGAGAAAAATGGAAACAGGAAAGTGAAATGATTACTGAGAATCTATGTGTGGGTCAGTTAGGTGAAAACATCGATCAAGAGTTTGGAGACAAATTACCCTCAATATTCCGCTAAAGAATATATATAATAGTAATAGCTTAATATGCTCTGTGTACACTAAACTCTCCTATTTGTTTTTCCAGTGTAATCCTCACAACCACCAAGGGACAAGTAACACGCTTCACCAGTATTACAGAGGAGGAAATCCAGTCCAGTCACACATTTAACAGGTGGCATTGTTTAGATAAAAACCCAGCTTGGTGTGATTGAGCCTGAGTTTTAATTATTCTCTTTATATGGCTTAGGTTTTAGTAAGTCCAAGGGGAGCCAGTAAAGGCTTCAGTGTAGGAGAGTAATATAAATAGGACTGTATTTTAGGATGATTCTGCTAGCTGTAGTGCATTGGATAGATTTATTAGAGATAATTAGAAACTGGAGCACAATGAAGAGGTTATTGCAAGTATTGGAGATTTGAACCATGATGGATGTCCTGGGATTAGAAATATTTCCAAGGTAGATACACACAAGAGAGTGGATATTGAGTTAGTGAGAAATCAAAGACAATGGTGATATTTCAGAGCGTGTAGGATATTGATATCGGTATCCAATAGGAAATAATGTAGGCAAATCTATATTGCTAAGGGCCTGGAAAGGAAGGGGTTGAGAGGACAAGGAGTGGTGATGAACTTGACCTTAAATGTGTCTTAAAGTTGTTAGTTATGAAAATATAACAGAAATGTTCTACAAGTTTTTTTTTTTTAAACTTGAACTAAAAAGACAGGAAAAAACTAGAGAATATTCTACGTAGAGCCTGTGAGAAATAAATGTCCAGCAGCATTTGAGGTAAAGTGAAAAACCATAACTTCAGACTAATAAAAATCAACACAAGATGAAGGATGTGAGCTACTTGCAGAATCGTTCCCAAAAATAACCCATTGTAAAAGTGATCACTGAGTGTTGTGGTGATAGAACTAGGTCGTTTTCTGCATCTGAGTGGAAAGTCAGAGGTCTCTTGTAACAGAAGTGCATCTCAAATCCAAATGTGACTAAAGTGACATAAGGCGGTGGTGTTGATGACAAACCTAGCACAGGGAAGTATTATAATGATGGACACCTACCAGGTGGCTGTAGGAAACTCTGCATTAGGAGACTGGAGAGTGAGGTTGTCAGTGTCATTCTTGTACTGTCTGGCAGGGAGAATTCTCTGATGCTAATAACTACTCCTGATTATCCAGATAAAAATCACCACCAAAGAGAGGAATGCAATGCATCCAGCCACCATGGCTTGATCAAAATTTCACTGAGAAAATGTTTAACTCTTTTTTTCTTTTCTCTGACAGCAACCTCCTGGTCATTATTTTGTTTCCAGCAGGAGGAAGGGGCCTTGGCCAGTCACTCAGCAATCAAACATCTCATGAGCTCACAAGGAAGGTTTCTTTCTTGAGTTGTCTTTATCACTGAGAAGTAGATAAAAACAAGCTTAAGAAATACCAATACAGCAGAGAAGCTACTGGATTTAGAGTGGCTACATCAAAAAGCAGATGTCCCTTCAGGAAAATCCTAAAAAGAAATCTTTCTTTCTTCTTCTTATGGCTCTTCTTTAAACATAACAAAAATAGGATAGAGTTAAATTCCTGGAGTATGGGATTGCTAGGGGGGTGGGGTGGGAAGTATGAAGATAAGAGACAGAGACAGAGGTGGAGAGAAAGAGAGACAAAGAATGGCGTTTAAATGTGGAACCTTAGAAAATACTGGTAATGGAGTATTAAGAGGTGGAAATGGGAAAGGATGTGTTAAAGGGTAGAGAGAAGGAACAATCGTGGAGGGCAAGAAAACTACCACATCCTAGCAGCCAAGGAGAGAAACGGTTTGCCCAGAGGCCAGGCACGGTGGCTCCTGACTATAATCCCAGTACTTTGGGAGGCTGAGTTGGGAGGATTGCTTGAGGCCAGGAGTCTGAGAACAGCCTGGACCACATAGCAAGACCCTGTCTCAATAAAATAAAATAAAAATTATCCAGACATGATGACTCACACCTGTAGTTCCAGCTACTCAGAAGGCTGAGGCAGGAAGATCACTTGAGTTAGGAGTTCAAGATCCTGTCTCAAAAAAAAAATGAGTTTCGTGGGCAAATGCAGAAGATAGTGTTAGATATGTGAAAATAAGTTCACTGAATTCAGTGAATAGACACCTGAGAAAATCATATAGAATTGTTTGGGTGGGGGTCAGAGGCATAAATCAGATTGGAAAGGCAAGTAGCGGGGCAAGGACATGAAGAATGGTGATGGTAGCCAGTTGTTTTTCAGAAGCTTGATGTTTAGACATAGATGAAAAATGAGACACTGGCTTGTGGCTTGAGACAGAGTTTTATATGCTTTTGTAGGAGGGGGGTTTGCATGGTGGAAGTGCACATGTACATGCATATTGCAGCAGGACTGGCTTGGAAAGTACAGATTGAGTCTCTTCCCCGGGGTGGACAGCCACAGTGCTTTCCCAGACAGTAACTGTGCTTTCCAATAGAGGCTGTTAAAGGAGATGTCCTTATTCTGGGACAATGCTTCTTGAAATTGCATTTTTAACAGTAGATATCTATACCATGTCATGACAACTTTTTGAATCAGTGTCACATTGTGAACTGTCATAGCCAGTGTTCATATTTCCACACTCTTCCCAATGCCAGGATATGGTATATTAGCAAATTCTTCATTGTGGTGAGAGGAGTGATAAACGTCAGTTTCTTAGCTATATTGAATGGGATTTTCCCCATATCTCTGTTGTATTATAGATGATACCTGGAGTCATTAACTAGGGCTTATCAAGGAAGTACTGGATAGTTTGAGTGACAGGTGAGGGTTTTACAAATAGCAGATAAATTCAAGTGCCTTTTTTTCAATCTTTGTTTTTCTTGACAGCTCTGCATTATCTAATGCTCCTAATGGCTTTCTTCTTGCATGCCCTTGTCCCAGGAATTTTTCTTTCTTTTCTTTTTTTTTTTTTTTAAAGTATTTTATTTATTTATTTATTTTTTCTTTTATTTATTTATTATTATTATACTTTAAGTTCTAGGGTACATGTGCATAACGTGCAGGTTTGTTACATATGTATACTTGTGCCATGTTGGTGTGCTGCACCCATCAACTCGTCATTTACATCAGGTATAACTCCCAATGCCATCCCTCCCCCCTCCCCCCTCCCCATGATAGGCCCCGGTGTGTGATGTTCCCCTTCCCGAGTCCAAGTGATCTCATTGTTCAGTTCCCACCTATGAGTGAGAACATGTGGTGTTTGGTTTTCTGTTCTTGCGATAGTTTGCTGAGAATAATGGTTTCCAGCTGCATCCATGTCCCTACAAAAGACACAAACTCATCCTTTTTTATGGCTGCATAGTATTCCATGGTGTATATGTGCCACATTTTCTTAATCCAGTCTGTCACAGATGGACATTTGGGTTGATTCCAAGTCTTTGCTATTGTGAATAGTGCCGCAATAAACATACGTGTGCATGCGTCTTTATAGCAGCATGATTTATTCAGTTAGGAAAAGAAGAACTAAAATTGTCCCTGTTTGCAGATGACATGATTGTATATTTAGAAGTTTCCTTTCATACTGCGCTGACCTTATCTCTTTTTCCTGAATCAAATGCTCTTTTTTGTTTTTCTAAATTGTCTTTCCCCTTTGCTTCCTCATTCATTTGGGTTTATGTCAACTTTCATCTTATTTCCTCTTTCCTCTCAAGGTAGTTTTTCTCAATATCTCATCCAGTCTTATGTCTATCTCATTTATATAATTTGTCCTTTTGCTGTGTCAGCACTATTTTTGGGTGCAGCTTTCCAAATTTAATTGCAAAGTCCATAGTCCTTTCAACGTGTACATGCATAAAACTCAAATGTGTTATCTTTCCTGGTTTAAAAAAGGAGAAGAAAAAAGTTGTTTGACCACATAAAAATATTAAAACATCTATGGTTCAATAATATCATAAGCAAATAAGAAATTAACATAAAATATTTTTATTAAAAATGACCAGGAAAAAAATTCATTGTAAAGAAGCTTTTATAAACTTTTTTTTTTTCTTTTTTGAGATGGAGTCTCGCTCTGTTGCCCAGGCTGGAGTGCTGTGGCATGATCTCGGCTCACTACAACCTCCACCTTCCGGGTTCAAGCAATTCTGTGCCTCAGCCTCCTGAGTACCTGGGATTACAGGAACCTGCCACCATATCCAGCTATTTTTAAATTTTTTTTTTTTAGTAGACATGGGGTTTCACCATTTGACCTGGCTAATCTTGAACTCCTGACCTCATGATCCACCCGACTTGGCTTCCCAAAGTGCTGGGATTACAGGTGTGAGCCACCATGCCCAGCCTTATAAACATATTTTTTAACTAACAACCCAGTAAAAAGAATGGAAATGAGTTTACAATTTATAAAAGAAAACTATACGTGGCATTGCATGAATAAAAATTATCAATATTAATTTTCATTAGTAAAAAGTGCATAATTTAAATGTAATAAAAATATTTACTCCAAATAAGCAAGTATGAAGTAAGATAATACTTAATGTGACCAAAAATACAAAAGAACACCATTATTTAACATATATTAAAATTAGTGTAATTTTTTCCTAAAGAAAATAATTATCAAGAGACTTAAAAACACTGATAATTATTGACTCATTTTTTCTGTTTCTAGGTTTATATGGTTAAGTATAATCCCATATATACACAAAGACATAGGCACAATAATTCCCACTTCAATAACAATACATCAGTGTGAACCATCCCTCCGAAAACATTTGCCATGATCTTACCATAAATGCTAAGTGGCCAAGTCTCACCCACCTGAACTGAGCTTGACAATTTCATCATCCATATGATACTCATATACCTCAATATTAAAATATCTTAACATTGCTCCTATTAATTCCACAAGAGGCATAAACCTGGACAGTCCAAGGAGATGGGTGGTAACCCAACTAGACCAAAGCGCTACATTACGTGTGTGTTTGTACTGATTTGGGTGGATCCTCTATGTCTATCCTAATCCAAGAGGTAGCTGACATTAGATAAAGATACTGTATGATCAAGACAGATATAGCTAAAAGTGTCTAGATGGTCTAAAAATGAAGCAACGACAATGAAAGTATGTAAATGTCTGATTATTCCAGACTATTTTGTTTTGATGCCATGATTTTGGAATATCAAGTCTCATGTAGAGTCAGTAAGAGTCTATTCAATGGGTTTCCATCCTGTATGATTAGCAGAAAGCTGGACTAACAATGTCTTACTTGTTGATAGTCTTCAGCATACTTCATCCCGAATATGCCATTCTTGTCACCTACCTATCTGAAGACATACTTTGTTATACATACACGCACACACACATGAACAAAATAAACTAAAGATTACAAAAGCACTCGTTTGGACCCAAAATAATATTTTTCTAAATAAAACCACTCTACCTTAAGAAAAAAATTGTAAATTCATGATTTGCATACCATGATTCATTCCTGAAAACTTCAATTGCTTAAAACTAATTTGTTGACTACCCATTTCTGCAGAAAAAAAAAAAAAAAAAAAAAAAAAAGAAACTGTGCCTGAAACTGAACCTTCAAAATAAGATGAGGTCTCTGGAAATTCTTGCAGTCTGATCTGAGAGCTTGGCCTTTTTCTAAGTGGTCCGATACTGTGGTGTCGATGCACAGGAGACTCGATGTGGCCAGGAAGCGTCAATCAGACAGTCTCATGTTGGGAAAAGTTGTCTGTTCTCTCTCAAATTCTCAAAATACGACTGGATTAGAGTTTCTGGCTCACAATACTGCTTGCTTTTGGGTAGTGTAATATCCCATTGCCAAATATTGCACTGGTAACTGTATTGATAGCAGTGGATGTGACTTTGACAGAGAAACTGCCCAGGATGTTCTGTTGTAGCATGTGGCATATGTCATTTGAAAAAAAGCACTGCTTGAACAATATATTTCATAACTGTTTTTCCCTTGGGACGTCTAAAATAGATATGTGGGAAATAGCAGATGAATCACGGGCAGCTTGAAATTTAGTCATAAGCATAAATGTTCTAAGAGTGTACAACAGGACTTTGCGTCCATCAGTGAGGATAACAAGTCTGTCATTGGATAGATCCTAAGTGAAATTAGATATAAAAGAGAAATACATTGAATTTACTGGACAACATTCTTCAGATCTGCTGGGACATATTTTCATTTTCTGTGAGTACTGGAATGGATTGGGACAAGGTGGGTGTCAAAACTTTAGGCTAGACAGAACGGAAGCATTTTATCCTAGCAAAGGTCAGCTCCCGAAGACTGTGGAATGAACAGCAAGGAGACGTGATAAATAATTAAGGAATAAATGCAATGCAAAGTATTTACTTCTGTTTTCTTGATAATAGGTATTCTTTTACAACTTACTGGAAGCCACAGGCTGTTTTGAAAACCAATTCTTTCAGGGGCTGTTTCATTTTCTTACATGTATGATACATTCTGCAGGTAGAAATAGTAGGGCCCTCACTCTAAACCTGCGATTTCCACAACCCCTCCAAGCTTTCTTACCACAGTCTTGGGATGCTCACTTCCTTGGTGTTCACATTCTGCTCCGTCCTATCCTTCAAGTCTCATCGCTGCGGCTGGCTGCTCATCAGAGCTCCGCTGTCTTGTTCAACGCCTGCCAGTGACTGCCTTCTTGCCCCGTTGATTGTTTGCATTATTCATACCACATACCACTCTTGGAAATTATCTTACTTATGACTGTGATTTCTGCTTACAGCTTTTCTCCCCTGTTTCTCTCAGGGAATGAAAGACCCAGGAGAGGAGGGATGGGGACTCCCCTGTCAATCTCTGGGTAATTGTGGTGCCTGTCAAGGGTAGACACTTAATAAATGTATTTTGATTTCACTGAATGAAGTCTTTACTTATCAGGTACCAATTTCCCTCCAGGGGAAAATAGCACATAACTTGGGTGCTCACAGAGCCACAGTGATTGTGTTGACAAGAAAAGTCTTCCTGTCATGGTAGCTGTTCACTCACATGTGACATGGGGCACACTGCTGTCGCTTTCTATTCACACCAGTTTCTGTGCCCAGAAAAACCACCAGCTGCTGGGGTGTCAGGGCTGTGGCTCTGCTCAGAAAATGTAATCAGAGTCTTAGAGGCTTAGCCTTTGCTGTCACCAAGTTGACTGCTTCACAATCCGATTCTTTGCAATTCATTCTTCAGGGACTGGTCACTGGTAACTAGTTCATACCACCTAGATATGTACGAGGGCCATTGTTTTACTTGTTCTGTGGCACAATCGCCTGACTTTGAGCTGTCTACAAGTATTTAAACTCATCAAAAATGATGTTTGTCTTTAATAAGATAGAAACATATGTGGAACATACCATACAATTGTTTCTCAGAGCTGCTAAGTTTCAAAATTCATGTAAGAGGAAAATAAAATTCCCCTTGCTTTCCATTCCCTACCTCATTGCTGCTTCAGCTGTTTTCTCATTGCAACCGGGGTTTTTTGCAGTTTTGTTTTTAATAAACACTGATTATGATCATGATTGCTTGCCTAAATGGAATAAACATTTAAGATTTTTTTCATGTGTATTGAGCTTCTGCAGGACTGAAACTGAAATTTAAATGTGAGAATTCAAGGCCAATTTTGTTATCAATAGTCAGAATGACAAGAGCTCTAAAATTTCAAGTCATGAATTTTTCATACCAGGGTGTTACAAATGTATCTTTACTCCTTACAACAACCATACCGAGGGGAAACAATTTTCATTCTACATGCGAAAAACCCAGACTCATGGCAGGACTGTGCCATGAAATTTCTTCTAAATCTGTTTTATTGTATATAGTTTCTCAATCTAAATATAAAACCAGAGTTGTGTGTTATCTTTGGCTTTTGAAGGGAATGAGAAGATAAGTCATCTAAAAATTTTACATGTACCACAGGGAACAGGAGACTTCCGGGCGGTCATTGCCATGTGCATATCCTTGTATTGTGGACGCTTAGAAAATGCTTGTGCCCAGCTAGTGAAATGGCCCAGGTCTGATGAAGATACAACCATCCCTCACCCTGCACGCTTTTCATGCAGGGAAAGGTGTCCGAGCCACTCTGCCATATAGAACAGAATCATCTGTTTGGCACTTAATAATTAATTTCGTTTATCATTCTATTGGCTGTGTTACGTTAACTTACTGTGTTGTAACTTGCCAAATAATCACTTGTGCTGTGTTGTATAAGGTGTACTGAGGGAGGAAAATAAATGATTGCTTATGTAAAAAGAAATTAAATAATGTGAGGTCATGTTCAAGAGCTATGTAAAGTATTTGAATATTTTGAGTAAAGTGTTATTTAGATACATTCCATTTTAGAAAGAAAATTAAATTTGAATTTGGATAATGTAAACGTCCAAAGATTAACACTATAAATGTCACTGGGTATTTTTGACATAGATCATTTATTTGGAAATTTCTAAAATAAAGAAAAGGGTGATTTTTCTTTTTAACTGTGAACATCAAACTTTAAAAATAAATAACATATTTGCTTCAGGGTAAATTGATGTATCTCCCTCTATATTTATACCTTAAAAGAATTTGCAGGTAGGCAGATGTTGCAATCCTTTATAGAAACATTTGTACTGTCTTTTATTTTTACTTCCCCGTTGATGTGCATGAAGACAATGACATGTGATCCCTGACAGTTTATTTACCAATAGGACAGAATTCAGTATGGTTTGAGAATTTCTCTTTCAAATGATAAGCTAGTGGATTCATTTTGCAATGAGCTATTTCTTTCTTTCTTTTTTTTTTTTTTTTTTTTTGAGACGGAGTCTCGCTGTGTCGCCCAGGCTGGAGTGCAGTGACCGGATCTCAGCTCACTGCAAGCTCCGCCTCCCGGGTTCCCGCCATTCTCCTGCCTCAGCCTCCCGAGTAGCTGGGACTACAGGCGCCGCCACCTCGCCCAGCTAGTTTCTTGTATTTTTAGTAGAGACGGGGTTTCACCGTGGTCTGGATCTCCTGACCTTGTGATCCGCCCGCCTCGGCCTCCCAAAGTGCTGGGATTACATGCGTGAGCCACCGCGCCCGGACTCAATGAGCTATTTCTATGACACCTAGTTGGACTTTTAAAGATAAAAATCTGGATCTCTCTTGAATTTTTAATAATTTTGGTGTTTTTGAACTCTCTAAATATTTTACTTGATTTTAAAATAACATTTTTTCCTAAAAACTGATGCTTTTCTTAAAAGGTTAATGTGTTTTTTAAAAATGTCTGCTCCACAGTCTTTTATAAAACATTGTTATAAATCAGTTGACCTAGGGAAATAAGACAAAATACAATTATGGAAAAGAAAGCCAAAATGTGCTGAAGTCATAGATTTGCAATTTTACTTTGAAAGGCATTCTTCATAGCACTTAACACCCCCTAACATTCATCCTTGCGCTTGTTAACTCAGGCCTCCATCCTATAGAATATAAGAAAATAAAAACAAATTTTTGTGTCTTTTGTTCCATTTTGCATTCAGCACTTTGAACAATTAGAACATTTTAGATGCTCAGTAAATTGTTGAATAAATATTTGCTGACCATAGTTAGGGACCTTGCTTTTCAAATACTAACAGTGAATAAACTGCATTAGGGAGGTTGAAACTGATTTTGTTTTGAGACTGAAATTAATGCTACTTGAGTCCAGTACTCAAGTAGCTTATTTAACTAATTTAATATTAATTGAGCTCAATTGAGGGTTTAACAGTTTTCCAAGTGGGAACTCTGTGCAGAAAAATTTGAGTCAAAGCATTGCCCAGACAACCCATGCCCTCAGAAAAGCACCAACACTAACAAATATAAGCCATGGAAGAAATGGGGGAACAGGAAGGAAACATGTCTTTGGTTAATTTGATCAAAGAAGAATGGGTTCATCCAGAAAACAAAAACTGTGTGGTTCATTTTGCTTGTTTGACTACGTTGGATTTTCCAAATCTCCAAAAGCAAATATGCTTGCAGAAGAGAAGTGTTAAAGAAGAGTGTTTATCTGGATGACTTGTCACTGTTCTTATGCTTTGGTACTTGCAAAATCTGTATGAATAAGCTGTAAAATTTTATTTGAGCGTAACTAAAGATTATTACTTTGTAGAAATATCTCCTGGCCACAGGAGGCCACTGTGGCTGCAATTATAAATCCCTGACACCAGCCTGCCATGCAGAATAGTGTAACTAATTTTTAATATGAATACCACTTGTCTAACACTTAGCATGTTATGTTATAGAATACTTATCTGCGTGTCCATCACATCCTTTGTATTGTAATTCCCTCAGGCCCTATGTGTTCCTACATTCCCAGCAAAGATATACTTTATATTATAATTTTAATAATTATGAGGATCTTATCCAGTTTATCTAGGTCAACTTAGTATCATATGTATCGCATAGATTATTTTATAAGGAATAAACAATATTTAATTTAATTAAATTATAACATTGGCCATAATAGAAAGGTTAGTAAACAGATTGAAAAAGAAAGGAGAAATAGTAAATCTCCTTTAACGTATTTGGGTAGATTCATAGGCTCCTATAGTAATATCTTTCTACAAAATTACTGCTTACAGAACTTCTTAAAAACTCTTGTATATTCTGGAATGATGAACTTAAGGCATCTGTAAAATCAATTCTAAAATCACAAAGAGATACATTTTGTTTATGTCCAAATCTTTATTGTGCATACTATATAAACATTTCCTTCTTTCAGATTATTAAATAATTGGTTATTGTTTTAAAAATTAATTTTTGGCCGGGTGCGGTGGCTCAAGCCTGTAATCCCAGCACTTTGGGAGGCCGAGACGGGCGGATCACAAGGTCAGGAGATCGAGACCATCCTGGCTAACACGGTGAAACCCCGTCTCTACTAAAAAGTACAAAAAACTAGCCGGGCAAGGTGGCGGTGCCTGTAGTCCCAGCTACTCGGGAGGCTGAGGCAGGAGAATGGGGTGAACCCGGGAGGCGGAGCTTGCAGTGAGCTGAGATCCGGCCACTGCACTCCAGCTTGGGCGACAGAGCGAGACTCCGTCTCAAAAAAAAAAAAAAAAAAATAAATAAATAAATAAATAAATAAAAATAAAAAAAAAGAATTTTTAGTTTTTTTATTTAACGTAACTTAAAGAGAAGTTTGTATACTACAATAAATAAAAATTTCTCTAAAACAGGATTCATGAGTAATTTAGTTTGCCCCCAGTGTAATCACTGTTTAATAGTTTTATCTGTATTTTTGAACAGTCTGGATTATTTATTTTACTCTCATCAAGATTCATAAACAGTAGAACTGTTGACTGATTTGATTGCTTTTATAATATTTATTAATCAGTAAAGATTAATAAAGTAAAGAAGTAAAGAAGAGGCCAGATGCATGTTTATAAAATTCAATTTGCAGTTTAAATCCGCTTAATTAAAATGTTTCAGTACACAAGTTTAGAATATTTGGAAGTGTTCTGTGAAAGCTGAATCAGCAAAACAGAGGATAAGGCACATTTAACATTGTTAGCTTTACACAGTAACTGTTCTGATTACTTTTCAGTAGTTTATTACAGCAGAACGTTTAGAAATTATTTCAGTTGTGTATTCAAGAAAATACCTTTCTACCTATGCATGTCGTTCTTTGCTCTGTGAGTTCTCCTGCTGCTCCAGCTCTTATAGATACAGTAATAAGCTGGTGATGTTTTAAGCTAGCTACTATCCTGTTACTACTGTGTTTTTGTATTCAATTAAATCGGAGTGTTTCTTATAAGTAACAAATGTAGCCTTGTGTTGGGAAAATGGTGAGTAACACAGGGCTCTGGTCCTAGGAACAGTCATAGCACAGTGGAGCAGAAATCCTATAAACGTAGACATGAAACACAATGTGTTAAAAACGACATTAAAGGTATGCCCACAATGTTTTCACAACACAGATGCTGAATGAAGTAAGTCTGCTTTGCAAAATTCGAGCAACTCTTTGTAAAATAGGGTTGATTTCAGTAGATGGAGAGAAAAGTTCTAAGGAGAGAAAAGGTGATAATGAAATATCAGTGACAAAAGTAACAATAGCCATTGATTTTTTGAATACTTAGTACGTACCCAACTTTTTATACTATTACTCAAAATTAGGTAATGAAACAATCGGAGCGATTTTTTCGTTTAACGAACAAGGAAATTGAGCTATAGTTACACTAAGTGAATTGTTTAAAATCACATTGCATTCATTGGTTCATGTGTTCATTAATGTATTCAAAATTTATGTCAATCACTGCATTAATTACCAGGGATGTGGGACCTGCCTGCAAGGAGCTTTCTGTCCTGTAGATCCAGCTATAAAACAGCAGAACTGCTCTTAGGGGGTCATCTGGATATAGTCTATGCTCTTAATCTGCAAGGGCAAAGAGAGTTTGAAGTAAGCTAGTGGTCAAGTGTAGCTGAATCTGAATACCAGTCTATAAATAATAGTGCCTAGAGGGTAACATTTGAAAGAGATATCTGAGCTAAATTTATTTCTGTCATGTTAGGGAGTTTGAACTTCACCTGGTAATCTGATACTGTAAGAAAATCTAAAGCAGGTGTGTGACATTATCAGATGGCGTCCTAAGAAGACAGTCATGGCCACATTGTAAACGAGTGATTAAATGGAGGGGAGCTGGGAGACAAAGTTCATAGCATGAAGGCAGAAAATGAAAACATAATCACAGAGGATTAAGTTATTTATAAAGCATATACATACACCCATCAGTGGAGTTTGAGGTATTTAACTTATTCCATATTTGGAATGAAAGCTTGTTTGATTTGTTTTTGACTTCAATTAAAAAATACTTTTAAATCACTAATTTTTTCCTGGGGCAGTCTTATATATTGAAAACAAACAAACAAAGTAAAACACTACCTTATCAAAAAACAGAGACCTCATTTAAAATTTTGAATCTGTCCTTTATAATTTGTATGAATGATGTTAAACCCTTCAGATCTTCTCATATTGACTAATTACATACACCTTACATATATAAATATTGAAAATGCTTAACAAAGAGTAAGCTCTAAATTATGATCGTTTTTGATCATTATTATTTTTCAACTATGAAAAATGCTAATATAACTCTTGATTATTTTCATTTATAATATTAACTAAAAAATAGTTTCCAAATTAGAAATGGGTTGAGATGAGAGAATAAGAAAAAAGCAAATAGCCTAAACTGGAGATAAGTCTAATTTTAATTCAAAAGGGCATATTTTAGTACTGTCAAAATCATCGATCAGATGATGATATTAAATTTCCTGTAAATTACATATGTCAATATTTGTAAGCTACTGATTCAGACGGCATCCCTGCTGCATTGTGTAATTCCTAAATTTGTGCGCGTTTGAACTGTGTTTCCTGAGTGTATTTCAGATTAATTTTTGCAGCTCTACTGCTAGTGAGGTGTTTTGAGAAAATTTGGTGTAAGACAGGAGTGTCAAGCTTTATGAGGGTTGGGTTTTGGCAAACAATGGTCCTGAGTTTGGATTCCATGATGTCTATCCCCAGATTTGCCTGAGTCAGTTGAGATGTGACACTTATTTTCCATTCGCTAATTCCTTTAGAAACACGGATGTGTGGGAGATAAAGAGTCACCCCATGTTTTCCAAGCACCCAAATCCAGAAAATGTTTTGTGGATTTGGAATAGATTTTAAAATGAATAATTTTATTAGTTGAGATTATGCAAAATAGGGAAAGATTTTTTTTTTTAATACACACTAGCCTTTTCCATTAATAACTGTAGAGCACCTCTAGAATCAGGCTTCAATGTTGTAATTTGCAACCCCAAGAAAGTCAAATTGGGGCCATATAATTTGAACCAACAGTAGGGATCAAAACAAAATGAAACAAGCGTTCCCACTTGTCTTCTTTCCAGAGCTTAACTGCCATAAATAGCACCTGAGTTGATTTATTCCCATAAGAAGGCCAGTATAGATTGCTTTAGAACGTTCCAGTTGCTAGGAGACAAAAATGCCCATTAAAAAGAAATGGAGCAGTCTCTTTACTAAAAAAGTTTGCAAAGCATCTAATCTCCTTGTTTGTATGTTTGTGTCGCTGAGGTCCTCCACAGGAAAGTGTATTCCACTGATTTTCTTAGAGAGAGAGACGAGTATCCTATTATTAGGCAGGTAACAATTTTTCTTCATTACCATAAAGATTTTAGTTTTAAGGCAGAAACAATTTAATAACGGCTCTTACACTTCCATGCTTGAGAATTCAATAAGGCCTATTTTCACACAGCAGGCATATATGGCTTGTATTAATTTCAGAATAAGAATGGATCCATTATTATGTGTTTGAGTAAAGTAGTGAAAAAATTGTAGTGCAAGAATGTTGGTGTCCTTCAGTAGTTCTACAGGAAGGGAAACAGCAAAGAACTCAACAGATATTAAAATGATTGCAGAGGAAGGAAGAGTTAGTACCTATGAAAGGATATTGGACTACAAATCAAGAGGTTTCATGTTATTATCATATCTGTCAACAGGCTAAGTGTCCTTGTATAGTCAGTTAAACAGCTTGGATCTCAATTTTCTGGTCTAAATACAGAAAGTCTCTCTCTCTCTGTCTCTCTCTCTCTCTCTCTCTCTCTCTCTCTCTCTCTCTCTCTCTCTGCGTATGTGTGTGTGTGTGGGGTGGGTGTGAGTGTTGTGCAGGATGTGTGTGTGTGTGTGCGCGCCACAGCAGTAGATATCACCAATTTAATAATCTCGTCTTTCCATAATTATTCATTGACAGTTTACTGTGCTAGAGAGATTAAACAAATTCCTAACTTTAGGAAATCTGCAGTGTAATGAAAAAGATAGATAAATAGCCTATCAAAAGACAATTCTAATGCTAAAAGTAAGGACAGGACTAATTACAATATTTCACTTGGATTTTCATGCATGAATCCTTTCTATGACGCACTTAAGCTTCCTGTCCACCTTTATACCCCCAGTGCTGCTACCTAGACGTCGAATGATAATTCATTTTGTGGCGTAAAAAATGATACCATGCTAGTAGATAGTCTTCCAGGGGATTGACAGTGTTATAGGTATAAAATCTATTGCCATGAAGCCATGGTAATAGAAGTCATACATTTTCAGCTAGTGTAGTTAGATACTTCTACTATATATAAAATTATATAACATAATATTTTGTTTTCCCTTTTAAGCAATAACAATTTAGCTGCTAATTTTGTAACTTCCACTTTGGTATCTTTTGGTTAAGAGACAAGTGGGCTGGTTCAAATGGATTTCCAGTATCTCTAGAATATAAAAAATACAAATATAAAAATTGTGGTCTCAGAAATATTTAGAGATCTTTAGAATTGTTTATTTGAAATATTAAGAAGAAGGAAAACATCTATACAATATTTTTTACATTGTCTGTTCTGTTCTTTAAATAAAGTTACCAGCCAGCATTTATGTAATCCTAAGGAAAAAGAAGTCAAGTTACTAGAGAAATATTGACATCTAGGCTTTCAGAGAGTCCAAACATATTTGCAAATAATAAGATGTTTTGAGGGGCTTTCTATGTAAAAGAATTAGCAATAAACCCAGTCAATATAAATCACGAATTCAAATTAAAGTTAGATTTTTCTTCTTGCCCTACCCAGCATCTCTGAAATGTTTTCACAAAACAGTTGTAATTTGTCTTCTTCCTCTTTCTACCTAGAAGTCACTAGGCCATTGCTTTTTATTTTTTTTTAAATTAATGAACTGCCTTTTTTCATCTTCTTTATTTTCTTTATCTTCATTCCTTTACACTTATAAAGGATACTAATGCTACACATAAGTTTGGGAGTTTTACTTTCTAGGACATGCTTTTACATTTTTTATTGTGTTTGTGTGCTTGTTCAATGTTCTCTCTGGTTTTACAGAGCAAACCAAAGTATAAAAATTATCTTGCACTTCAAATTCTGTTACATTGTTAGTGTAGTTGAAACATTTAAGCACTTGTTTTTTTATTAATCAATAACAAAAATGGATTTCATTGTTCTTAAATGAAGACCAATGGACTCTTTAAAATTTGCTAGACTTTTTGAGTTCTACATGTAAATATAGCAGATGCTTGGGAAGCTCTCACTTCTTCATCTGGGACTGCAACAGCTTAGTTTAGTAAGGCAAATGGGGTCATTTTGTTTGGTCTACAAGGCATACGTAATAGGGTCAAGGTCATAGATTCAATTCCACTTCAATTAGCTTTGCCCCTTTTCATTTCCATGGGCTGAATTTCTAAGCATAGACATCCATCCAACAAAGAAATCCATGTGCCGGCCAAAGGGGAAATAATGAGAATATGGGGATGGATCCATAAAAACATGTCACAACTTAAGAAAAATAAAAACAGCTTATAAGCCAGCAGCTCAGAAATGATTGAATAGTGACAAACTGGCTGATTCCTAATGCCAAGAGGATATTTGAAGATGATGCATAAGTACCTTCCAAAATCAAACATTTGTCCATAAATGTAGAAGACTGTAGGGGATGAAGAAATGTGTGAAACAGTTTCCCCTTTAATGAAGGACTGTTGTCTGAGATGATTCAAGTGCTGTTGACACGTCCCTTCGGCTCGCAGCCCTTTCAGAGACTGCCTCACCCCTTTCTCTTGCAAGAGCAGCCAAAATCCTTTACCTGATTCCTGTGGGGGAAGGAGAATAAAGGCCAGGCCATCTCGGTCCAATGCTGGACAATTCAGACAGGCCAGTCTAGCTCTTGAGCTCCCTAAGGGGTCAGCTGGGGCTGTGGTTGGTCCTGAATGAGAGCTCAGTTTCTCCCTCTGTCAATTTTTTTGTCCTTCCCATCCTTCCCACACATATGGATCCCAAGGGCCCTCCTTAATATAAACATCCTATGTACTAAACTCCAGTGCAGAGCCTGCCTCCCGGAAAACCTGACTGTTGCAAGTACTTTTTCAGTTTCTATTTAATGTCAGAACATGGCTTCATAATTTGCAGGTTCCAATGCAAAATGAACACACAGGGGATCTCTTTAAAAAACTGTAAGACTCTAGATGGTGTTGCAGAAAATTAAACCAAGTGTGCAGTCTTCTACAGGCAGGACCAATGTGATGACACTGATTGCATGCCCACCCTATTTAGGCAGAAATCACTGTTGTCATTAAGAATTCAGAGACTATATAATCATATTTCTGATGATTTACCACAGGAGATAATACAAAGACATGCGAAAATTCAAAGAATGGGACAGTTTTAGAGCCATGTGAATAAATTCCTGGTAATAAAATTTGGCCATAGGCATTTTATTAAACACATTGACAAGAAACATAATTTTGTAAATTACTGCATGAAATTACAGCAATATCTGAAGCTATAAATATAAGAAATAGAACAACTTTTATTTAAAATTTTGAACTTTGAACACTTGTAGCACAAAAGACAGTGAAATTACTTAAAATTTTAAAAAGACTCTGATCTTATGTGAGCTAATGTCATGATCACTAATATGTGCAAACACCATTCAAAAGGTTTTAGGATTGTGGTTGCACGTATTTTGATCACTCACTCTTAATCTAGTCTCTTGTTATAAATGCAGTGTCCTCAGTCAAATTATCCGCCCCTTGACCTCATGGCCCAGATGATCGTTACAAATAATTATTGGGATTTCGTGAAGCACAACTGACTGTGATGATCAAGATACCAGTATTCAAAGCAGTAGACAGTATTCAGAGCAAGCAGAGCTCCCCGTTTGAAGAGTATTTGAGCAAGGCATAGACCTATTAAGCCCCGCCATGCAGCAACATCTTCTTACATAAATTATTATTATTATTATTATATTACTAGCAAAAATAGCAAGTGCAATTATGAAGCCCTCATATAGATTTAAAATGTTTTCTGACACATTTCCTTTTTAAAGAAACTCCTCGAATAACATATGTTCTGTACTGTGTGCTATGCTACATTTGCTAAAGAAAAGCAAACAGTCAAAATAGCATCCCAATTATATTTATTTATCCATCTGCTATTGATTGGCATTTGGGTAAATTTTAGTTTGTGTCTGTTCGTGATGCAATGCATATTTCTCCAAGTGGATATTCAATGGATATGCAATAGATACTCAATATTTTTGAATATTCTGTGTTTTTACACATAGAATATCCACAACAGTAAAAATAAATCAACTCCAACCTCCTGCCGCAACATGGATGTCTCACAAAAATAATGTTGAGTGGAAAAGCCAACATGAAAGAGTACACACTGCATGTATCCATTTATACAAAGTTCAAACACAGGCAAACCTACAGCATTAGAAACCACAATATTGAAATGAGGTGAAAAATCCTTGGGTTCAGATTGAATCACATGAAAAGAGAGGCTGAGCAGAAGGCTGGATGAAAGCCACAATTCAGTTTCAAAACTTTCTGCTTGAGCCAGTGGTCATGAAATCAGACAGATACCCATTTGTTGCTTTGTCTTCCTTTTGGCTCCTCCCGGGTCATGAGCTGGACTTCTTTTTTTGTTTTTCTTTTTTTGAGAGTCTCGCTCTGTCGCCGAGGCTGGAGTATAGCGGCGCAATCTCGGCTCACTGCAACCTCCGTCTCCTGGATTCAAGCAATTCTCCTACCTCAGCCTCCCAAGTAGCTGGGACTACAGGCGCCTGCCACCACGCCCAGCTAATTTTTGCATTTTTAGCACAGACAGGGTTTTACCATGTTGGCCAGGCTGGTCTCAAACTCCTGACCTCAGGTGATCTGCCTGCCTCAACTTCCCAAAGTGGACTTCTTTTTTACACATCAAGGATTTGTGACTATTTTTCAGGTGAGTGTGTGGCTAAGGGAATACTTTTCATTGATGTCACCAAAAGAACTTCAAACTAACTTGACTCTTATTTGAAATTCTACTAATACCAATATTGTAAAGAGTTGGATTTTTTAAGACATTGTCCCCACTGATTAAAAAAAAAAAAAATACTCCTAGGGAAAGTAATGAATTACAACTTCTTCTTTAAGACAGAGATCATTTCTTATTTTTCTTTGTAAACCCAATGCCTTGTACCAATTTTTGACAAAAAATGAAAATGAAAAGTATTTGCCGAATGGGAGATAACTCTTCAATCATTACATGCTGCCATGAATCAATCCCAGATTCTTTCCTCAGGGATATTTTCTGCTATGGAGACATTGCTCTCACTGGACCACAAGGCTGGGGAGTGATGGTCAGCTGGGAAGCTGTGATAAATGACTGGAAATAAACACTGAAAATATGAAAACAAATTGTGCTTTCTGCACAACTTTGCCAAGGAGTAGCCTCAATCACAACACATCCAAAATAGTATAAGAAAATCTTCAGCATTTGGTCTAACAGACAAGAGTGTGTGTGTGTGTATATACATATATATATATATATATGTATATATACTTCAGCATTTGGTCGAACAGACAAGAGTATATATATACATATATAGTAATACTATATATATAATAATACTATAATAAATAATATAATAATACAATAATACTATATTAATAGAGTAACATTATATATAGAGTAATACTATATATAGATTATATATAGTAATATATAGTATATAGTTATATAGAGAGTAATATATAGTAATATATAGAGAATAATACTATACATTACTATATACAGTATTATATATGGTAGTACTATGTAATACTATATATAGTAGTAATATATAATATTACTATATATTACTATATAGTATTACTCTCATATATATATAGTATTACTCTCAGATTCATTTACTTATACATTCATTCATTCATGTAACAAATAGTTGCTATGGTGTGTTGCTGCAACTGATACAAGAGTGAGCAGAAAAAAAAATCATGGTTGATGCGCTCCTAGAACTTAAAATCTAAGGATACAGATAAAATTTTAAAAATCACACCAATAACATAAAACTACAAGAGTGGTAAACATTAAGAAGGAACAAGGAGGGTCCCAATTTAGAGAGATGGGGAGGAGGAGGGGAAGAAAGGCTTAACTGTTTGTCCTTCTGAGTGTCTCCTACAGCCCAAGTTACTCTCAGAGTTAACTGGACAGAGACATGAAACTTAGCGTTAAATACCCAAAGCAGGTATGGCTCAGCCGGCTGTTATTTTTCAGATTCTCAATGTGCCTCTCACCCCCTCTGACATTCAGACTCCTGGCTGTTATTTTCCAGAAGATTCTGAGGTAATCTCTCCATATGAGTTAGAAAATATGCTTCCCAAACCACCATATCCTTAACAAAGGGTGGTCAAAACCTACCTGATGATAAGACTTTATGGAGAGAGGCTCACTAAAGCACCTTCACTTACTTGTAATAATTCTAAAGCTAGGAAAGCAATTTTGTTTTTTTCTTTACTTTTCCTAAATTTTTTATTTTTTCTAAAGCTGCTTCCAGTTATCATTTGCCCCGTACATTGGTATAACAGGATTTAATACCAGCCTCCTTTAGTATTTGACAACTTTTAACAACTTTTTATTAAAGTTTTCTTCTTCCCATATTTTAATAGTATGTGATGTAAAAAGAAATTGCAAGGTGCATTGAGCACTAGTCAGACCAAATATTCAATACAGATATATATATATATATGTGTGTGTGTGTGTGTGTGTGTATCTGTATTGAATATTTGTATTGCATGTGTGTATATATATATATATACGCACATATATATACACACACACACATATATACACACACACACACACACACACAATTATGTAAGGAAAACGTAAGCGATCTTACCAAAATTAAGCATTTTTAATTATTATATGATGTGCCAAAGACAGGAATGAAAAAGATAATTAAGATGATAGGTTTTTAGTTTTCTTTTTGAGACAGTCTCGCTCTGTCACCCAGGCTGGAGTGCAGTGGCACGATCTCAGCTCACTGCAAACTCTGCCTCCTGGGTTCAAGTGATTATTGTGCCTTAGTCTCCTGAGTAGCTGGGATTATGAGCATGTACCACTACACCCAGATAATTTTTGTATTTTTAGTAAAGATGGGGTTTCACCATGTTTGCAAAGCTGGTCTTGAACTCCTGACCTCGAGTGATCCACCCTCCTTGGCTTCCCAAATTGCTGGCATTACAGGAAGATAGTTTTAATTAGGGTAATTGCAATAGTAAGTGAAACATCTCAAAGAAGAGGGAAAAAACTTGAGGTTTTACAAAGGAAGGGTGTTAAGAGGGAGGGTGGAGATGGGTCTGGAGTATACAAGGGCACGATGGTTCTTTGTGGTAGCCATTTTCCTAAATTAAATTTAAAAAAGGAGGCGGTTGGATTTCTTAACCCTCATTGATCTCTGAAAGTGCTAGACTTAGATAAATTCATCATTGTCAGTCTTCCTATGTGTCCACTGGGAGTCACTGAGCAATACTGAGCATGTCATAGACTTCCTGAATGAGATGAAGAGAGTTTAAGAAATCATCACTGAAAGGCTCTTGTTGAGGATGTTTCTAAAAAATTCAACTGGTTTGCAGAAACCTCTGGTGAAGATCTCAGGTGATTTAAGCTCCCAGAGAGCAAGTTATTTACATAAAGGAGGGATTCCTGAAATAAAAAGCAGAAGTATATATAAAGGCCATATTAAAGATCCAGGAGTTGAGCTCCGAGAGCGATCAGTCCAATGAATTCTAGAAGACTGGTGTAAGCAAATCCCTTGTCATGCCACAGCACTTCTTGAGTTTCTTGAAGCTCTCAAGCTGGGATGCTGATGTCCTCTGTAATGTTGTTCACAATCCAGGTCCCCTCTCGTATGAGGGCATACATGTCCTGAGCATTTCCTCAAACTACGTTAGTAGTTTATAGACAAGCAGCTTGTCCAGGGCGAACTCAGGCCAGTGGTGGTCTGCAGCATGATGAGTTCTCTGTGGTTTATACAAAGTCATCAGGCTTCAGCTCTTAGGGCCTCTTCAGATCCAGAGACAGCTTCCAGGCCACCGAGAGACCCAGTAAGGGATCTGGACAGCTCGATTTTAGTCCTCAGTGACTTCAAATCAAGTAAAAACGAGAAAAACTGGAAAAGGTCATTTAGAGAATAGTGACCCGATATTAAAGAAAATAGAGGAAAAGGGAGAATTTCATAAGGATTATCAGTTTGGGAAAGGTAACATGTTCCAGCCCAATTTTTTCCACAGGGAGGGCAGAAGTCAATTAAGTGTTCACCAGGTGATATGGTTTGGATTTGTGTCTCCACCCAAATCTCATGTCAAATTGTAATCCCCAGTGTTGAAGCAGGGCACTGGTGGGAAGTGATTGGATGATGAGGGTGAATTTCTCCCATGATGTTCTCATGATAGCGTTTGAGTTCTTACTAGATGTGGTTGTTTAAAAGTCTGTAGCACCTTCCCCTTCACTCTATTCCTCCTGCTCCTGTCAAGTAAGACATGCCTCTGATCATGATTGTAAGTCTCCTGAGGCTTCCTCAGCCATGCCTGTGTAGTCTGTGGAACTGTGAATCAATTCAACCTCTTTTCTTTATAAATCACCCAGTCCCAGGTAGTTTTTTTATAGCAATGCAAGAACAGATTAATACACCTGGCAAAATACAGTGTACATATCCATAAGTTCTGTTTAATTTACAAAGAAGTAGAACACAGCTCAAAGACGATGAGCAGGGATAAAATCTGATAACACAGAGCAGTGTACGGCATGCGATACACAGTTTTCCATTGAGACCTGTCATTTTTCGCTACAGCATTTTGATCAAAAGTAACCTCAAAGAAAACGCATTCTTAATCACAAAATAAGGCTGATCGCTTTAGATCTGGCCTGATTATGTACACAGGTACAGCAAGAATGGTAATTTACCACGTCGGCATTCTTATGTTTGCTGTGCTGGAAATCTTTATAAGGGATCTCAGATGGGATATTTGGGAAGCCTAGGAATCCAAGGCAACAATTCCACACTAGAAATGTGAGCACATTTCTCTCCTTTCTAGTTTTCAAAATATCCTGATTTCTGGACCTGCCAGTAAGTCACTTTTCTTACTCACTCATAAGGCTGAGAATCTTGTAAACTGAGTATCAGGCCAGGTTTGTAAGAGGGCATTGTAAGCATTGGCCCCATAAAGTCAACCTTAGCTTAAAGTGTCTAGTTGCATCTGATTAAATGAGCATCATTCTCAAATATGACATTCCAAGCAAGCTCTTGGTTGCATAAGCAATGTTTCTAATTGTGTTCTTTTGACAAGGACATGCAAATAACTGTATTATATAATATGAATGTATGCACAGAACTATATTGCTATGAAAATAAGAACATTCAAGAGGTTCACAATTTTGAAAGAGTCGGGCAAAGAGAAAAACATTTCATTTAAAAATGTTTCAGTTTACAAAAGCAAAGTCTACTGCATTGTTTTGAGTTATAGATAAAGAGTAAAGGCTTCCTTATATATCTATAAAAATAGAAAATAAAATACCAATAATACCACAAACAAGACCCATAGCCATCTCTTTTCAGTATCTTCAGTCCGATGTAATTAATATGTGTTCCACTCGATCTTGGGTTGACAGTCTCATGAATATGAATATGAACCCACCGGTCTCTCAGCTGTTTTCTCAACTGAAAAACTGTTTTTTTCCATCAGTTTTGGAAATACTGTCTCACTCCATTGGTAGGTTCTCATTTAAGCAATGATACAATCAGAAACCTATTTCCAAACATACCTGACATAGTCCTATTTTACAGGGCTCTGAGAGAGTCTCCTTTGTTGAGGATGGAAAATTCTGAGCTGTAGTAGATTACCAGAGCTTTCATGTAAGCTTCAGGGTAAAACAAACAATATCTGTAAATGACCAAAGACTTAAAATGCCTGTGGTTAATTTCTTACTTGTAAGGCTCAAAAGTGCAAAGTCTGATGGGATTTGTTTTAAAAAGTAATTCAATAGGCAAAGAAATTTTGTTGTTTTTGTTGCTTACAACACAAGGTAATAAAGTAAATCCAAAAAGGTTTTAGACAGAATATTTATAAACATAACAATTAGTTGTTGTCAAAAAGAGGAGATATTCTATGTAATCTTTACACAGAAAAAGTTCAGATATTACATATACTAATCTTGATATATAATATAATACAAATATATCAAGCTTATGGTCCTATCAAGAATATCAAGTAAAATATTACGGAAGTCTAGACTAGATCCTCAACACCTGAGTATTAGTAAAATGTCATAAGTAAGTCATGTAAATTCTTAGTCCAAAACCACTGGTCTAGAAGATATTAGATTCGAATTAAAGAGGTAAAATTGTGACCAAGTCAATATTTAAAAGAAATACCTAAAATTACGAATGATAACACTACGGTGTTGTTGTCTAACCCAGGCAAAGTAGCACCAGACTCTAACAAAGAGAAACATATGAAAAGAAAGGGCACTGACAAATCTCTATTTAATTCAAATCCAGCATACAGTTTCTGAGATATTTATATTAACAATATTTTACCCATACCAACTTCACCTAGGGAAAGCTTAGGATCTCTTCTAATTTTCAAGCACTTCCTACACACTTATCTATAGTAAAGTATCAAATAGATTTCATTATTTATAGCACTTTTCTTTTTATAATGTGAAAAAAAAGCCCTTTATGTATGGGGCCATCTGGGTGGTTTTTAAGACAGATTTCCTAGAGAAAATAACAATCCAATCTTGGGAAGGAAAAATATCAAAAGTCGTTGGAAGATCTGAACACTTGAACAAGTTCATATTGATACAATGATAGAGGCAGGAGGCAGAGAAATTCTAGGCAGACAAGGGTGGGTCCCTGGCAAAACCCCACCTTCAAGTAGAAAATCCTGAAACCCATGGCCCAAAGTGAGAACTTGCATCCCTCTTTTTCTGCTCCAATGTTTCCTTTTCCTATACTACCCACAGCTTACTCTGCCCCCCATCCTGTGCCTATAAAGATCCCAGACTCAGTCAGAGACAAAGGGAGAAGCAGCTAGATGTCTGAGAGAAGGAACTTGACTTCGGATAGAAGGAGTAAGCTGGCAAACAGATCTCATAAAAATGAAACTTTTATAGCCTGTTTTCAAAAGACCAATAATAGAAGAACATTTCAGTAGAACAGACAGAAAACCAAAATCTAGTTTTACAGCACTAGAATGTTTGATACTCAAACTCTACTTGAAAATCTTATAAATAAATCCATCAAACCTTAACCAGTTTAACCATAACAGCCACAATTCCATTTCTGATAACTTTCTAAAATTTTTTCTTCCATTTAAGTTTTTTCCTTTAATTTTCTTTTTCCTCATTCTGGAATAAGCAGTCATTTTATTTTACAACATAATTATTATCTTTTTCTTAACAAAAACTCATCCAGTATATTTTGCACACCAGGTTGTGCCTCCTTTACACTATTACTACTAACTGAGTCTCATTCACATATATAGATTATATGTTTTCACAGCATTGACTTCTACTTCATAGAGAAAAACAGGAGGAAAATAATTGTGAACTGTCTGTACTCACACCAGCATTTCACAGCATCCTATATGGTACAACTCCTCAAAGTGGCAAAACCAACAGGTCCATGAGCATTTGCAAATAAATTTCGCCTTCCTATATCACGTAAAACATGCGAGGCAAAATGTCTACATACTTAAAATTATGTTTAGTAGTTAATGGTTTAATGTTTTATCTTTCTTAGAATGATCTTCATATGTAATAAAATTCCATTAATTGACTCAATTTAGTATCATTCCAAGGCTTTAGAAATTATCTTGTAACTGATACACTATAAAATGTACTTACGATTAAAATAAAGTTTGTCAGAATAATGATCTGATTTGCTTATATAACATACACATTTACATTTTTTCATAATTTTAACTATTTAGTAGAATTCATGGTAATTCGTTCAATCAGTAAACATCTATAAGTTTACGAAGAGCATACCCAAGGAGAAGAAGAATGTAAGCTTGTATTATACTTAACACTGGTAATTCAGAGAACACATAGATGTTTCTATTGAACCAACAATGTTATACTAATCTCTCTTGCCAAAGGTTTACTTACGTATGTGAGCTTGAATTTGTAAGATGTACTGAGATGTGTGAGTTTCTTTCTGTGAGAATGTGTTTTTAAAGTATATTGAAAGTCAGCTGGGCGTGGTGGAAAAGTATTTGAAGTTCAATTTTCTTAATTTCTGAGAAATTAGGAATATACTATTTAAATAAGCATTTATTTATCTCTAAGCCAATCAGATTAGGACTGTGTTAAAATGTTTACTGATTTAATTTGACAATACCATTTAGGAACACATAATAGATAAAGGTCTTTCTGAATTTTAGAAATATAAACACACACACACACACACACAGAAATTCAGCAGTGGGTTAAACATAAACACAGAAACACAAAACTAATTGGTCTATATTAAGCAGTTAATCTCTTCATAGAAGGTATGAATTTTTAATTGATTGGAGCTCAGGATAGATGAAATGGACAAACAGAAAAGGCTAACAAATTAGATTGTCTGTCATTTTTTACTCCCCAGAGAAAAGATCTCTATAAACCATTAATCCATTTATAGAGATTGCCACATGCTCACACAATAATGGAAAAATATTCCAGCATCCATACTCAAACAAATACTCAAAAGTAATCAAAATCATATCCTTTCCATGCTACCAATGGTCAAGAGCCCAGAACGAAGACTGACAATCAGACTTACCATTGTGTTCCCAGATTTCCGATGAGAAACAGAGCACAAAGCACCCCAAAACCCTCAAGATCTGGATAGAGCAAATGCGGACCCAAAGGCAAGTTCCATTATGACCCAAGCCATGGCACCCAAGTAGTGAAAGAAAAAAATGCACCAATTAAGGAAATGTTTTTGTTCAGGCAATGGTAGTAGAAACATATTCATTAAGGAGTACCATCTCTACGTATAGGGGGGAAACGGGCCTTGTAAAACAAGAGATTCTTGGAGGAAGACTAAAACGGGTCTTATCTTGGTATGAAAGAGCAGGGTGGTCATATATTATAAGCCACTTTCTGGAATGCAAAACATTGGTTGATTTCAAAAGGATAGCGGGATTTCTTAACCTTGATTATTTTCTAGGAACACAAGACTCAGGTAAAATTCAACATTATCAGGAACACAGTGGTGTTTGAAACAAGAGGAAACTAAAAATGTAATTCTTAGAAAACTTCTGAAAGCTCTTTTTACTGTTAAAAGTCGACATGAGTCCTTAGAATTGAAGGTTAATTCATAGAGGAGGAAGAAAGTTAGAAACCCTAATAAGATTATTCTCTCAGATATTTAAAAACTAATACAAGTGGACATCACATTTCAGAAGACAACTTCATAGAATATTCAGCCCCTGAAAGTGAGCCAAATTCTTCTAATTTCTTTCTAGAATTATCAGTTAGATTGCATCCTTTGTTATATTGTAGAAATTCTCTTGACGTCATGAAATAAGTATGTTTGTTGCTGGTCATTTTTCATAGATAATCGAAAAAACATAGCAAACAAAACAAAATGCTTAATATATATGTTGTGCAAGAGAAACGTGTATTTCAGTATTATTAAAAGCAAATCAGTAAGAAGCATTTTCTATACCTTCTAATTCACATTTTAAAAGATTTTACTCGGGCCAGGCGTGGTGGCTCTCGCTTGTAATTCCAGCACTTTAGGAGGCCGAGGCAGGCGGATCAGCTGAGGTCTAGAGTTTGAGACCAGCCTGACCAACATGGAAAAACCCCACCTCTACTAAAAATACAAAGTTAGCTGGGCATGGTTGCGCATGCGTGCAATCCCAGCTACTCTGGAGGCTGAGGCAGGAGAATTGCTTGAACCCGGGAGGCGGAGGTTGCAGTGAGCCAAGATAGCGCCATTGCACTCCAGCCTGGGCCACAAAGAGCAAAACTCTGTCTAAAAAAAAAAAAAAAAAAAAAAATATATATATATATATATATATATATATATACACACACACACACATACTTGATCTCCTTAAGTTGATAAGTGACAAACAGAAAGCCCAACTATGTTATGTGTATAGTTAGTACTGTCAGGCTCAGGCCAATAGACATGCATTATGCTGAAAGCAGTGAAAATATTCTTGTAATACATAACAATGTTAATCTAAATGAAGTCATTATTATTGAAAAGACTTTTAAAACCCAGAGGAGATAGAGCTTCCTGAAACAATTTTATTAGCTTGGTGAGTGTATATTTTAGTTATCAAAGAAAAAAAATTACCCAGCTCTACCAAAAGGAATGAATTTAATAATATATTTAACTATGTAGTAATTTGTCAAAGTCCCAAATCTCTTTACATTAAATATCATGTTAAATCAGTGATTCGTTTTTACATTTGACAACCTAGAATTTTTTTTTTTTTTTTTTGAGACAGAGTCTCGCTCTGTTGCCCAGGCTGGAGTGCAGTGGTGCGATCTCGGCTCACTGCAAACTCCGCCTCCCGGGTTCAGGCCATTCTCCTGCCTCAGCCTCCCGAGTAGCTGGGACTACAGGTGCCCGCCACCTCGCCTGGCTAATTTTCTGTATTTTTAGTAGAGATGGGGTTTCACAGTGTTAGCCAGGGTGGTCTTGATCTCCTGACCTCGTGATCCGCCCGCCTCGGCCTCCCAAAGTGCTGGGATTACAGGCGTGAGCCACCGCGCCCGGCCGACAACCTAGAATTTAACACAGGCTACATTGTGACACCAATGGTTAGATGATATGGTATGGTAAATGAACATTGTACTTAGAAATAAGTCTGGCACTTTTAAGTCGTACCTGCAATTCTCAAACCACCAAATCCAATGGAGTAAGTCTTTCCACATAATTTGTTCTGTAAAGAAGTCCTAATGTACACCAAAAAATATTTAAAATATTTTGCAATTCTGTTGAATTAAATAGAAGAAGAAATCACACCTCAGAATTAATAATAATATTACCTGATGAACTCTTAAGAATCTGTCGTGATACTTTCATTAAATTGTTTAATAACATACATAAATAGACACTACAAAAGTTAAGTCAATGTGTTACTTATTTCAATTCTGGGATTTGATTAATTTATTTAAATCAATTTGTTTTTATGTTGAAATGTATAAATAGCTTTTAAGATAAATGCATATTTTCATTTGTTTATAAAGTTGTTGCTCCTGTCCCAAAGGTAAAGGTACCACTTTATCTGTGAAGCTCATTCATAGTTGACTCAGGTGAATGTTTCTTTGAGGATGTCAGTTATGCAGCAAACTGAGAGCTGTACCAAGGGCTATTAAAAATTATGTAACAAGGAAAACATGATCTTGGAGGACATTTAGAAAAATCTCTTTGATGAGCATTTTTTCATGTGTCTGTTGGCTGTATGAATGTCTTCTTTTGAGAAATGTCTGTTCATATCCTTTCCCCACTTTTTGATGGGGTTGTTTTTTTCTTGTATATTTGTTTGAGTTCTTTGTAGATTCTGGATATTAGCCCTTTGTCAGATGAGTAGATTGCAAAAATGTTCTCCCATTCTGTAGGTTGCCTGTTCACTCTGATGGTAGTTTCTTTTGCTGTGCAGAAGCTCGTTAGTTTAATTAGATCCCATTTGTCAATTTTGGCTTTTGCTGCTGTTGCTTTTGGTGTTTTAGACATGAAGTCCTTGCCCATGCCTATGTCCTGAATGGTACTACCTAGATTTTCTTCTAGGGTTTTTATGGTATTAGGTCTAACATTTAAGTCTCTAATCCATCTTGAATTAATCTTCGTATAAGGAGTAAGGAAAGGATCCAGTTTCAGCTTTCTACTTATGGCTAGCCAATTTTCCCAGCACCATTTATTAAATAGGGAATCCTTTCCCCATTTCTTGTTTCTCTCAGGTTTGTCAAAGATCAGATGGCTGTAGATGTGTGGTATTATTTCTGAGGACTCTGTTCTGTTCCATTGGTCTATAGCTCTGTTTTGGTACCAGTACCATGCTGTTTTGGTTACTGTAGCCTTGTAGTATAGTTTGAAGTCAGGTAGCATGATGCCTCCAGCTTTGTCCTTTTGACTTAGGATTGTCTTGGCAATGGGGCTCTTTTTTGGTTCCATATGAACTTTAAAGCAGTTTTTTCCAATTCTGTGAAGAAACTCATTGGTAGCTTGATGGGGATGGCATTGAATCTATAAATAACCTTGGGCAGTATGGCCATTTTCACGATATTGATTCTTCCTATCCATGAGCATGGTATGTTCTTCCATTTGTTTGTGTCCTCTTTGATTTCACTGAGCAGTGGTTTGTAGTTCTCCTTGAAGAGGTCCTTGACATCCCTTGTACATTGGATTCCTAGGTATTTTATTCTCTTTGAAGCAATTGTGAATGGAAGTTCATTCCTGAATTGGCTCTCTGCTTGTCTGTTACTGGTGTATAAGAATGCTTGTGATTTTTGCACATTAATTTTGTATCCTGAGACTTTGCTGAAGTTGCTTATCAGCTTAAGGAGATTTTGGGCTGAGACGATGGGGTTTTCTAAATATACAATTATGTCATCTGCAAACAGGGACAATTTGACTTCTTCTTTTCCTAACTGAATACCCTTGATTTCTTTCTCTTGCCTGATTGCCCTAGCCAGAACTTCCAACACTATGTTGAATAGGAGTGGTGAGAGAGGGCATCCCTGTCTTGTACCAGTTTTCAAAGGGAATTTTTCCAGTTTTTGCCCATTCAGTATGATATTAGCTGTGGGTTTGTCATAAATAGCTCTTATTATTTTGAGGTACGTTCCATCAATACCGAATTTATTGAGCGTTTTTAGCATGAAGGGCTGTTGAATTTTGTCAAAAGCCTTTTCTGCATCTATTGAGATAATCATGTGGTTCTTGACTTTGGTTCTGTTTATATGCTGGATTATGTTTATTGATTTGCAAATGTTGAACCAGCCTTGCATCCCAGGGATGAAGCCCACTTGATCATGGTGGATAAGCTTTTTGTTGTGCTGCTGAATCCGGTTTGCCAGTATTTCACTCACCATCAGAGAAATGCAAATCAAAACCACAATGAGATACCATCTCACACCAGTTAGAATGGCAATCATTAAAAAATCAGGAAACAACAGTTGTTGGAGAGGATGTGGAGAAATAGGAACACTTTTACACTGTTGGTGGGATTGTAAACTAGTTCAACCATTATGGAAAACAGTATGGCAATTCCTCAAGGATCTAGAACTAGATGTACCATATGACCCAGCCATCCCACTACTGGGTATATACCCAAAGGATTATAAATTATTCTACTACAAAGAGACATGCACACGTATGTTTATTGCAGCACTATTCACAATAGCAAAGACTTGGAATCAACCCAAATGTCCATCTGTGACAGACTGGATTAAGAAAATGTGGCACATATACACCATGGAATACTATGCAGCCATAAAAAAGGATGAGTTTGCGTCCTTTGTAGGGACATGGATGCAGCTGGAAACCATCATTCTTAGCAAACTATCACAAGAAGAGAAAACCAAACACCGCATGTTCTCACTCATAGGTGGGAACTGAATAATGAGATCACTTGGACTCGGGAAGGGGAACATCACACACTGGGGCCTATCATGGGGAAGGGGGAGCGGGGAGGGATTGCACTGGGGAGTTATACATGATATAAATGATGAATTGATGGGTGCTGACGAGTTGATGGGTTCAGCACACCAACATGGCACAAGTATACATATGTAACAAACCTGCACGTTATGCACATGTACCCTAGAATTTAAAGTATAAAAAAAAATGAAAAAAAGAAAAGAAAAGAAAAGAAAAATCTCTTTGACAGGGAGTAACAGAAGGAACTATCTTACAAAGGAACTTCAAAACACATCACTGGGCTAGAGGGATATATTGTCTTAGAAGACGTTTTGAATACAAATGGCATATACCACAAGACACTGAAAAGGAAGTCGATAATATGAATTTGAAAGGCAACAGTGTTCAGGAATAAATCTGATGCTTCCCTTCTTGAGTCAACGAGCATAGAATCTATGAGGTTTTCAAAGAAATGGATGAGCAATAGCTTGAGGAAAACATGTAAATAAATGAGTCCCCAGGGCCCTGTGTAGAGATACTGTTCAAATAGGTGATTTTCTGCATTCTGAGCAGGCTGAAGGCCTGACAAGAGTCCTGTTTTCTCCCCGTCATCATTTCATCTTCTTTGACACTCCCTCACTCACAGCCTGCCGCCTTCTGACCCCAGCATTGTTCAGGATTAGGTTATTGCAAATAGCAAAGCTTGTACCAAGGCTTGTATCACCAGGGCATGCCACATTAAGGCGGAAATGGAATTGCAGGTTAATCTTTCAACTGAAGTGTGTAAGAATAAAAGGTGCCTATTACTAATAATAACTTTAAAAGAAATTGTGAAATGCTAGCTATGTGCCAGATATTGGGAAAGGCACTCTTGAGACGAGTATGTGGCGTACTTCAATCCAACAAAATGTTTATGAAGTCACTGTAATGTGAAACCCACTGGGCTGGGCACTATAGAGAGACCTACAAAGACAGAAAAGAAAGACCCTTTTCAAGAAGCTTGTTATCTGCCCCCCTTAAATTCATAAGTTAAAGTCCTAACCTCCTCTACCGTATCAATGTGATCACATATGGAAATAGGTTGTTTTACATGTATTAGTTAAGATGGGATCATAGTGGAATAGGGCGGGCCCTCGTTCAAAATGACTGTGTCCTTATAAAAAGAGGAAATATGAACACAGAGACACAGAGAAAGAGAAGAAGGCACAGATCAGGGTGATCCTTCCCCAAAACAAGGAGCACCAATGATTGCTGGAAAATTGCCAGAATCTGGGGGGCAAGGCCTGGAAAAGATTCTCCCTTCCAGCCCTTGGGAAGAGCCAACCCTACTGACACCTTGATCTTGGACTTCTGCCCTGCAGAACTGAGATGATAAACTTCTGTATCTTGGGCACCCAGTTTATGGCAATTTGTTACAACAGCCCCAGCAAACGCATACAAAGCTTGATAGTTGTTCTGGGAGAAATAAAATACAAACGCACATCCATAAAATATAAAACAAGAATACAAGTTAGAGGAGAAGAACAAACAAAATCATGTACGATTTTAAACCTCTGGATAAAGGTAAGTGGGTGTTTCAGATCAGACAGATCTCTGCAGAGTAGACATTTAAGCTAAACCTTAAAGCAATTGACAGAATTGGAGCAGGTGCGGTAAGAATGTGTGTATTGCAGAGAGGAGATTTTTTTATTAGAGGAAGACATTAAGTACAGAAAAACACAGAAAATACGCATCCAACAGAGCAAGATGAGACCCCAAAGGAAAGGAGGGAAGGAAGTAAGGGGGCCATTCTGTAAAGGGCTTTGAAGGTAAGGCTGGGGAGCCCGCACTTAGTTTGAGGGAAGTAAACTTTTGTGTTTCTTACACATAAAAAGCAGACACACAACAAATGTGAGTGTTCATGTGCGCTTGCATGTGCATACACACAGGCACATACACACATAAAAATGAACAACTTGAATCTACAGATTCAAAATTATTCCTATCAAACTATTAACGTCATTTTTCAAAGAACTAGAAAGAAACTATTCTAAAATTCATATGAAACCAAAAAAGAGCCTGACTAGCCAAAGTGATCCTAAGCAAAAAGAACAAAGCTGGAGGCATCATGCTACCTGACTTTAAATTATACTACAGGGCTACAGTAACCAAAACAGCATGGCACTAGTACAAAAACAGACACATGTAACAATGCAACAGAATAGAGAACCCCCAAAATAAAGCCACACACCTACAGCCATCTATCTTCAACAAAATTGATAAAAAATAAACAATGAAAAAAGGATTCCCTATTCAATAAATAGTGCAGGAATAACTGGCTAGCCATATGTAGAAGAATGAAACTGGATCTTTATCTCTCACCATATCCCAAAGTTAACTCAAGGTGGATTAGAGATTTAAATGTGAGACCTCAAACTATAAGAATTCTGGAAGAAAACCTAGGAGACATTCTAGACATTGGTGTTGGTAAATGATTTATGACTAAATCCTCCACAACAATTACAACAAAAACAAAGACTGGAAAGTGGGACCTAATTAAACTAAAGAGCTTCTGCCCAGCAAAAGAAACCATCAACAAAGTAAACAGAAAAGCTACAGAATGGGAGAAAATATTTGCAAACTATGCATCCAAGAAAGGTCTAATATCCATAATCTATAAGGAACTTAAGCAATTGAACAAGGAAAAAACAACCCATTAAAAAGCAGGCAAAAGACATGAACAGACACTTCTCAAAAGAAGACATATGAGCAACCAACAAACATGAAAAAATGCTCCACATCGCTAATCACTGGAGAAATGTAAATAAAAACCACGGTTAAATACCATCTCATGCCAGTCAGATGGCTATTATTAAAAAGTCCAAAAAAAAAAAAAAAAGTACATGCTGGTGAGGCTGTAGAGAAAAAGGAATGCTTATACACTACTGGTGGGAATGTCAATTGGTTCAGACCAAGTTGAAAGCAGTTTGGAGATTTCTCAAATAACTTAAAACAAAACTAACATTTGACTCAGCAATTGCATGACATTGGATTCATAACCAAAGGAATATAAAACTTACTACCAGGAAGACACATACACTCTTATGTTCATCACAGCATTAGTCACAATAGTGAAGATATGGAATCAACCTACGTGTCCATCAATGGTGGATTGGATAAAGAAAATGTGGTACACATACACCATGAAATACTATGCAGCCATAAAAAAGGATGAAATCATGTTCTTTGCAGCAACATGGATGCAGCTGGAGGTCATTTTCCTAAGCAAATTAACACAGGAACAAAAAATCAGATACCACATGTTCTCACTTACAAGTGGAAGCTAAATAGGGGGTGCTCATAGACATAAATATAATAATAACAGAAACTGAGGATTACTAGAGGTGTAAGGGAGGTAAGGGTTGAAAGACTAACTATCGGCTACCATGCCCACTACCCAAGTGACCAGTTGTATCCCAACCCTCATCATCATGCAATATACCCAGTTAACAAACCTGCATATGTACCCCCAATCAAAAATAAAAGTTTTGAATTCTATTTTTTAAACGAGCCATTTGATGGTTTAGCCAGATTTACCACCACTGGGTTTGTGTCTTGGAATTAGTTGGAACTGCTATAAAGGAGGGATGCTCCTTATTGATTTCTACATTGCTTCAGAGGAGCAACATTCTGAAGCGTTTGCGAGTCAATATTATTCTAGGTGCTGGGATTGCAGCAGTGGACAGGACATACAGAGTCCCTTCCGTCATGTAGATTACATTCCAATGGAGGTAAATGCACAATAATAGATACATAGATATTTGATGTAGTATCAGAGCAGTGAAAAATAGTATTACACAAAAATAAATCTAGATGAAAAAAAGAAAATGATAGTGATATGTTTTAAGTTAAGAAAATCAGGAAAGTTTATAAGAAGGGAAACATTTTGAGCAAAGACCTGAAGAAAGGACAAGACAGAGCCATTGTTTTCCCAGTAGCGGGTACCCTAGAGAACAGCACTGCACACATGCTCAGAGTGGAGTGTGCTTGGTGTTGAAGGGACAGGGGTGGCAAGGGTGGAACAGAGATGGGGGAGAGGAGTGCGCTGAGGTTCAGGCTAAAAGAAACAACAACAACAACAACTCACCTCAGAAAAGCCATAAATAGAGTCTACATCATTTACTTCTAAAAGAAATAAACATTAGGATGATGCTGGGAAAGTGGTCATGGTGGGAAGAGCTGAGTATGTCCTATTTCAACCTGCAAAGGTGTGGGTGGCCCTGGGTTGACAACTGGGTTGACAACCAGCTGAAGGAGGCTGTGGAACATTAGGGAACATTAATGGTCCTGCCTGTCCACACAGAATGGCAACAAGTGTTGGTGAGACAGGCGCAGAGGTGGCAGGACAACCCAGGGAATACCATCCCCGGATGACAGCTGTGAGCAAAGCAGAACTGCCTAAAGGACCCAATGACATGAAGTAGGGAGTGGAAGTTTTGTACACCAGCTAGTGACGATTTCCAGTCATGGAAAGACAATCAAGAAGTAAGCATTTCTGAAGTTTGCTTCCAAATGGAGTTAAGTAAATGCTTACTCGTCCCATCCAGGTTACAGAAAGTGATTAGGAGTGACAGGGATGGCACCTGGGGATGGCAAATTGAAACCTCCTTTGAAACTGATGTGTGACATGTTGAAGAAACATTGCTGTTTTACAGCTTCTCATAGCTGTAGGTAGAGGTTATGCAGGATGGCTTTCAGATTGCTAGGGCTGCCATAAAGTACCACAGTCTGGGTGGTTTAAGCAAAAGAAAGTTTTTTCTTACAATTCTGGAGGCTAGAGTCTGAGATGAAGGTGTCAGCATGCCTAGTTTCTTCTGAGACCTCTCTTGGATGGTGAATGGCCATCTTCTCCTTGTGTCTTCAAATGGTCTTTCCTCTGTGTGTGTCTAATGCCCTCTTCTTTTAAGGACACAAGTCATATTGCATCAGTGACCACCCTATAACCTCATTTTACCACAATGATAGCTTTCAAGACCCTATTTATAATTATAGTCATATTTGAGGTACCACGGATTTGGATACAACATATAAATTATGGGAGGCCCATAAAAATTTCTATTAATTCAGCCCATAACACTTTTTATTTATGCAAATGCATTAGTAAGTTATAAAAGAGTCAGTCAAATTTACCTTGTTGGCCTGTGCTGAGATACAGACACCATCTCTCCATCCTTTCTGTTGTGGCCTGATATGGGTTGACTGTGTCCCCACCCAAATCTCACCTTGAATTGTAATAATACTGTGTCAAAGGTGGGGCCAGGTGGAGATAATTGAATGATGGGGGTGGTTTCTCCAATATTGTTCTCATGGTAGTGAATGAGTCTCAGGACATCTGATGGTTTTATAAATGGGAGTTTCCCTGCACAAGCTCCCTTGCCTGCCACCATGTAAGATGTGACTTTGCTCCTCATTCACCTTCCACCATGATTGTGAGGCCTCCCCAACCATGTGGAACTGTGAGCCCATTAAACCTCTTTCCTTTATGAGTTACTCAGTTTCAGATATGTCTTTATTAGCAGCATGAGAACAGAGTAATACACTACCCTTCTGCCCCAACACCTGTGCTCCTAGGCACGTGGGAGAAAATCTTTCTCACAATCACTTGCCATTGTGAAAACGGCTCCTTACACATGAACATGAGAAGATGGGGTTCATATCATTTCAACAGAGGATGAAGGCTTGTTTGATTCACTTTCAGGCTCAATTTGCTGCTCACTAACAAAGTATTCATCAGGAATTTGGAAAAATGTGAAATCCATAAGATCAGGAAATGTGAGACTGAATTTATGAAGTTTCAAGTGCAGCCAGGTTCCTGGTGAGTGTCAGCACCCAAGGAAAGGAAGGCAGCTGGCAGGCAAGGGCTTCAGAAGGAAGCCAACAATGTGAGACACTGTGCATGGGAGCCCCAAAGGAAGAACAGAGTGAGGAGGGAAAATATGAAAAGACAGGAACCTCTGACTCTTTCATTCTCCCTGCAGTCATCCCCCAAGAAGAAAAGAAGTCAGAGGCTGAAACTGGAATGTATAATGTTTCAAAATCTGTGAAGGAAAGGAATGGATTCTTCTGAAGGAGTTTTCTTTCCGGGATTTGTTTACAAGGAATAAAGCAGTTGTCATATAAAAAGTAGTGTGGGAAATGTCATCATAAATTCACCACGTATGATTCTAAGATATTTTTGCAGTCATATGAATCTTAGAGAGAGAGAAAAAAAAAACCTTACAGATATGTGAATGGCTCATTTTGGTGGAAAATAGATAAGAGGTTGTAAGCCTGTTGAAAGAGTCCCAGGGAATATGCCTTTAAATATGCCTGTGCTAAATACAATTCTCTTTGGAAATAAAACACCTGCCAGAAAGGTACTGATTAGACTGCTGCTGGATGTGGCTAGAAAAAAAGCTTGTAATGTGTTTCACACTCTCAATAAAGTGACAGTGTGATGAAGGGAATGGATCGCTGATTAGGGGTTTAGACTAAAAAGATGGAATTCAAAATCTGAATTGAAAAGGAAAGAAGGGACCCAATATTCCATTTAGTCTTTTAAATTTAGAGGAAAAGAGAGAGGAGAGAGAAAGAGAGAGAAAGAGAGCTATCTACATAGCTCCTATAAATGTTATTTTGGCTAAAACTTCAGTTTGGTGATACACTTAAGGAAAATGTTACAGAGTAAAGTGTACTTAGCATAGCATGTCAGAAAAGCAGCCATGAAATCTGTGTTTGGTAGGCTGCTCTAGAAGCAACAAGGAAGAGAGCTTTTAGACTCTGTGTTTAACAGCTTGAATAAAAAGAAAGTAGCCACAACTGATCCCACAGGAGAAAGGGAACAGTTGTTACTCTTTCTCCTTAGAAAAGATGCTCATTATCTCCTGAGTGAGAAATGGACACATGTGCATTTCCAAGTGGGTTGATATACCTTCCCAGATGCTAACCTAGGAGGTCTTCAAGGGATTTGTGTGCATCTGCTAAGGCTGCCACAACAAAGTATCGCAAACTGGATGGCTTAGACAAAAGGCATTTATCTCACAGTTCTGGAAGCTGGAAATTCAAAATCAAGGTGTTGGCAATGTTGGTTCCTTCTGAGGGCTGTGAGGAAGAATCTGTTTCAGGACTTCCTCTTTGCTTCACATATGATCATGTTCACAGGACATTCTCCTGTAACCAGGCCTGTGCCCAAGCTTCCTCATTTTTTAGGACACCAATAATACTGGGTTAAGGCCCACCCTAATGAACTCATTTTAACCTATGACCTCTGTAGTGACTATTTTCAAATAATTTCACATTCCAAGGTTCTGGGGGTTAGGACTTCAACATTTGAATTTGCAGGGACACAATTCAACCCCTCAAAGGGAGACATGCTATGTGCATGAAAGAGCACAGTCCATGGTCTCATCTTTGGAATCTTCCAATTTCTTCCTCCCCACCTTTGACCCGCTGTGTGATGGTGTTTGCCAAGTACTTTACTGGCCAGACTGTGTGGGGCCTGCAGCTTTCTGTCCCACTTATCCTCACTGAGGCGTTGGATGGAGGTCCCCATACTCCTGCCCCAGCTGGTATCTTCTCCAGTCCAGATGTGTTCTGTTGTGTCCTGTTCCTTAAGCAGCCAAGCCTCTTCTACGCTCAATTAAGAAGTCATTAGTAACCACTAAAGAAGACTAAAAGATATTTTGCCCTTTGATTTTAGTTTTTCTGAGAGATTTTAGATTTTGCACTAGGATATGATTCTAAGGGACCTGACATAAGGAAATATCTCGTTGTACTCAGAATCATCATTTTCAAAACATTCTACAGATAACACAGACAAGCCCAAATATGTCTATATCTTAGGGCATATGTAGGTGAGTTGACAGGTTACTACTATACCCCCGAAGGAAAAAATCATACAGATTATTATATGGGAAATTTATTTCAATATTAGTTAATATGCCAATCTGTCATTAACCTGTTCTACATTAGTGGAAGATAAAATGTAGAATAGTAATAACAGTGGCTTTGGAGAGCTATTGTATTGAAATGGTACAATACTTATGAAAATTGTGGCCAGATAAAAGTATTGCAATTGTACTGGATTTGGGTCTTAAAAAAAAGACAAACAAAGAAGGTAGAAAAAACAACATACTTATTCTGTCTGAAGGTATCCTACAGAATAGGAAAAGTTTTCTACTTTGGGAAGAATCTCAAGGATGCGGTGACAGCAAATGCAGTAGGCAGCCTCACTCCCAAAGGAACTGGCTGCTTAACTCCACACCATCACCCACATTGGCACTGGAGTGATTGAATGCTTTGAGACTTGACCAAAAGAAAATGAGGCTGTGGTATTCTTTGAATGTATTTAGGGTACAGTCACACAGGTGCCATTCTAGTGTTTGGTTGTACAACAAATGATTCTGTGTGTGCACTGATGTGTAGACAAGATAGAAATAAAAGTAACACCTAAAATCAGAGTAAGAAGGAAGCCAGGGACTGTGAGGCCCATCTTTTTTTTTTTTTTTTTTTTTTTTTTTTTTTTTTTTTTTTTTTTTTTTGAGACGGAGTTTCGCTGTGTCGCCCAGGCTGGAGTGCAGTGGCCGGATCTCAGCTCACTGCAAGCTCCGCCTCCCGGGTTCCCGCCATTCTCCTGCCTCAGCCTCCCGAGTAGCTGGGACTACAGGCGCCCGCCACCTCGCCCGGCTAGTTTTTTGTATTTTTAGTAGAGACGGGGTTTCACCGTGTTAGCCAGGAGGGTCTCGATCTCCTGACCTCGTGATCCACCCGCCTCGGCCTCCCAAAGTGCTGGGATTACAGGCTTGAGCCACTGCGCCCTGCAAGGCCCATCTTTAAGTGGACTTTGCTTTTTAGTTTCTTGGTAGTGACTCTCCTAAGGAGGGAAAACTATCCATCAGGAAACTCTTAAGTAGTGCATCAGTTTTTGTTCTACCCACACGTAATGTGAATTTGAAGTAGCCCCAGATAGAAATATCGCCAGGGCCAGAGCCTTGGAAAACATTCCCTAAATTCCTCCATTGTTTGACTTATCTTTCTTGTCACCAGCTATGTCAGTATGAAATGACATCATTGATATGACATTTTAAAAAGCACTTTACTGAGGTTAGAAAAATGCATTAATAAAAATTTGTTACTTTATGTTTCAAGTTATTTATTGTATTAGCCTCTTGCATCTATTATAAGAAGTGGAAAAAACTTTAGCCAAGGCCAGTTGGGTTTAGTTTCTAAACTTGCCTGGCACTGTTAACAGAAAGTCAGTAATTAACTTCTGAATTTTGTTTAAAAAACCATTAATTAAAAGGCGAGAGATTTATACAATCCCAGCACTTTGGGAGGCCGAGGTGGGTGGATCACCAGGTCAGGAGATCCAGACCATCCTGGCTAACACGGTGAAACCCTGTCTCTACTAAAAATGCAAAAAATTAGCCGGGTGTGGTGGCGAGTGCCTGTAGTCCCAGCTACTCGGGAGGCTGAGGCAGGAGAATGGCGTGAACCCGGGAGGTGGAGCTTGTAGTGAGCCGAGATCAGGCCACTGCACTCCAGCCTGGGCGACAGAGCAAGACTCTGTCTCAAAAAAAAAAAAAAAAAAAAAAAAAAAAAAAAAAAAAAAAAAAAACCATTAAGTATCTCCACCAAGGGGAGAAGTTAAAGTGAAGAGCATGTAGAGTCATAAATTAAATACAATAATGCTTGTATTTCCACAACATGTTCAAATGTTACTTTAGAGAAAAATAAAATAAAATAAAGTAAATAAAATAAAATAAAATAAAATAAAAAAGACGTGCATGTGAGGAAGTTGATAAGGCCATCATATTTTGGTTGACTGTAAATTAAATTCAATTGGAAATTTTAAGAGAGGAAGAAGGAAAAGGTTCTAAGTCATTGTGAAAGGCAGGGTCAAATGTTTAGATATGACAAGGACTGAATTAAATAGAAAACGGAGGGACATTTCCCCTAGAAATTTTCTATAATCCGCCAATTGTTCTTCTGTGACAGGCTGAGGTCTAAAGGAATACTCTTTTATACTTGGGTTATAATTAAATGCTTGCCATTCCTCCTGGTCTAGCCACACTGAAAATATTTCTAAGGAAAAATGTCTTAGTTCATTTTTGGTTGCTTACAACATAGGTAATTTACAAAGATTTATTTCTTATAGTTATGGAGGCTGTGAAGTCCAAGGTTGAGAGCCTGCATCTGGTGAGGGCCTTAGGACCCTGAAGGGGGCATCACATGGCAAGGAGGCTGAGAATGCTAGCTCAGGTTTGTCGTCTTCTTCTTATAAAGCCACCAGTACTACTCCTTTGGTAACTCATTAATCCATTAACCCACTAATCAACAAACAGATTAGTGCCTTCATAAGGAAAGAGCTCTCATGATTCAATCATCTCTAAAAGGCCCCACCTCTCTATACTGCCACATTGGGTATTAAATTTCAACAAGAGTTTTGGATAGGACAAACACGCAAATCATGGCAACAGAATATGAGGGTTTGATAAATTGTGTGTCACTTAAAACACAGGATATTCCATCTTAAAAAGCTAGCCGGTCAGGTAAATAGACACTTTGATAAAATAAAAAGTGTGAATTATGCAAAATAAATATGACAAAACAGTTATTTCTTCGAATACTGAGAATCTAAACTCACTCCTTATTGTGCACACAATAACAAAAAAAGATTATGAAAGGTCTTTGAGCAAAACAAGCGGAGGAATGAAGCATTGCTTTAATTAGAGCAGTGCATCACTTGTGAGTCTTGTTAAAAAGCCGACTGTTTCAGCAGGTCTGAGGCAGAGCCCGTAATTCTGCAGGTCTCCAGTGCTGGTGGGCCTTGAACCATTGAACCACACTTTGAGGAGGAAGAGATCAGTGTAAATCAGATTCTCAAATTTCATTTTACCTTTTGAGAAGTACTGTCTCCTAGACCCCACCCTCAGGGATGCCGATGTAATTGGTGCTGGATGCAAGTTGAGAGTCAAGATATTTCCAACCTGGTGGGATTCCGTGTGTAGCCACCTCAGAGAGCTCCTAGTGTAGACTGTGCTCCACATTTTAGGAAATAACAGGATTAGTACTTAGACCAAGTGAATTCCAGAGGTCATTTTCTTCCCATCGAAAGATGAAGCATTATGCTACTTTACGTGTGTATTCCATGTATTTTCTCTGTTTTTGATTTCCCACTGAAATGATTTAGGCAATCTATAATTAAGTTTTGGTTGTATGGTTTTATTTTCTTTGATGATACCCTGGATAGAGCATTTGGGATTAGATGTTGAGCTCCTGAAACATTTCAAAGAGAACGTCTACCAGTAAAGTGCTCAAACTGATGGCAAATGAAAGGAGGTTACAGGAGAACTTGAGGAGGGAAAGGTACCCTCTAGGAAAAGGAAAAAAATATGTGATTTTTACTACCAAGAATCCATTATTCTGAGCAAGGCAAGAGCAGAAAAACGATGAAATATGAATGCTTGAATTAGCGTTTTAAGGGAATATTGAAAAGCTTTGACTGTTTCAAGGATATATAGTGACTACTTTTCACCTATTGATCACCACTATGCTGCCTATTTAGTAATCTACACACTGAATCCATTATTAGGAGAAAAAAAGGGATCTGCAGCTTTCACTTATTGAATTAAAACCTGAAAAATGAAGAGGTCTGCTTACAAATTCTGATGATTTCAGTTATTTCAAGTGCTAATAGTCCCATGCCTTTGAAAAGATACTTTATTATTTATGGATATTGGATACTTAAAGGAGAAAGGTTTTTATAAAATCAAATACACATTGTAAAAGATGTTACTAGAAGAAGAAGAATGTAAATAAGAGGAAAAAGACACAGAACAGAGGAAGGAAATGGAACTAAAGGATTGTGATTTTGCCTTGTGGCATGGAATATACATGTAACACACCATTTAATCCTTTCAGTGAGCATGGAAGACAAGCTTTCATATGCTGGATTGTTACAGATGATGGAATCACTTAGGCAACCTGTCCTGCTAGTAAATGGTGTTCTATTTGCCTCCAGCACACCATGAAGGGAGAAAATAAAAAGATGGAATGAGGTAGGGTTCAACCAGAGAAACAAAACCAGTAAGAGATAAGATTAAGAGATTTACTGCAAGGAATGAGTGCCTTGATTAGGAAGCTTGCTAAGCAACACCAAAATCCCTAGAGCAGACTGTCAGTCAGGAAGAGAACTGTTGGACTGGAAACTCCAACAGGAGTTAAAGCTGCTGTCTCCAGGCACATTTTTTTCTTCTGTGGCAAATCTCAGCTCTTCTCTTACCTTCATTCAAGGGAATGAATCAGCCCTACCCAGATTTATCTAGGAAAATCTCACTTACACATACACTGAATATGGGCTTCAACCATATCTGCACAACACCTTCACAGCAGCACCCTGACAAGTGCTGTATTGATTGGCTAGGGACTGCCGCCAAGATGAGCTGGCATCCAACTGACCATCACAGAGTGTTTTCGTGCAGGGCTGAGTTGGGGCTAAGGGGTTAAAAAGAGGCCTCAGTAAAAATTAGAAATAAAGGTGGAAAAAAATATTGAAAGAAAAAAGTGAAACTGTTGAAACATAGTGAAAATAATATTGGAATGGGATACCAGAAGCACAGTGAGAGCACCGGGATGCTGAGAAGACAGGCTTTCTCCTCACCAGACCCAGAGCACAGCTGCCAGCAACAGGCTTTGCCATTGGCCATCCCCTCCCTTATTGCAGTGGCCTGTGTGATCCCAGGATGTCCTTGATGGAAGATGTTTTCTAAACTGTGAAATGAATAGTGTTTCCACAAGAATTGAACCAACATCTAAAAGTCCAACTAGCACCACTTCTGGAGGGAACTGGAAGGGGATGTCTTTGTTCTGCTTCAAACAATGGAGCCAAACAAGCATGGTGCAGTCAGCCTGCAGTCTCATCTGCCAGAGAGCCCAGATGTGGCTCAGCAGGGGCTAGAGCAGGGCCACAGGCCCTCCAGGCTTCAGGGCACTTCCAGGCAGGGCATCTTCAGGTATAGGAGCTTCTGAACAGCTGTAAATTGGCTGCTCTAGTAGAGTGTGATGTGTTAGAGCCAAAGGCAGAAGGAAGGGAACAGAAGCAGCTCAAGGGCAACACAGGTTTATTGGACAAAAGAACCCATGGAGGGGGAGCACCAGTGAGTGCTGGAAACCCCTCCCACTTATAGGCTGGGGCGGTTATAGCCCCAGGCAGGAAAGGCCTGGGATTGTTGCACAGTAGGGTGGGGACACTGTCTTGGGCTGCTATCGGGGGAACCAGCCCCCAATATTTCAACTTAAGTTCTATTTTCCCTAAGTGTCAGCTGATCTGAGACATAAAGAGAAAGAGTACAAAGAGAGAAATTTTATAGCTGGGCCTCCAGGGGTGTCATCACATATTGATAGGACCGTGATGATGTCCCCGAGCCACAAAACCGGCAAGTTTTTATTAGGGATTTTAAAAGGGGAGGGGGTGTACAGACAGGGAGTAGGTCACGAGGATCACATGCTTCAAAGGACAATAAAGATCACAAGGCGAAGGCAAAATTAGAATTACTGATGAGGGTCTATGTCCTGCTATGCACGCATTGTCTTGATAAGCATCTTAACAGGAAACAGGGCTCGAGAGCAGAGAACCAGTCTGACTAGAATTTACTAGGCTGGAATTTCCCAATCTTAGTAACTGAGGGTACTGCAGGAGACCAGGGCATATTTCAGTCCTTATCTCAACCGCATAAGACAGACACTTCCAGAGAAGTCATTCATAGACCTCCCCCTAGGAATGCATTCCTTCCCTAGGGTATCAATTATTAATATTCCTTGCTGGGAAAAGAATTCAGTGATATTTCTCCTACTCACACGTCTATTTATAGGCTCCCTGCAAGAAGAAAACTATGGCTCTATTCTGCCTGACCCCGCAGACAGTCAGACCTTATGGTTATCTTCCCTTGTTCCTGAAGATTGCTGTTATTCTGTTCTTTTCATGGTGCACTGATTTCATATTGTTCAAACACACATGTTTTACAATCCATTTGTACAATAGTGGTCCTGAGGTGACATACATTCTCAGCTTATGAAGATAATAGGATTAAGAGATTAAAGTAAAGACAAGCATAAGAAATTATAAGAATATTATTAGGGAAGTGATAAATGTCCATGATATCTTCACAATTTATGTTCAGATATTGCAGTGAAGACAGGCATAAGAAATTATAAAAGTATTAATTTTGGGAACTAATAAATGTCCATGAAATCTTCAGAATTTATGTTCTTCTGCCTTGGCTCCAGCCAGTCCCTCTGTTTGGGGTCCCTGACTTCCCACAACAGGCTGCTGATAAGGAAGGAATTTACTTCAGTCAGGGGTTAGGCCTGGGACCTGTCTCCTTTCCAACAGGATGTTTCTCATGGCCTAGACCATGGTGGAATTTTCCAGTCTGACCTGAGTTTGTAAAATGGTGAAGGTCTGCAAAATGGCATGACTTGGGCTAACAGGCACCTCCACTCCTTTATTTATGTGGGAAACCTTCCCCTCTGCATGGAGACCCCTGCTTGCTGTGTAAGGGGAATCTATTTCCTTCTTGGACACATCTATTCATGGAATTGCTGGCACCTGGCATACACCTCCCTCTACCCTCAACGTTCCTATCTACCTGAGAGAATCCTACATTCTTACAGAAATAGTCCATCCCAACCTTTGAAACTACCTTCGCAAAACTGTGACAGTAAGAGCAACCGGACATAGTTGAATCCATCCTACTTCTGACCTCCAAGCTGTCCTTGGTCTATCCTGCGCATAGGTAACTTTGGGAAGAAATTGAGTTTGTACTTCAACCTTAAAGCAAGGATGGTAAAAGCCCTTACAATGGTGATAATGAACCACCTTTGTAAAATCAATGAAAAGCCACAAGGTTCGGATTATAAGAAGAGTCTGAATTATATTAAGATATAGGCATAGTTAAATGATAACCAGCCAGTTCTAGAGGTCACAAGATACGTGACTTCCCCATTTAATCCTGTGGATAACATCACTATTGTAGAACCTAAGATTGGCCTTTAGAGATGTGTTTTCAAACTTGAATTTCTGATGACTGCTGACTTTACTGGGACCCCTGACTTGTGACTCAACAGGTCCTGTGACCCCACCCAGAGGATGACTCAGCACACAAGAACTGTTTTCCACACCCCTATGATTTCATCCCCAACCAATGTTCCCTGTTCTTTAGCCCGCATCCACCAAACCATCCTTGAAAAACCCTAACCTCCAAGCCTTTGGGGAGACTGATTTGAGTAATAACCCCTTCTCCTATGTGGCTGGTGTCATGTCAACTTAACTGTTTCTTTACTGCAGTGTTGCAGTCTCAGTGAATTGATTTTGTCTGTGTAGTGGGTAGGAAGACCCCATCAGGCAATTACACCTTTTCCCTCCATATCCTTTCAGGTCCTTAACTCTCATCATTCTGATTTCCACGACTTCTCCAGCCAAGCCAAGGACTTTGTCTGCAAAAGGAAATATTTTATTTGTGAAACACTAATAAACTACACTTAGTCTCACATTTAGCCTTGCCATTCTTTCACACCCAAATTCCCATAGCATTTACTCCTGTGCCTTACAGAGCTCCATGTTTCTTGATTCCCCTGACATTCTTCACTGTCCCATTCCCATTTGAATCATATATTAAGCACAGAAACTACTTCCTCTTTCATCCCAAATCCCTTTCCCACTGTACTTTCCAAAAACCTACTCAACACGCCCCAATTTCAGGATCAAGTTGATAATCATACAGATTCCTTTTTTTGAGCAATTTTGGTAGCTAAAATTTATAATTCTAAATGATTGATCTATTGTAGCAATAGGAAGATCAACTCACATTACTGAAATTTGTTGACCCAATATATTCCAGCTGGAAACATGCGTTTCTGTGCAATGCTAGGGAAACAGGTGTGGCCACAAGTGCTTCTGCAATGACAAATGAGCAGGCTCTAACCACAGGCGGGGTTTGACTCTCATTCCACCCTGCGCAGGTCAAGTCCCTCTCAGGCACAGCCATGGCACTCCCACTCTGCCAGCTTCCCACACAATCCCAGCTCACTCAGCTTTGGCCCTCAGGCCATCATTTCTCACTGGGAAAAATGAGACCCGGAGGAGGTAACTCTCAGCTCTCAAACTGTTTCACGGGCTCTCTTATCACCCACCTTCCTTGTAATCTCACAAGATGCAGGGCATCCATACTTGAATTGAAAGCCAGATCCATCAATTGTGCTCTTGACCCTTTTCTCTCGGATTGTTTCAGACCTTGATTTATCAATTATTCCTTCTTTTTCCAGTATCTTATGCTGTTCTTTTTTTTTCTACTGGCTCTTTCTCACAGCTTTATAAAAATGGGCTCTGGTATGAATGTCTTATGTTAACCACAAGGAATTTATTTGCCACATATAAATGTCTATTTTGGTTAATCAGAAGGTAATATACTTTTTAAAAAACTCCACAAAATTAGTTCTATAAGTGGAAGTGAAAAGTTCAAATCTAAATTAAATTAAGAGACTGTCATAAGAAGATTATATCCTTTATATACACATATATTTTCATGTTTTAAGTTATCCTAGAGTCCTTTGCATTAGTAAAATCATGGACAAATATGGGTGCATCCATTTTTGTATTACCACCCACAAATTATTCTGTTGAAAAGGTTCAACTCTGTGGTTATCTAGTAATGTCTTTTAAATGATTTTTAATTATAAATTAACAAATTTTAAGGGCTACATTTATAAAGAATGTACTTCATTAAAAATTTAAAAATTAATAATGACATGGAATTTCACAATATTACCACAGAAAATGTATTGATAGCTTTGAGTTTAAAAAAATTAGAAGTCAGGGGGAAGTGAAGCAACATGGCCAAATAGAAGCCTCCAAAAATTGTTTCCCTAAGAGGAGCACCAAATTGAATTACTATTTACAGAAATAAAAGCATCTTCATAAGAACCAAAAATCTGTTGAGTGATCACAGTACCTTGTTTTAACATCATGTTAAGGAACCAGGCACTAAAGAGGTTAGGAAAGCAGTCTTGAATTGCCTATACCACCCTTCTCTCATCCCCCGAAAGTGACCATGTGGCATGGAGAAAATCTGTGCACTTAGGGGAGAGAGAATGCAGCAATTGTGGTACTTTGCATTGGAACTCAGTGCTGTCCTGTATCAGTGGAAAGCGACACAGGACAGAACTCAGCTGATGTCCATGGAGGAAGCATTTCGATCAACTATAGCCAGAGGCAAATTGTCCATCTTAGTGGTCAGAATCTGAGTTCAAGCACCCTGCCACCATGATCTAAAATGCTCTGGGTTCCAAAACAAACTAGAAAGACAGTCTAGAACACAAGGACTACAACTCCTAGATGAGTCCTAGTGCTGAACTGGGCTCAAAGACAGTGGATTTGGGGGGCATGTGACCTACTGAGTCACCAGCCAGGGTGGCCAAGGGAGTGCTTGCATCACCCCTGCCCCAACCCCAGGCAGTGAAGCTCACTGCTCTAGGAGAGCTTCTTTTCTAGGCTTAAGGAATGGAATGAGGAGAGGAAAGAGGACTTCATCTTGCAACTTAGATACCAGCTTAATCACAGTAGAATAAGTCAACAGGCAGAGTCCTGAGGCCCTCTTTCCAGACCCTAGCTTCCAGATGATATTTCTAGACACAAGCTAGGTCAGAAGGGAACCCATTTCCTTGGTGGGAAGGATACAGTCCTGGCAGGACTCATCACCTGCTGACTAAAGAGCCCTTGGGCCCTGAATAATGAGCAGTGGGAGCCAGGGAGTACCTACTTTGGACCTTGGATGAAACTCAGAGCCATGCTGGTTTCATGTGTGACCTAGCACATTCCAAGAGCTGGTGGTTATGGGGAAAGACCATTTCTACTTGAGGAAAGGAGAAGGAACAGTGAAGACTCTATCTTGAAGCTTGGGTACTAGATCAGCCATGGTGGTGTAAAGCACCAAGTGGCCACTGGGATCTGCAATTCCCAGCCTTCACTCCTTGATGGCATTTTTGGATTTGCCCTGGGCCAAAGGGGAACCCAAGTCTGTAAAGGAAGAGACTCAGGCCTGGCAGCATTCATTGCAAGATGACTGAAGAGCCCTTGGGCCTTGACTGAACATTGAGGACAGCCAGACAGTACTTGCTGCGGGCCTGGGGCAGTGGTGGTCATTTTGCTTTGCTGTGGAAAGGAGAAGGAAGAGTGGGAAAACTTTGTCTTGTGACTTGGGTGCCAGCTCAGCCTCAGTAGAAAAGAACACCATGTAGATCCCTAAGGTTTCAGACTAGAAGCCCTTGCTCACAGACAAAATCTCTGGACCTTCTCAGGGACAGAGGGAACTTGCCTCCCTGAAGAGAAGAACACAAGCCTGGCTGGATTCACCACCTGCTGATTATAGACTCCTTGGGCCTTGAGTGAACATAGGCAGTAGCTAAGACAGTGGTTACTATGGGCTTTGGACAAGACCTTGTATTTTGCTGGCTTTGGGTCTGACCCAGTGCAATCTCTATGGTAGTGGCCACAGGGTTGCTTGTGCAACCCCTTCTTCAGCTCCAGGCAGCTCAGCCCAGAATGAGAGACTCCGTTGGTTCAGGGGAAGTGAGGGAAGAGAACAAAAGTAACTGCCTAGTAATCTAAGGAATTATTGAAAATGTTACCCAAGACCACCAAGGCAATCCCTCTGCAAGTCTGCAAAAGCCACAGCTTTACTGGGTTTGGGGTTTCCCTAAATGCAGATATGGCTGCAGTGACCAAAGACTTAGATCACAACACGGAGTCACTTCAAATATATGGAAAGCCTTCCTAAGAAGGATGGGTACCAACAAGCCCAGATAGCAAAGACTACAATAAATACCTAACTCTTCAATGCCCAGACACCGATGAACATTGACCAGATTTAGAAAATAGTCTTAAAAGGGCAAGCCTAAGAATTATTGGTATTAAAGTAGAGGTAGAGAGAAAGATAGGGATAGGAAATTTATTCAAAGGGATAATAATGGAGAACTTCCTTCCCAAACCTAGAGAAAGATATCAACATTCAAGCACAAGAAGGTTATAGAACACCAAGCAGCTTTAAACCAAAGAAGACTACCTCAAGGCATTTAGTAATCAAATTCCAAAAGTCAAGGAAAAGAAAGGATCTTAAAAATAGCTAGAGAAAAGAAAAAAATAACGTACAATGTAACTGCAATACATCTGGCAGCAGACTTCTCAGTGGAAACCACATAGGCCAGGAGAGAGTGGCACGACATGCTTAAAGTGTTGAAAGAAAACAACTTTTATTCTACAATAATATATCCAGTAAAAATATCCTTCAAACACAAAGGAGAAATAAAAACCTTCCCAGACAAATAAAAGCTAAGGGCTTTCGTCAACACAGACTGTCCTACAAGAAATGCTAAAAGAAATTTTTAATCTGAAAGAAGAGGACATTCCCGGGCAGTAAGAAATCATCTGAAGGTAAAAAATTCACTGATAATAGAAAGTACACAGAAAACATAGACTATTATAACACTGAAATTGTGGTGGGTAAACGACTCATTTCTTAAGTAGAAAGACGAACAAATGAGCTGATCAAAAATAATGAAAACCTATTGAAACACAGACAGTAAAATAAGATACAAAAAGTTGAGAAGCAGGAGGATGAAGTGACAGTGTAGAGTTTTTACTAATTGTGTCTTTGTTTATGCAGTGTTAAGTTGTCATCAGTTTCAAATAATGGGTAATAAAATATTATTTGCAAACCTCATGGTAACCTCAAACCATAAAACACACAACAGATTCACAAAAAATAAAAACCACCACAGAAAATTACCTTCAGTAAAAGGAATACTGGAAAGAAGGAAAGAAGAAAGAGAAGACCACAAAACAAACAGTAAAGAAGTAACAAAATGCAGGGGCAAGTCCTTACTTATCACTAATCACATTGAATATAAATAGATGAAACTTTCCAATCAAAAGACATAGAGTGGCTGAATGGATAAAACAATAAGACCCAACAATCTGTTGCCTACAAGGAACACACTTCACCTATAAAGACACACGTAGACTGCAAATAAGGAAATGGAAAAAAGATATTCCATACCAATTGAAACAAAACAAAACAAACAAAAAGCAGAAGTAGCTATACTAATATCAGACAAAACAGGTTTCAAGACAAAATCAATGAAAAGGGAAAAAGAAGGTCGTTATATAACAATAAAGGGGTTCCCTCCTGGCTAACACGGTGAAACCCCGTCTCTACTAAAAACACAAAAAACTAGCCAGGCACGGTGGCGGGTGCCTGTAGTCCCAGCTACTCGGAGGCTGAGGCGGGAGAATGGTGGGAACCCGGGAGGCAGAGCTTGCAGTGAGCCGAGATCGCGCCACTGCACTCCAGCCTGGGCGACACAGCGAGACTCCGTCTCAAAAAAAAAAAAAAAAAAAAAAAAAAAAAAAAACAATAAAGGGGTTAATTCAATAAGCGGATATTACAATTGTAAATATACATGCACTCGACATTGGAGCACTGCAATATATAAAACAGACATTATTTGGGCTAAAGAGAGAGATAAACTCCAGTACAACGACAGCCCTAGATGCTAACATTCCACTTTCAGCATTGGACAGATCATCCAGACAGAAAATTAACAAAGAAACATCAGACTTAATTTACACTATAAACCAAATGTACCTAATATATATTTACAGAGCACTTCATCCAATGGCTGCAGAATACACATTTTTCTCTTCAGCATGTGGTTTTTTCTCAAGGATAAGCCATATGTCAGGCCACAAAACAAGTCTTCAAAAATGTTGACATCATACTAAGAATCTTCTCTGATCACAATGGAATAAAGATAGGAATCAATAGCAAGAGGAGTTTTGAAAACTATGCAAACACACAGAAATTAAAGAATATGCTCCTGAATGACCAGTTGGTCAATTAAAAAAAATTAAGACAGAAATTTAAAAATTACTTGGAATAAATGAAAATGGAAACACAATGTACCAAAGTGTTGGGATACAGAGAAAGCACCCTGAAGAGAGTAGTTTATAGCAATAAGCGCCTGTAACAAACAAGGAGTAAACTTCAAATAAACAACCTAATGATGCATCTTAAAGAATTAGAAAAGGAAGAGCAAACCAAACCCAAAATTAGTAGAAGAAAAGAAATAATAAAGATCACAGCAGAAATCAATGACATGGAATTGAATAAACCTAATACAAAAAGTCAATAAAATTTAAAAATTGATTTTTTCAAAAGATAAACAAAACCAGCAAGCCTTTATCGAGACTAAGAAGTAAAGAGAGAAGTCCCAGATAAATAAAATCGGTATTGATAAAGGAGACATTACAACTGATACAACAGAATTTCAAAGGATCAATAGAGGTTACTACGAGCAACTATATGCCAATGAATTGGAAAACCTAGAAGTGGATAAATTTCTGGACACATACAACCTCCCAAGATTGAACCAAGAAGAAATCTGAAAACTAGATTTCTTCTAGTTGATGTTTGAAAGCAAACAACAAGTAATGTGATCAGAGCCATAATAAAAAGAATCCCAACAAAGAAAACCCCAGGACTCCAGAGCTTCACTGCTGAATTTTACCAAACATTTAAAGAATTAATGCCAATTCTACTCAAACTATTCCAAAACACAGAAGAGGAGAAACTACTTCGAAATTCATTTTGAAAGCACAGTATCACCTTGACCAAAACCAGACAAAGACACATGTTAAAAAAGATAACTACAGGCCAATATTCATTATGAACACTGATGCAAAAATACTCAACACAATACCAGCAAACTGAATTTAACAACACATTAAAAAGATTAGTCATCTTGACAAAATGGTATTTATCCTAGGTATGCAGGTATAATTTGACACATGCAAATTTGTTTTATTTATTTATTTATTTATTTTCATTTTTTATTTTTATTTTTTGAGACAGAGTCTCGCTCTGTCGCCCAGGCTGGACTGCAGTGACCGGATCTCAGCTCACTGCAAGCTCCACCTCCCGGGTTCCCACCATTCTCCTGCCTCAGCCTCCCGAGTAGCTGGGACTACAGGCGCCCGCCACCTCGCCTGGCTAGTTTTTGTATTTTTTTTTAGTAGAGATGGGGTTTCACCGTGTTAGCCAGGATGGTCTCGATCTTCTGACCTTGTGATCCACCCATCTCGGCCTCCCGAAGTGCTGGGATTACAGGCTTGAGCCACCACGCCCGGCCAAATTTGTTTTATTATTATACTTTAAGTACAATAAGAACATACAGGTTTGTTACATAGGTATACACATGCTATGGTAATCCTTATTTAATATCTCTAGGCTGTGGTATTGTTTTGATTTTTACCCAGTTACTTAGTTTACATTATCTCCTGTTACTATCTCATCCATGCCTGAGATTGAGTTTAGCCACAGCCCATATGTGTTATGCTAACTGTATCTGTGGCCCACCTCTATCCCGAACTCCAGGGTTACACCACTGGAGGGACCACAGGCATTGCAAATACAGTATATCTCAAACAGAACTCATTACACATGAAATGAACTCATTTTATACTTGAATTTATTTTTGAATTTGTTGGTATGAGCTTTTCTCCTGTCAGTCAACTCAGAAACCTGGATACTATTTCTGGCCTCTCTTACTCTCAGCAAACTTATCTAGAACTTACATGTTTCTCAGATTTTACTCCCCAGTTATTACTTAAATGCTCTTTTTCTGTTTCTCCGGCTGCCGTTGGCCATCCAGGATTTCAGTAACGGCTGCAATCGACGTTCTTGTGGCCATCCTTGCCTCCACTCTTGCCTCCCTCGGATAAGTGAATTATACCGCAAAGAGGTGATCTATGAAAAATGAACATCTGACCAGAGCAGCTACAATGGTTCATATTTGCTTATTTCATGCCAAGTAATGTTTTCCAGCTCCTAAGAAGAGTGCTTTTCACTGTGCTTCATGATCTGCTTCTGCCCACGTGTTAGTCCCATCTCCGGGCACTTTTCCTTCCTGCCTTCTGAATATTAGGCTCCAGCTTGAGCGAAGGACCTAATGTTGCCTACACGGTGCTGTTCCAAGCTTCCATAGTTTCATCTCTGCATTCTCTTAGCCTGGAAAATGTTTTCCTTTACTCCCTGGGATGGATAATTCTTTTCTAGCCTTCAAAGATCTAATCAGATGTGATAAGCTTCACTTTTGCCAACACTTTCCCTACCCTAAGAGGAGCTTTCCTTTCCCATCCACCAGGGTTCTGTTTTCTCCTCTGTCCTGGCACCAACACAGAGCACTGGAAGCTGTCCTGTGGAAGTCTGTCTTCCCCACTAGTCTGGGAGTTTCTTGAGCTCAGAAATGATGTCTCTTCAGCCTTCAGTCAGCATTAGCACAGTGAGTGGAACACAGTCAAAACTGAAAATACAAAATGTGTTTGAACTAGATAGAGGTGGTGGTTTCACAGCTTTGTGAATGTACAAAATGCCATTGAGTTTTTCACATTAAAATGGTCAATTTCATGTTATTCAAATTTCACCTGAATAAAAAAGAAAAAGAGAAGATGTATATTTGTTTCGAGTTTCATTCAAAACATTTGGATTCAGTGGGTGAATAAACCTTATTTAGAAAGACACTGAAACGTTTTGGAGGTCAATATCAACTGATTTGGAGTGGGGATTGTTGCTGAATAAACATAACCTCCTCACACTTGTTTAAATTTCCAAAGACTGTTATCACAGACACCCTGGGAAGCTTTAGCTCTGAATAAGTGATAGGATGGAAATTTTCCTATGTGAATTGGGATGAGGTCATATAGCAAATGACTAAGCCGTACATTTGGTTATAGCTAAATGAGCCAACTTACATAATAGCAATTTGTAAACCCTAAAGCCTTATTCAAATACAATGCAATCTCTATGATAATTATTATAAGAATATTAGGTAATGCCAAATATTGACTTGGCTGATGTTCAGGGACCCTATAAATTACATTAGCTATTGTATATACTTGCAAGGAAGGCATAATTTATTATGTAAAAAGATTATCAATGGCATTATTTCAGAAGCAGTTTAGTATACTGGATATAATACAGAAGTGGAAGTTTACACTTGGCTTTGTGTCTCAGTAATTCTTGCTCAACTTTAGACACTAGCTATATTGCACATGCTCATTGAGCATGAATTTCCTTGCAGAGTTATTATCAGTTCTACACAATTTAAATGGATTTTGTGAAATGTGAGACATTACTTGAATGTAAATCACCGTTGTCTCTGAAGTTAAACAGAAAGAGTAACCTGTATGTTCAACAAATATGCAAAAACGATAAGATTTTCAAAATATAAAAAACAGATATTAGAGATAAAGGAGAGAGAAAAATCTTTCCTAATTTTGTAGTCTTTGTTTAAAACCTACTTTCTTTATAGTTAAATAACCTTAAATCACTTTTTGGGGAGATTATAGAAAGATGTATGTGAACATATACATAAAAAGAATAAAAAGCCCCTGCAACAAATTATCCTTTCTTTTAAAAATTTATTTTATTGTGTAACAACTTTAATTCACTTTTCAGATAAATAAAGTAAAGGGATAACTTATATTTCAAGTTGTATATTAAGTTAATGGCAAGGCAAATCAATACGTGTATTGAAATTCCATAAGGACTTATATTTAAAAGGTTTCATATTCTCTTGTATTTTCTATTTATCTTGAAAATATCACCGCCTCATGCCAAACCGATTTCAGGAAACTCCTCTATAACCCTTATAAACTGACCAAAAATACATTACAACTTTGAGTATTTTTAATCTGCATGATTTTATTAAACCTCCATAATATATTTGTTATATGTTATTTGAATACTGATGATATGCTATTTTGATTTACATATAAAAAATCTAGTACTGTTTCTGACTTTGTACCCTTTCATACACTGTAATTGGATAGCACATTTATATATATATATATATATTTTATAGTTATAGTAAAATTTGAAAATTTTAACCTTAGGATTTTCTCCCTCTGCTAATGCCAAAGAGACAGAGTGTGTGTTAAAATAGCATTTCAACTTGAAATCTCAGAAATAACACCCCGAAAGACCTATTTCACTTATTTTGTGTTGGAGAATTCTCTTAGATAGGTAATGTCTATTTATATGGTAATTGCTCCCCAATATATGTCTCCTTTTTCTCTTTTCAGCTACATTTCCATTTTCACCTAATAGCACCAGGCACTAACGTACTGTGTGAGTACAAATGATCTTCATGAATAGTACTGAACGAATCAATAAAATGTTCAAGTTTAGCTTAAGCTGAATGCTTAACCGTTCATGAATTAAAATGAGATGAGAGAATACTTGCGAAGCATGGGGCATGACTTTTCTTTCAGTGATTCTTTGAGAAAACTAGCTCACATGACAGTTATGTTCTTTCCACTATCACTGTTTCACTCTCTTCTAGCCTCAGCAGACCTCTTGGTTCCATTTAAGAAGTTATGGACATAACAGTGTTGGTAAAGAAATTTATGGCAAATTCCCCCACCTTTAGTGTATAGAACTTATATATTCCACCTGCATCATCCATATTAAAGGAAAGGAGTAGAAAAAGCCAGCCACAGTTATACAATGGAGGAATAATATGGAAGGGAAAAGGGAGAGAGGAAACAAGAATAATTTTGATGGCCACGACAGCCCATCTGGAGCACCACTGCCATACTGCTGGCTGCAACAGGGGAGGCATGGCTGGGGATGCATGTTCCAGGGAGCCAGCGGGGAGCCAGCAACAGGCAGACGCCCCACCCCTTCTGAGTTGGAGGGGTGGGAGCCCCCCCCCCCACCCCCGCTCCCAGGCACAGCTGCAGCACACAGCTGCAGCACACAGCTGCAGCTGCAGACCTGGGTATTCCTGTACTCTGGGAAACCTGGGAAGCTCTCCTGCTCCCACAGGCTCAGAAATGCCTGCTCCCACTGCCTGGCATCTTCACATTCCTGGTGCCTACTCTGATTTTGGAGCCAAGTTGTGGCTGAGCCCCAGCACTGTTGCAATCTGGCCATGTGGGCACACACTTGGGGTGGTGCCGACACGTCGGCTCCCTGATGTCTTGGCCATCTTTGGACTTTGGGTGCCAATGAGCATGAGAGGGAGGCCAAGGGGGTCTGAGGTTGGCTTGGCATGGGTCTGCAGGTGTCTGTTGGCATGAATAGCTTGGGCACCCTGGAGGTTGATGGCGGCAGGAGGCAGACAGGCTCCTGGGCAGAAAGGGGTGGGTCCCTGGTGAAGTCCCACTTTCAAGCAAGGGATGGCCTGAGGCCTGGTGGCTGGGCTGTCAGTTCCACACACTGGAGTGAGAACTTATCACCATCCACGGACTAATTGGCATGCACTTCCTCCCCTCTGAAGCCATAAAAACTCCGGACTCAGCCAGACTCAGCCAGATGATGGAATGACCTGCCTGTGGCTCGGAGCTACCCAGTCTGGGTTTCCTCTTCCCTGAGGGCTGCAAAGTCAATGGTGTGACCTGCCTGTGGAAAGGAGCTACCCACTTCAGGTCTTCTGAGAGCTGTACTGTCCTCAATAAGGCACCTTTTCACCTTGCTCAACCTCCAGTTGTCTGCTTACCTCATTCTTCCTGGATGCAAGACAGGAAGTCAGAACCTGCCAAAGTGTAGGACTAAAAGAGCTCTAACACAAATGGGTCTGAAACATGTCCACCTCCACTCACCATGTTGCGAGTGATGAGAGGGAGAGAAGACAGAAGGAGAGAAGAGCTGCAGCCCTTTGGGGAGCCCAAATCTAGGAGCTCCCCGAGCCAGGGCTGTGACACCCTCTTTGAGGCTCTGTGATTCCTGTTGTCTCCAAGCTTCTGGGCACCACTGCATTCCCTGGTACCTGCAGTGGAAGCTGCTTGTGGTACACGTGGTCCAGCCGCAGCATCGCAGGGAGGTAATGTGTCTGGTTGTGCACAGTGACCAGACCCTGTGCTCACTTGCTCACATACCCTTCACTGCTCTGTGCCTGGCTTGCCTTTGGCAGGTGTGGGATCCAAGCTGGTGGTATCAACTGAGCACAGCTTGCCAGGCCTAGTGGGCAGAATGAGCCCAGTGGGCCCCATAAAACCTCGGAAAAAGATGCCACTGCCCACAGCGGTTTCTGACTGGTGAAGTGACACCCCAAGGATCCTGTGACACTTTAAGGTTTATATATTCAATTTTTATTCAACAAATATTTATTGTGTACCTATTATGTTCCAAGCAGTCTTTTTTCTACTGGCAATGTAACATATAAAATAAGCAATTTTAGTTCTCTCCCTATAAAAGAATGTATAAGCAGATTATATACATAAACAATAGGATTGTAGGCTGGGCATAGTGGCTCATACCTGTAATCCCAGCATTTTAGGAGGCTGAGGTGGGCGGATCATTGAGGTCAAAAGATCCATACCATCCTGACCAACATGGTGAAACCCTATCTCTACTAAAAAAAATGCAAAAATGAGCTGGGCGTGGTGGCATGCGTCTGTAGTCAGGAGGCTGAGGCTGGAGAATCTCTTGAACCTGGGAGGCAGAGGTTGCAGTGAGCTGAGATTGCACCACTGCACTTCAGCCTGGTGACAGAGCAAGACTTTATCTCGGAAAACAAAACAAACAAAAAAGGATTGTAAGAAGTAATTTTTCTGAAGAGAGCCAAGAGAGTGGTGTGGTATGATAAAGAGTGATAGGAGGAAGGCCACTGGCTAAGAGTTCGTGAAAGCCTATTTGAGGAGAAGGCTTTTGAACTGAGACCTGAATGAGAATCAAGCAGCAACTGTGAATATGTGCAGGACAAGTGACCTAGGCACAGGGAACATGTATGGCCTTCTGTCTGCAACTGGTGCTTTGAATGCACAAACAGAAGCCAGAGGTGCTGGAGAAAACTGAGCTAGGTAACAGGCAGGAGCCAGATCCTTTAGGCTCTCCAGGTCATGATAACAAAGTGAGGATGAAGTTTTATTACAGAAAGAAAGAAAATATATTCAAGGAGTTTAGCAGTGTCCTGCACAGACCAGGAGCTTAATGAACACGAGATCAATGGCTTTCAAGTGTGACTGTGCAATCACATTGCCAGGGCAACTTTTAAAAAAGCCTGAATCTCAAAGATGAAAAATGTCAGGAGTGGGATGGCCAGGCCATGATTCCAACATGTAGCAAACGTCTTGCACAAAGTATTTTGCAGAGTGCTTTATTACATTTTATTATTACTGTAAGTGGTAAGAATGCTCACTTTGTTACTTTATAGACAAGAGTTTCTGAGAGATTAATAGAATTCTGGGTCATTTTCATTTTTTAAAGCTTCTGGTGTATATTTTTTTAAAAAGAATGTCAAAATAAGGTTATAAATTTTGTGATACTTAATCTATGAAATTAATGTTTTTAAGTTGAAAAAAATAGCTAAAATGCAATGGTTTCTACAATGTCCAGGATAAATGGAATTCATTCACACCTGCTTTGGCAAAGTTCCAGATTTGGCAACACTCCGGGAGCAGTACTGAGCCCCCAAAGTATAGCATGAGTGTATGATTGTGTTTGCAAGGAGGGACTGGGTGTGGGTGAAGGGAAATCACAGGCTCTGCTCTAGAAAACCAAGGAAGAGTCGCTGCTTTTGTTCAACATGAGCTGCCCCAAAGTCCAGGTAGATGAGGTATCCCAGACAACTGCGATTCTTCCTTCCTCTCTTTTCAAGGATTTAGCTCTGCCTGGGGCTGAGAAAAACGATTGGAAATGTTCAGGTGAACATGTATGGCTTAAGCAGAAACCTTCCTGCCAGGTAACCTGGAAGTCTTGATCTGATCAGACCCCACCCTTGTCCTGGCAGGTCTAGTCCCTGCCCTGGAGGCCTGGGCCCAGGCCCAGCTTCCATTCTTCACTTCAGTTCTGCAAATTCTCACTCCCACTCACGTTGGAAGGGAGAAAGCTAGTCCATCTCACTAGACTGAACCTCAGTAGAGGGTGCAAGAAGACCCTGCCTGGGAAGGCAGGCTGAGATACCAGCATTTTGATGGGAAACATTTAAATATTTAGACACAGCATACAAACGTAAGATGTAGGTCTAAATTAAGCATTCTAATTCGAAGTAAGATCGTGGTATTTCCTTAAGGACTGTTTGCTGTCTAACTCTAGGTCTCATGTGGGGCTTAATCTGAGTATGATCCACAAATCCCAGGGAAACTGCTTTTCCAATCTGTTTAAGTATATTGGCTTTAGGCTGGGAATGTGGGCCCCTGCTCTTAAACAGTCCTGGATATCTCATGTACATATTCTATGCATTTATGAAAGAATGTGTGAGCACCTGTTTTACTCAAGATTTGGTTCCGAGAGGGTGCAGGAGGCACAGCACCACTCATGCATTCTCTCCTATTAATCTTGTCCTCAGACCCCAGGGAAAAGCTCCTTCACATTTCTCACCTCATATCAGAAACAGTATGTTTCTGCTTCCCAGAACCAGGAAGTTTTATGGCGAGTGTGCCTGTCTGCTGACATCCGAATGAACAAGCCTTAGAGTATGGGGCAGCTTGAGTGGTAGAAGCCAATTACCTTAAAAGATGTTATCTTCCCTACAAACTCCATACTGTTCCCGGATGCTCCACCACACTCAGATAATGTCAGTTAGGAGACACTAAAAGGCTTCTGCCTGCAAATTAAATCATTCATTCACAATATTTTATATAAAACTTGGCAAGATATTTCTAAAATTGACATGGAAATGCAAAGATCCAAAAATAGCCAAAGCACTCTTGGAGAAAAATGTGGGAGGACTTGCACTGCCATATATAAAGCCAAGTTCCAAAGCATATGGTTCTGATGCAAGGGTAGATGACAGAACAGGGAAAAAATAGAGTGCTTCAAATAGCCCTGTGGAGATTTGGACACTTGATTTACAACAGAAATGTCACATCGAAGCGGTGGAGGAAAGGCAGTCCTTTCATAAATGGTGCGAAGATAAGAGAAGCTCCTCACAAACAAAACCCCAAAACTTTGAATGTTATTGCATATCGGACACAAAAATCTGAAATCCGCAGAGATTGAACATAGACATGCAAAACACACTCACAAACATATACAAACTAATCAATGAAACAAGTAAATCAATTTAACTAATAGAATATGACTTCGGACTAGAAAAATATTTAAGCAGAATACAAATAAACACTCATCATAGAGAAAAAATTTACAAACAAAATGGCATTAAATGTAACATCTCTAAATGTAAACCAAAATTCAGCATTAAAGAGGGGAAAAGATGTTATTTGCAACACATGTAATCACAAAGACCTATTTTGAGAATATACAGATAACTTCATGTAAACAAGAAAAAGAGAGAAAACTCATGAGAACATAAGCTAAAGCTCCAAACAGGTATCATTTAACATATACAAGACACAAAGTGGGATATTCTAATGATTTAAATGGTCAGTATGCATGAGGAAATGTGCTTCACCTTATCAGTAACCAGGGAAATACAAATTAAACAGTAATAAACTTTATGATACATCCATAAGAATGGCTAGAATTTAAAGAACCAGGGGATGGCAGACAAGGGGAAATCATAAAATTCTCATATATTGATAGTAGATATATAAATTGTTATAATCATTGCAGAAGATAGGAAATATTGATTAATTTTAAGATGCGTATGTCCTATGACTAAGCAATTTATTCCTCAACGTATACTATTAAAAATATTCTGACACATGTTAAAAAAGTTAGGAAGACATTATTCAAGATTGCTGTGATAGGGAAAAGAGATTGGGCTCCTGATACAGGAGAGATATCTGAGGATTTAAAGAGCAGAGTGAGGCAGTCAGTGGATAGAAAAGTACTAAGGGTAGGGAGATTCTTGATAAACTGACCTAACAGGTTTCTTGTGAAAGGCCGGCCAAGGACTTAAACATAAGACGTGGTCAGATATCAAGGGTGGGAGGATTCTCAAACAGACTTAGCCGACGGGCTAATACTGGACAAAGGAAGCTGAAGGCAGGATGGGGCCAAGGTGGAAGCCTTTTTGAGAATAGGGCTCAGAGGAGCCTGACTGAAGTTTGGTTAAGAAACAGTCTGTCAATACTCAACAAAAGCATAGGTGTATGTGTTCTAGGAGAGATGTAATGTGAATGTTCATGGGGTCATTATACATAATTTCAAAATAATCTAAATGTTCAGTAGTAGCATGAATAAATAAAATGTGGTATATTTACACAATAAAATACTTTGAAACGAATGACATGTTATTATACAAAATAATATGAATGAATTCAAAAGCATCATGTTTAATGTGAACAAATGATGAAAGGTAAAAAGTAAACAGATATATGTGATTCCAATTCTATAAAGTTAAAAATTAGCCACAGTTATACTATAGTATGTGGGAATGCAAACTTGGGTAGTGAAAAGGCAAGCAATGAATTGATGACATGATTTTCAGATAAGTAGTCATTTTCTAGAGGTTAAAGGGAGGGTTTATGATAGAAACAAACCTCTGAGGGTATACTGGCTTTCTGTCAATATTCTAGTCCTTGCTCTGGGTAGTAGTTATGTATGTGTATGAAATGGAATAAGTCAATAGCTGAATAGTTTTCCTTAATATATTTGTCTGCATTAGTTAGTATTTTATAATAGAAAGAGTTGACACCTCTATTCAAATGAATTTTTAAGCATTTTTATAAAGTATAATATTTAGAATTGAGTTTCCTGTTAGCTTTTAAGAACATTTCTAGTCATTTTTCATATAAAAATCAGAAATACCATTAATTATAATGTCACCCATGCCATTCTTTCCTACTATTTTTTTCTTGTATATATATTGTGCTATAATTTGGAAAAGAGTAGTTGCACTGCTACAATCATATCTTCTTTTGAAAAAGGAGAATAAAACTCAATTTTTCATATTTCTTTTCAGAAGTGTTAATTATTGACTTATTTCAATTTCAGAATACTTTATTTTCATTATCCCCTAAATTCTCCATTTCCTTAATGCAAGGCCGGCTTTGCATTAAGATTCAGAGACTAAATGACTAAGCCTCAGAGACAAACATAATATGAACAAAAATCTTCATGTCAGTCAATTTAGTGGTTCTGGGAAGGCCTTGAAAAAAATTGAGTAGACTTATTTTTTATTACCAGTTTTTGTGGTTGTTGTTGTTGTTTTTTTCCGAGACGGACTCTTGCTGTGTCACCCAGGCTGGAGTGTAGTGGCATGATCTTGGCTCACTGTAATCTCTGCCTCCCAGGTTCAAGCAATTCTCCTGCCTCAGCCTCCCGAGTAGCAGGGATTACAGGTGCCTGCTGCCACACCCGGCTAATTTTTTATTTTTGGTAGAGAAGATAGGGGTTTCATCATGTTAACCAGGCTGGTCTGAGATTCCTAACCTCATGATCCACCTGCCCTGGCATCTCAAAGTGCTGGGATTACAGGCGTGGTATTATTAGTTCTTAGAATACGCCTAAAGTCTTCCAGATCAATAGTATATTGTGCTTTGAAATTGGAAATTGCTAGACCTCTTACTTTGATTTAGTAATATTAAAAGCTTATCTAAAAGCATTAAATCAAGCAAATAAATCATTTTAATTATGGTGAGTTATATATGTATATATTTATGATTGATACTTTCATTATGCTTTTGAGAATTTGAAAACATTAGTGGAAATTCTTATTCACATCAGAGTGATTTATACTTTAAATTTTGGAGAAGATTTTACTGTCTTATTTAATGATACTTCGTTAAAAGGCAGTAATAGTATTGTGTTACCCCAGCAGTTCAACCAGTGGTGTCATTCAATGTCTTACTTCTCTTACTCAAAAACAACAAATGGATGTCTACCATAGACCGACCACAGTGCATTAGATATTGAGCATCAGTTGGAATTGACCAAGCTTAGACTAAGGCTTGGTGACAGTAGGAGAGCTCCATCTCAGAGAGATAGTGACATAGATTGTGACAAAGATTGTGACAATGTCACTGTTTTGAAGAAAGGTGAAGGGTGCTTTCAGGAGGAAAAAGGAAAGTTATTTCCATCATGAGTATTGATTTTACTTTATGCTGTGCAACTGAATATAGTTTAGAAGAGCATGTTTTTCTTAAACCTTCATCGTTATTGCATTTTTCTAGGCAGGTAACACACTAAAGAGTGTCTGCAGGAGACAAGAATGGAAAATCAATGGATTGAGAGTTCTTTCTGCATGACTGCATGATAAATACCACAGACTCTAATAGCCTGGTAATAAGGATTTACACAAATAAAAAACAAAATGGTTTAAAGGTGAAACATTGTAAGCCTTTTAAAAAACAAAACTTTATCAGCATACTTAATAGAAAAAGAAGGGGACAGAGAGTATGCCAGACAGTAGGAATGGTGATCTTCACCAGTGGTTTTGACTTTGGCTTAGAAAATTATTTTCATCCTTGTATTTTTCCTTATTGAGTGACTTCGAGCCATACAGTTCACAACTGTTCTGCAATGCTGGTGTCCCCATTACCTCAATATAAGTTGAATATATTTTGTATGTGTACATCAGGTTATCCTTGAATACAAATTAAGTGTTCAAACAATTCTAGTAGTAATTTCCACATAGACAGTTTTAAACAGTAAATTGATCACTGTCTTGGTAGGGTTATGGGAACTGTTAAAATGGTAACACTTGTATGATAGCTTTGCTAATTAAATTTTAAACACTTTAAGATTACAGCTATCATTTATTGAATGTGTATAGTATACCAGGTGCTTGTCCCTATAACAATACTCTGGGTAGTAAAATCCCTATTTTAGAAAAGAGTAAATTGAAGCTACAAGAGGTGAACTTAGTTGCCGATTCCCTCAGCAAAGAAGACACAGAGCTGACCTAGCAAGCCCAATCTGTCTGACTGCAGAACCTGTATGGCAACTACAGAAAAATGAACTAATGTGGTCTTTGAAGCATAACATATCATTATTAATCTATGATTAGAATGAGATTGGAAGTAGTCTTATTATGCTTTTTTCACTTCACAATGCTCTAATGCTGATGGCAATGGTATAATTCTTAGTATAAACTATTACACTACAAATGCTCATCATAGTCAGTGAACAACATATACGTCTACATATTGAAATGTGCAACTCACGACATGAAAATGAAATCAATTGTGATGGATCCATCTGTGTTATTGCACCAAGCACATTAGAAATAAAAGGACACCAGTTAGCAACAGGCCAGAGCATACCTGGGAAACTTTGCACACACTGGTTCTTGTCCATGGAGGCTAATTGTATTTGAGAAACAGTTAACACCCAAGTGTTAATTTCCCAAGATAGGATGGAGTCATTAGACAATGAAAATCCCTGCAATTGTTTTTCTCAATTGCTGAAGCTCACATTCAAATGGGATGCTTTGCTGTGGAGAACAGGAGTCAGCATGGACTTATGAAGAAATCTGACATCTTGCCCTCAGATACTACCCTTTATTTATCTTAAGTCACCAATACTATAAAAATATGGAATAAGCTAGAATAAAATGATACACTTGTGAGAAAGTTTCTCCTCATCCATACACTTTAAAATGTGTTTTGTAAAAGATAATTATAAAACTAATTTGTGACAAATTAGTTTTTTAAAATAAAAATTGTATATAAGAAAATAAAAATACCCTGCAGATAACCATTGTTAATATATTAGTATAATATTTTTCCTTCATATTCATATACATTTGTTTATATATTACTGAAACTGCATTTTAAAGCCTACATTTTACAAACATTTCTATTGCCATCAACATTCTTTGTACATATAATTGTTAAGGCCCGAATCCTTTTTATAATTCTAAATATTCACATTTATATATATACATATATATATGTATAAATTCTAGAATGAAAATAAATGTACGTGTGTGTATGTGTGTATGTATATACACACATTAGTGATATGTGTGTGTGTGTGTATATATATATACATATCACTAATTTTCTAAAGTTAACAGCCAGGTAGTTTTTTACATATGGAGTTTTTGTGTCAGGAGAAATGGTTATTGTTAAAACTCTTAAAATGTGTTTTTAATTTTCCAAAATACTAAAATCTCCTTTAAAAAACTCTTTAGTATTTATTTTTCTGCTGTCATATCCCAGCACAGACTCTTGTACAGAATAGACGCTAAATAAAAGGATTTTAGAACTGAACTGGCTGGTACTGTTTGGGCAAATGGAACCAGTTTATACCCTTGACAGCAGTATATGAAAACAATGTTATAATAGCATTGAGGGTACGTATTTTAAAACATTTATAAGTTTTAAAACCACTACCTTTTCATTTCATTTTGTATGACTTTTGATTAGAGAGTGCTCCTTTTCACTTATTTGTTATTTTATCTATGTTTTCATTATGATATAACCTGCTGTGCACTTTGTAAAGACTGACAAAATTGGAGGTGGACAAGCTGTGACCTCTATTTGGTGCAATGTTTTGGCCTCGGTGATAACACTCGTTTGGATTGGATGTGAAGCTGCTTTAAGCGTTCTAAGGCAAAAAATGTGTGCTTACTTCATAACTCTTTTGCATAGTCTGTTATGTGTCAGAAGGCCCACATTCTAAACAACATAGGAAGCAAAGTCACCATGAATAAACCACAAGTACTAAGGCCAGCAGAGAAAGCAACAAGAAGCTGCACAGAAGTATCTGCCGTTGTAAACGTGCAAACTGTGGAGTTTTAGTTTAATGTTAGTTTTAGCTAACAAATTTCTTTGCATTCCCAATGTATACTCACTTCCTGACCTATAGTATATTCTCTGTAAACATTATTGAATGAATAACGTAACTAACAGCTTACAAAATGGAAGGATTGGGTTCAGGTTTAGGGTAATAAGGGCTAAAGGGCGCTACACTCCGGGAAAAACCTGTTTTCCTCTGACTTGCCTCATTTATTTTTATTCCAGTGGTCAGCTTCAGAATCGAATGGTTTTAATCCAGCAATTGGCAAATAAAATGAACCTTCTAGGGATGATTACTCAGTCAGGTCACTGCACATCTCCTGTTCTCTTTGCTTGCCTCATTCCTTCCAAACCCCAAATCCGACCCCTGGCCCTGTTAGAATCGCAGTCCAGCATCAACAAAATCGCCTCATCCTCAGCCTCTCCAAAGACTGGCCCTTCATCCTCTGGCTCCTGTGGACTCTGCCAAGTCGCCTCCTGAGGACCCAGCTTCCCGAGCAACCCTCTGAAGCAGGGGCTCTTCTTTCTCCCACAGTGCTTTTACCACAGGACCTGGAGGAGGGGACCTCCCTTCTCTTCACTGCCGCTTTCAGATCACACCGCACCCCTCTTCCTAAAAACCTTCCCGTTTGAATACCGCCTCAGCAGATTGTGTCAGCCACTGTTCCTTACAGTTGTTGTCATACGCATATCCCGTAGTTGGTCTCCCTCATTCTGATGTTTTTAGCTCCTGACTCATTGCCACTCTGTCCAAAATATCCCGGTCTTAACATGGATGATCCTTCCAACACCCTATCCTCAAGGTATTTAAAATACTCTCTTCTGATGATCTTCACAGGCACACACCCAACCTCAGTCACTCACAGCCACAGCCAGTCTCTGACTTTGCCATCAGCAACAATGCCAGACTCTCCATTATCTCAGTACCTGTATCACATTCTCCAACCACCGCTTCCCATACCTTCAGCTCCATCCCTTTAGCAGCCCAGTTTCAATCATCTTCCTACCCTCCCAGGTTCTCTAATCTGTTAGTTCTACATCTGAATGCCTCCTTTCCTTAACTACCTCATTTAACCCTCTGCTTACTCAATATAATCACTTTCTTCCATATACTCTCAATCCCCTTTTCCTGACCTGTTTCATCGTCCTCACTGGAGAACGCCACCACCTGAGATAATCCCCAAGTCTTGCTTGCATTTCCATAGTTCACATAGCTGGAGAAATACATGCAACCGTGATGACTGAACTTGTCCTTCAAATTTATCACTGGGAACTTCCAAAGGGTCCTTAGCGATTTATACTTTCCTAGCTCATTCACTCCCTTATTTTCTGCTCCTCTCTCCCCAGACACCCAGCACCACTTTCCCGTTTGTGTTCTCTATTTTCTTTTCACTGAAAAAATTAAGCCTTTAGAATATAACTTTGCAGACTCTCACTATCACATTCATTCACTTTCTAGCATCTGTGCCCATATACTTTGCATTCCTGCTATGCACGTAGATGAATGAGCCATGATCCCATCTAAGACCATCCCCTCCATCTGTACAGTGGATTCCATCACCTCTCACATACACAAGGATAGATATCCTTAGGCAATCCCGTGCTTTTGATATAATGATTTTAGTGAATGTTGTTCTTGGCCACAGGCCCCTGCTCCTGGTACCACCCCATTTCCTTGTTCCTGTGGCAGCAAAAGTCTTCAGAACAGTTGTCTAAACTATAAAACTCCTAAAAGAAAACATGGGAGAATATCAAAATGACCTTGTAAGTGGTGATGATTTCTTTAGATACGACACCAAATGCACAATCCATAAAACTTGATTAAAATTTTAAAAATTCTGATCTGTGAAGATGCTATCAAGAGAATATAAAGAAAGACCAGATTAAAAGAAAATATTTGCAAAAGGCATATCTAATAAATAGCTATTATCAAAAAATATAAAGAACTCTTAAAACACAACAATAAACAAAATGAACAACCCATTTAAAATCTGAGCAAAGAACCTGAACAGATACCTCATCAAAGAAAATATGCAGGTGGCAATTACGGATATGAAAAGATGCTCAACTTTGCATTCCTTTAGGAAATGGTGCATTAAAACAGCATGAGATGCTACTATACACTTATAAGAATGGCAAAAATCAAAAATAAGGGAAACAGCAAATGCTGGTGAGGGTGTGGAGCAATAAGAACTCTTATGCATTGCTGATCAGAATGAGAAATGGTCCAAACACTTCATAAGACAGTGTTGCAGTTTCTTACAAAACTACTTACCATAAGATGCAACAGTCATACCCACCTGTATTTACCCAAATGATTTGAAAACATAGATCCACATGAAAACCTGCACACAGATGCTTATAGCAGCTTTATCCATAATTTCCAAAACTTGAAAGTAACCAAGATATTTCAGTAGCTGAATGGATAAATAAACTATGGTACAACACACAATGGAATATTATTCAGTGCTAAAAAGAAATGATCAATGAAGCCATGAATAGACACAGGAAACGTAAACTCCTATTACTCAGTAAAAGAAGTCAATCTGAAAAGGTTACATATTGTTACATACATATGCTTCCAACTATATTACAATATAATAAAAGGCGAAATGTAGAGATCATAAAAAGATCAGTGGTTGTCAGGGCTTAAGGGAGAAGGAGGGAGGAGAGGACAGATGAATAGTCAGAGAACGGAAGGTTTACAGGAAAATGGAACTATTCTGTGTGACACTCCTACTGTTTTATTTAATAATTCACTTTTAATTGGATGTCAGATTTAAATGTTAAAATTTTACATTTCAGTTGTGGTAGATACGTCTACCTTCCCTCCAAGATATTTATTTTAAATAACAAATATTTCTTGCTAGATCCCAGCAACAAAACTTGCGTCAGTCTCCAGCTGCTTTTGAAATACTGTAGGGCCATCTGAGCACATTTTAACAACAGGATCTGAGCAGAAGTGATGTGTGTTTGCCCTGAGTTTTACAATGTTGGTACCTTTCCTATGCTTTTATCATCCTATGATTTATTGAAAACAAGTGTGGCAACTTTATAGAAAATCACAAAGCCACAAAATAAATAGAAAAATCTGGGTCTTTGAATTACCTTTTAGAGAAAAGCTCCTTCACTAATCAAGATAATCTGTTTTGGAATTTATATGAGGGATTGTATAATTATCAATAAAAAATTATTCTTTCTTATTCTTTAGCATACTTAAATTAAAAAATATATTTTATTTTTGTTTTTTCATGTATAATAAGAATAACAGTCCTTTTTTGTGTCTTATAAGAAACACATAAAACTTGTTCAATTCAACAATTATGATAAGATTCTAATCATGAAGCTCTTTTAAAAATAGAATTTATTAGATTTATCTCATCAAAAGCAAGCTGGACATGATGACAAGCACCTGTAATCCCAGCTACTTAGCAAGCTAAGGTGGATGGATTCCTTGCGGCCAGGAGTTGGGCAATATAGTGAGACCCAATCTCAAAACTAGGCAGTAAAACTGATTATAATTCAAGTTATGATCAATTTGTTGATTACTGCCATGGACAAATTTGACAATCATTCAGAAACTGAGAGATAAATGGACACTTGAAAACTGTAGCAATCACATTATGGTAAGAAATACTTTTCTTAAAAGAATTCTAAATTATTTTAAATCTTGTAGTTTTCTAATTATACTTTAAAAGATTCCACTAGTCATCTGTTGCTACAGAATGACTATGAAATGCCAAAGCCACAGTTCTGAAAATATATTCATATTTTTGCATAAAACTCCTTTGATTCATGTTTTTGCATAAAACTCTTTTGTAAAAAAAAAAAAAAAAAAATCAATGATTCTGCCAGATAATGGATCCTTAGTTCTTATAAATAAATGGAGAATCTCAGTTGAGCCACATGCGTGATACAACAATGACCACGAGCTTCATATCGTGCAGAAGATGGGAAGGAATGACCAGCTGAAGTTTCTGTCTTCAGAGCCCATACCCTAGACTATGGGTTTCACAGTAATAGTCAATGTAAAAGCCTCTATGGTAAGATTTAGAGAGCACAGTCTCAATGTTAAAATTAGCAGTGCGTGTTCTAGCAAATTATGTATGATAAATTGTATTGTATATACAAAGTATTATATAAAGAGAGATTCATTTTTAATGATATAGAAGATTATTCTTGGTTTTGGTATCTTGCAATGATGTTACTCTTACATTAATCAATAATATGTCAAAAAAATTTCATCTCTCTAGATTAAGACGTCAATGCTCTTATTTAACTCTGACACAGCTTTCGTATGTAAGTTTCTTTGTCTTTGCAGTTTACTGGAAGATTCCATATGGCTAACATTCAGCTCAAATACTCTTAGATCTGTCCTAACATTTCTCTGTGTATAACTGAATAGGCTATCAGAATGTGTGGTTTAGTTTGCTGTCATTCTATGCTGAATCTCCATGGAAAGTGGTGGAAGCAAGTAGTTGATGGGCCTGTTCACATCAGAATTAAATCTCATCATGTTCTTAGAATATGTAGAGCTAATTGTCAAAGCACCAATGATTCCACTCATTTTCTTTCACTGCACTTAACAGGCTGATTTATTTACTTACTCCATAAATTTCACCATGTCTTTCACTGGTTTTTCTCTTTTCAACTGCTTGCCACCTTCTAGGCAATGCTCTCTCTCTCTTTTTTTTTTTTCTTTTTTTCTGGCTTCTCCATCTGTCACCAATCAGTTTTTCCTCTGTGTCCATTTTTAGCCAATGAGCATGTGACATGACTGATTGACGAACTGCCCAATCACATTGCACTCTCGTTTCGTAAAACTAATTTTTTAACATTTTGTAGTCCTCATGTGTTTAGGATTTCTTGTTAAAATTTGTGTTCAAAAATTGATATTGCAGACTTTAAAGTAAGAATTAATTTAGATAAACAACATCCTTGAAATTATGCTTCACTCTCTTAAGAAATTAGAAGTGCCCTGATACCCTCTATCATCTATCAATATAAAATATTTATCTTCTATTTCCTTAAAATATAATGCATAAATATACACATCTAATGTATAAATATACATTTATAATATATGATAAACATCCACACAAATGTAATATATATAGAGAGATATAAGCTATACATACACAATCAATCCTCATTTTTCATAAATTGTGTATTTGTGAATTTGCCTAATCACTAATATTTATTTACAACCCTCAAGTCAATAATTGGTGACTCTATTGCAGTCATTCATGGATGTGCTCGGAGCACTAAAAACGTTTGTAGCCAATCTCAGCTGAGGTTGAACAAGGGCACACTCTGCCTTCTTGTTGCAGCTCTCTTACGGGAAACCTATCTCCTCTTCTGCAGTTTACTTCGTGCCATGAGTTTCATGAAATTGTGGGGTTTGTGTTGATGTTTTTGATGCTTGGATGTCCTACAAGCATAGTGTTGATGTGCTTGCTATCTAGTCTTCCCAAGCATAAGAAGGCTGTGAGGTGTTTTATGGGAAAATATGCATGTGTTAGATAAGCCTCATTCAGGCATGAGTTACAATGTTGTTGGCTGGCTGGGCACAGTCACTCATGCCTGTAATCCCAGCACTTCAGGAGTCTGAGATGAGTGAGCTGCTTGAGCCCAGGAGTTTGAGACTTGCCTGGGCAACATAGGGAAACCCGACTCCACCAAAAAATTACAAAAATTAGCCAGGCGAAGTGGCATATGCCTGTAGTTCCAGCTACCTGGGAGGATGAGGTGGGCCTACTGTTTGAGCCCAGGAGGTAAAGACTGCAGTACGCCGTGAAACAAAGAAACAAAAAAACAGAAAGAAAGAAAGAGAGAGAGAGAGAAGGAAGGAAGGAAGGAAGGAAGGAAGAAAAGAGTGCTGTTGGCCACAGGTGCTAAGTTAATGAATCAAAAATACATGTTAAATAGGTGTCTTTAAACAGAAACACATATAAGTTTAAGTATCAATCAGTTTGTAAAAATGTGACCATAGATTCACAAAATCTGTAATTCCTTTAGGATTTGATAAGTCAATGTTCACGTGACATCATAAAACATAACTACCACAAATAATGAGAATCAATTGTATGTATACACTCGCTGGAAATTTAATGTCACCCTTGAAGACTTTAAATGTGACAAATGTAATGTAAGGACCCTTCTCAGTCTCTGAGACGTTTCTGTGGGTCTGTGAGTCTCCCATTTAAACTGCACATCTCTATGTCACTCTACAACACTGTATTGATGCTATGGTTTGGATGTTTGCTCCCTCCAAATCTCTCATTGAAATGTAACCCCCAGTGTTGGACGTGTTGGAGGTGGGCCTGGTGGGAGGTGTGTAGATCATAGAGGGGAATCCCTCATGATTTGCTTATTACCTTCCTCTTGGTGATGAGTGAGTGAGTTCTCTGTCTGGTAGTTCACACGAGATCTGGTCATTTAAAGGAGTGTGGCACCTGCTCCCTCTCTCTCTTGCTCTGCCCTTCGCCATGTGTGGGGCCTGAGCCCCCTTCACCTTCTGCTGTGATTGGAAGCTTCCTGAGGCCTCCCCAGAAGCAGATGCTGGCACCACATTGCCTGTACAGCCTGCCGAAACTGGAGCCAAATTAAATCCCCTTTCTTCATAAATTACTCATTCTCGGGTATTCTTTCATTGTAACACAGACTAAGATAATTGTTTTCGTATATTAAAACAAAATAATTTAGTATAACTGATTGCTTCCAGAGGCAGATGTAAAAATCTAGCTATCTTTTATTAAACCAGATACTGAAAAGATTTGGAAAAATGTAAAACAATATCATTATTTTCATTAAATTGTTTTTTTGTTTTAGTAAATACAGCTATCTTAAAATGATGCTTATTTTATATTACAATGTTAGTGGTTATAAATTATTGTTATATTAACATCTAAAAAGTTTACTGTTATTATTTTTAAAAAGAACACATTTTTGTCTAAAATGTCAATGGTATCACTAGTGGCATCACCAGTGGTAAACTGGTTCTCTTAAAAAGACAAGAAGTCCTGATTTCCTGTGGTAAAGACTGTGGCGGTATCATAGTAAACATTTAACAGCTAGTTTTCCAAAAGAAGTTCCAACATGAACGTCTGCATTAACAAGTGAGACAAATGGGAAACAGCAGATCCACAAATTGGAACTTCACTCATTCATAGGGATTGACTTTTAAGCTGAATATGATAATATGTTTTGAATATTAGATTATTTCCTCAGTCTTTCTTTCACATTTCTTAACATAACTGTTACAGACTGGAAACACTTTAAATATAATCTGTCTAATATACATTTTCTTAAATCGGCAAAACAACAAATCAAGCCCCGCATTGCAGCACTTGCCAATTTTGTGGTATAAATATTACCATGACTGATTTCAAGCCACCGACCTCACGTCACTGAACAGGGAGTCTTAAAGGGATGCACAATAACACAACATTAAATAGCATTTCCACTGTGCAAATATAGTAGAAATTAACCTCAAAAGAATAGGTAATAGCACAATAATAAGAAATGTTTATTACATTTGTTTTTAATATTTTATTTTTATTTTATTTAGTTTATGTAATTTAATTTTTAATAATAATTATTTTTAAAGACTGGCTTGCAAAATTCCTGGAAATCTAATAAGTAATCATTTTTGCTAGCGGTCTCCATCACACTATTGAAATACTCCTGCTGTGGTCATTTGGAAGCTACCGACATGAAGTCACAGCAAGCACAGTTGAGAGATGTTCAGAATCAGTTTTGGCTGGTACTGCTTCTCGGCTGCAGCACATCGCTGGGTGTCACCTTAATAAACAGAAACTATTTGAGGGTCTCCATAGTTTTATGAAGGTTAAAGGATCCTGAGACCAAAGTGTGACAATTACCCTGTTAGAGGATAGAGAGGTCATTCGTTTTAACCCTGGAGCCAGTGCTTGGATGATAGTGATCCTGGAGAGTCCCAGTGGCCTAGAACGTGACTGGTTATACACAACAGGTCAAACTTACGGAATGAATAATGGATACAGCAGCATTTGACGGAGGACCTGAGTACTGAAACAAAATAAAAAGTGACAAGAAATGAAATCAAAGCTTCTGAGTGAGAAAAGAGGTGAAAATGAGTATGTAAACAACAACAACAAAAAAGAACTGTGATGTCATGTTAATCCTAACACTAATTTTATTATAGGCTTTTATTTCTAATGAAAAATTATTACTTCTTTTGTGATTTTAACTTGTGCAATAGATAAATATAAATGCAATGTATAATTGCAACTGCTTTCTAAGATCTTATTAAAAGAAAGGCCTTTTGATCTGTTAAACTTCTTGAGGGGTCTGATGTGCAAAATAAGCTTAAGCTAAGCCTGAAGGCATGGGAGAGCATCTGCGTAATAGGAATTTTGGAGTTCTGAGAGTAATCTAGGAGAAAGAAGAAGAGAAAGAGAAAAGGAAAGAGGGAGGACAAGAACTCATCTTAGAGGCTGGAGACTGTGAAATAATGAATAAGAACATGAAATATTTAATCTGAAATTGACTTGTCTATGTAACCCTCCAATTCTCCATATTCCGTATCTTTACATTTCATGTGCACTTGTGTGCATGTATCAGCTAACGTGCTCGAGTCTGTGTATGGACATGCCTGAGAGAGAAAACTCAGATAACAGCATCCCGATGACATATAACAGAAATAATAATTCTGGACAAGCAGTAATTTAGAACAAGAGGTGACTGACAGAATGCTAGCTTCCAAACCACTCACATACATTTTAGGAAGAGTTTGGACTTTCATAGAATACATAATGGATTTTTTGAAAAGAATTCACATTTTAAGCTCCAGAAACAGAAATATCCTAGTTTAGTTCTTCTTATTATTATTTTTGATTGACATATGATAATCATACATATTTATGGAATATGGTATGATGTTTCAATGCATGCACACACTGTGCGATGATCAAATCAGCATAATCAGCATATCCATCACCTTAAACATTTAACATTTCTTGGCCAGGCGTGGTGGCTCACGTCTTGTATTTCTAGCATTTTGGGAGGCTGAGGCAGGTGGATTGCTTGAGCCTAGGAGTTCCAGATGAGCTTGGACAACACGACGAAACTCTGCCTCTACAAAAAGTACAGAATTAGCTGGGCAGGGTGGCAAGCACCTGAAATCCCAGTTACTCAGGCAGCTGAGGTGAGAGGATAACTTGAGCCAGAAGGTGGAAGCTGCAGTGTGCTGTGATTGCACTCCAGCCAGGGTGACAGAGCGAGACTCTGTCTCAATTAAACAACATAATAGTAATAAATAACATTTCTTTTTGGTGCAAATGTTCAAATTCCTCTCTTTCAGCTATTTTGAATTATACATTATTGTTAACTACCCTTCTGTGCGATAGAACACCTGAACTTATTCTTCCTATCTCACTGTATCATTGTACTCATTAACAAATCTCTTCTCTTGTGTTTACTCCTACCCTCCACAGCCTTGGTAACCACCACTCTATTGAATTCTATGAGATCAACCTTTTTAGATTCCACATATGAGTGACAACACGCAGGATTTGTTTTTCCGTGTCTGGCATTTCACTTCACATACTGTCTTCTAGGCTCATCCACGTTGTCACAAATGACAGGATTTCATCCTGTTTATGACTGAATTTGTGTATGTATACCACATTTTCTTTATCTATTTATCTGTTGATGGACACTTTAGTTGATTCTCTATTTTGACTACTGCAAATAATGCCACAATCAACATGAGAGTGCAAAAGTCTCTGACATACTTATTTCATTTCCTTTGATGATATACCTAGTCGTGGGATTGCTAGATCATACAGTAGTTCTATTTTTAATATTTGAGGATGTCCCATACTGTTTTTCATAATGGCTGCACTAATTTCCATTCCCACCAACAGTGTGCAAGTGTTCCCTTCCCTTCATATCCTGGCCAACACCTGTGATCTTTTGTCTTTTTAATTTTAGCTGTTCTAACAGGCATGAGGTGATACCTCAGTGTGTTTTTGATTTGTATTTCCCCGATGATTTGTGACTTTTAGCATTTTTTCGTATACTTGCGGATCATTTGTATGTCTTCTTCTGAGAAATGTCTACTTAGCTCTTTTGCTCATTTAAAAAATCTGGTTATGGGTTTTCTTACTATTGAATTATTTGAGAAGTTTATATATATTGGATATTAACTCCTTATAAGATATATTGTTTGTAAATCTATTATCCCATTCTATGGGTTGTCTCTTTTTCCCTATTGATTGTTTCCTCTGCTGTGCAGGAGCTTTTGAGTTCAATGTAAATTTAATTGTCTATTTTTGCTTTTGTTGCCTGTGCCTTTGAAGACTTAGCCAAAAAATCTTTGCTCAGACGAAGGTCATGCAACCATGAACCTCTCATCCTCTTCTGTTAATTACTTTTGTGTTCTGGTGGTTTTCTGTAGCAGTAAGCTTTGATTCCCTTCTCTTTCTTATTTGTGTAACTACTGTACCGTTTATGTGTGGTTACTATGGGACTTACATAAAAATTCTCATATAGACTTTCTAAAGTTGATAACTTAACGTTGGTTGAATACAAATATTCTGGACATCAGCCCTTGCCCCACAATTTATAATTTTCATTTCTTTACATCTTTTTATGTTATATGTTCCTTACCAAGTTTTTTAGCTACAATTATTGTTGACCATTTTGATTTTTAACCTTCATACTAGAAATCTGATTTTTAACCTTCATACTAGAAATATTTATACTACATACTATAATATATAATACTGTAATAATATTAAATACTATAATGGTAGTATTTCCATATTGTAATGGTAATGTGTATTACTACCATGACAGTAATAGACTATTGTGAATTTGTCTATGAATTTATCTCTCCTAGTGAATTTTATACTTTCATGTTTTCAGGATAGTAACTATCATCCTTTCTCCTTCAGTTAAAATACTTCCTTAAACATTTTTTTGTAATGCTGCTCTTTGCTGATGAATTCCTTCAGCTTTTGCTTGTCTGGGAAAGACTATTTCTACTTCATTTATGAAGGATAGCTTTGCTGAGTGCTATTCTTGGCCGACAGATTTTTTCTTTCAACACTTTATGTCTTCTCATTCTCTCCTAACCGCTCCTGCTGAGAAATCTGCTGATAAGTCTATTGAAAATCTTACATGTGACTTAGTGTTTTTCTTTTGCTGCTTTTAGAGTTCTCTCTTTGACTTTGGCTTTTGACAGCTTGATTATAATGTGCTTTGAAGAGTATCTTTTTGGGTTGAATCTATTTGGAAACTTTTGAACTTCATGGAGCTGGATGTTCATATCTCTCCCAAAACTTCGGCAGTTTTCAGTTATCATTTTATTTATTAAGGTTTCTATGCCTTTCTTCCTTTCTTCTCCCTCTGAAATTCTCACAGTGCAAATATTTGTTCACATAATGGTACCTCATAAACACTGTAGGTTTTCTTCTCTCTCTTCCATTCTTTTTTGTATCTCTGACTAATATGCAAATATTAGTAACTCATTAAATTGGTTGTTTTGAGGAAACTTTGACCATTTAGTATATGTTTTTTAATTTAATTGTATCTCTGACTATCTGACTAGGTTATTTCAAAAGACTTATCTTCAAAATCAAAATCAGAAATTTCTTCTTCTGCTTAATCTATTGTTGTTGAAGCTCTCAATTGTATTTTTATTTCATTCATTGAATTCTGCAGCTCCAAAATTTCTGTTTGGTTCCTTTTTATGATATCACTTTGTTGGATTTTTCATTCAAATAATAAGTTATTTTCCTGATTTCATTGAACTGTCTATGTGCATTCTCTTGCATATCACTGAATTTTCCTAAGATTATTATTTTGAATTTCTTTTCAGATGATTTCTAAATTTCCGTTTCTTTGGGATCAGTCACTGGAGAATTGTGTTTCTTTGGTGGTATCATGTTGCTTTGCTTTTAAATTTTTTGTGTGTTTCTAGGCATTGATTTCTGCATATCTGGTGAAAGTCACCTTTTCTAGTTTTATAAGATGGATTTCATAATGCAAGTCTTCCACCCGCAGATACGTTTTACAGTGTTAGTTGGGTAACATGTGTTAGCTTTGGTTCCGAGTGGACGTGGTTTCCATGCAGTTTCCTTAGAATGTCATAGAATGACATTCACAGAATGTCAGAAATGTCTGTGAGTGCCTCAGTAGCCTAGGCTGTAGGAGTTTGTATGGCTGGTCTGCTGGCTCAGTCATGGCTCCATTGGGAGTGAGTTGCTGGATTTGTATGGATGTTGAGAGAACGCCAAGACTGGCCCACTAGCTTGGACACTGCTCCCTTTTCAGTGAAGTGTTGGACTTGTTCATGTGCAGAGGGGAGCAGACCTGCCCCACCAGGTGAGCACAGCTACTCTTGGTTGGTTTACAAACCAATGGGGCATGTGAATGGCCTATTGAATGTGGGTGGTGCACTTGGAACTCTCTTGTTTCCAAGCTGATCTTGACTGGGAAGATGAGGTGGCAGGAGCAGTCTTTTTTCTTTTCTCTATGTGGCCATCCTGAATCTTTACCACTTCCCTGCTGTATGCCAGTGCTCTCATCCAGATACTCAAGTCGAAATGTTTATTTTATTTGTTCCTCCTTTTGTTATGGGGTGGGGGAAGTTAGGCATCTCTAATCAGCTATCTTGTTGATGTCCTAGAGATAGACTGGTTTAAATAAAGCTGAATTTTTGACAAGTCTTCATTCAGAACCATTCATACTCATCTTATGGATGAATAAAGCTTATATAAATAATGCAAATATTAATAACTCATTAAATTGGTCGTTTTGAGGAAACTTGGGCCATTTAGTATTTTTTAAAATTTATTTGTAAAAACATAATCTGGGTTTATTGCATCTTGTAGGTTTCCCTTTGTGTAATGTAAATCTGGCTTTGCCCCATTGTGATTTAATCTCTGGATTCATAGCATGTGTTCATTATTTTCTATAGGTGTGTCTGTGTGTGAGAGAGCATCCTGTATGTATTTCTCTATCTGTATCTAAATCTATGTAACTATCTATATGTGCTGATTTTAACGAGAGACTTCTGTAAATATCAAGACAAGGTTTTACGATGGTATTACTTACACTATTTGAGCACCACTTGCTAAAATGGAAAAGGAATTCTAGGTTCAATATCCTAGAAGCAACTTGCTTTCAATTTCCTGTAGTTTAAAACTAGCAACTGCCAGCAGGTGTATCCAAGCACATTTCAATTGTCAGACAGTATCAGAGAGATAAATAAAATCACTAAGGTAACCAACTTCTCAAAACCCCGTGAATCATGAAGACATTTTTACATAACATCAAACCTAAATTATACTTGGCAGACTAACATTTTAAACTGCCTCCTTAAAAGTAGGATTCATTTTCCACTATTGTCTGTTTCCAAAGACTCTAAATATGCATTCAGCATTTGTGCTATCCTGGTTTCTTTTTAAAACCAAAATAAAAGTAAAACAAAATAGTGAGATAAAATAATCTTCCACAATTTTTATACCAAAGCAAGTCAAAGAGAGTCGTCTAACCACATCAGTCAAATTTGGTCAAATGTGTTCCTATCACTTTAGTACGATAAATGATATCCTGAGAAATTATACTTAAATGGGTCATTTGGACCATATCTTACCTCTGGAGGAGAGAAAACATTCTTCCCAAATTCAAATGTTTTATTTTTCTTCTTATATGATTTCATTCTTGTCCTTGAGATATGCTTTATCCTGTTTTCCACCGTGTCCACATGTTTTACTTTTCTCCTGATATGATTTGATTCCTGTGCTTGATATATATTTTATCCTCTTTTCCACCATCTCTCAATTATAGTTTTGTCCCTCTATGGCCTACGTTGTCATCCCTACTGCTACTCATGCTCCTCACACCCCATATCAATCCTCTCCTATCACACACATACACTCAATTTATCTGATACATAGCTGGCTTCAAATAGCTGTCATCTGTTGTAAATGAAGTCCCAAATGTGTGCATGGCTTAATGCTCCCTAAAGGGTAGTAGCAGACACAGAAAACAATAAATTTGGAGGTACTGTTCTGTGAGTTACTTCTGTTTATAATTAATTATCACAGGGGAATTGTGTAACCTAACAATGATTCTGTTACATGATAAGGTGACTTATCATATAGACCACCTGCCAAAGTTTACAAAATCACACCTAGTGTCTTGAGATATCTTTTATTTACCCCTGACATATAATAATAATTCACATAAGCCTCCAGAGCACTCTGAGATTGAAGTTTACATACTTTTAAGCCTTCATGCTAATGCACAAGTTATTGCCACATGGACAGAGGGAAAATTGTGCATGAAACAAGCAATATGTTATAGTTTCCATATCCAACTCTCAGAAAAGGAGACTGCCTTTTAAATGTTTTTATCTGTCTTAAAGTGCTGAGAAGCAATACACACTATGGTGGTGGTACGATAATTTCTGCTGCTTTCTGAAGCTTGCCAATTGTGAAATTACTCCTGATGCAAGTTAATAAATAATGTATGCACTGTTAATACATCTAAAATCTTAAGTTCCTGTTAGAGAGAGAAATTGTGCCAAATCATCAGAGGAGTGCTATATTAAATTGGAGGGGACAGCGGGGAGAGAGAGAGGAAAGAGAGAGAGAGGAATAAAATAAAGATGTATTAAAGTCATGGATGCTATGTTTACTGTAAGGACCTAAAACTAACATGGTTTAAGTAATCAGAACATTTTGTTTCATGCATTGAGTATTCTCATATAATATTGTCTTTCATTTTTCTTCTGGTTTGAAAATTAATTTCTCATATTCTTTATAATTTTATGGAGATAAATGTCAAGCATCTTTTTTTTTTTTTGGTTGTTGTTTTTATTTTGGTTTCCTGGGAGTGATTTCAAGTTTATGATTTTTTTAACTTAATGAAAATAAATGCTAATGTGTGTGTGTGTGTGCATGTGTGTGTGTATAGCTTTTATCACAGCTATCTATATGTTTTGTCTAAGTACCACTTACTCCTGTCACAATATTATTCACAGTCATTTGATTTTTTATTTTTAGTTTTTAAACTCATATCAATGTAAGCCTTTGGAGTCTATGTAGGTATCATAGAATAAAGATCAGCGAACTTTTTCTATAAAAGACCAGAGAGTAGCTATTTTAGGCTTTGCAGGCCATGCGGTCTCTGTCATAACCACTCAACTCTGCTGCTGTATTGAAATCAGAGAGCAATTTGCGAATGAGTCTGGTTTTGGTCTATTGGTCACAGTTTGCAAACCCGTGTCCCAAGGAAAAAGTGATCCAAAAGCAAGTTGATTCTAACATCTTTCTATAATTCCCTACGTTGTCTTAACATGCTTTGAAGGCTTTGGAAATTCTCCATTGTAGGCTGATAAAGCTGTTCACTTTTCTACTTAAGAGGCAAACAGAAGCCTTCCCCTTTTCCTGAAGCCATGTGATGGCTCATGTACCTTGCTAAACACAGAGGAGTTCTCTTCCTATGTGCACAGATGATCTCTCTCCATGACTGGCCTGCATCTGGGTGCAGGAAGAAACCCAGCCATCCTGCGCCCTCCCTCTTTAGACCCACAAGGGGCAGGAGCAGCTGGATCTGTGTAGACACAGCCCTTGTGCTTACGAAGAATGAAGAACAATGGCTTTGTTAAGGGCTGTCAGTGAGCAGCACATAAATAGTGAAAAATTGAGAGGTCAGGAAATATACGAACTCCTCTGCCTCTTCCCTGTTCGATGAGCTCCTTCTTGGGTTCAGTGAGAAGAGAGCTGATATTATTATCCCTATGGAAAGAAAGGATAAAAATAATAGATATCTGATCAATGGATATATAAAAAATTAACAAATGTCACCGAGGCGAGTGCCTTGGGCTGACTACAAAATCAAGGTGCCTTGTGTCTTTCTTTGCTACTTTTCATTGCACTTTATTTGATTTCAGAAACCCCAAGAGACTGCATTTCAAAATGGCTTTTATCTCCAATACCATATGAAGTGCCCTTTAGAAGTCTAAACACAATAATGTCATCTGTGTCCATGTCACTCAGCATTGCCTTATTCTCGAAAAAATCAAATGGAGGTGTTAGTGGTGAATTCATTTTAAATGCAGGCCAACGGCTGGCAATGAAAAGTGCTTTCTTCAAATCTCTTTTCAAATATACAATCAACCCCATATTGATCAAGATGTTTTATGTAATTGCATTTTATGTCATACTCTGCTGTGATTATCAATAAAATATTTTATTTAATATAAATATTTGATAATAAGTTATGCTTTCTATGAAAATGAAAGCAAGCCATAAACTCACCAACAAAGTCAAATCCAAAATGGCACGACTTAGATGTGTGCTCTGAGCCTGGCATAGGCCTTTCTTGAAGCCCCTAATAGGTTAGGGGACACGATACTTCTCAGTCAAATTCATCAAATGTTCACTTCACATGGAATTCACAGCTACAGAGAAATTGTTCTTTTCACCTCTGAAAAGGGAACTTGCAAATCCTGAAGGGAAGTCAATGGCCGCCCCACTGTTGATTGTTTCATTGTGTTGCAGGTCACAAAACATCAAGTGCATTGCTGTCTGGGACCCAGAGCAATCACATCAAAGATGCTTAACTTTGCCAGACTTGGGGAGTGCTGGTGGGCTGTGGGATGCCATACTGCTTCAGGGTGTACTTTATATCCTTTATTTCTCGTAATGTATTTTCTTTTCTTTCTTTCTTTCTTTCTTTCTTTTTTTTTTTTTTTTTTTTGAGACGGAGTCTCGCTCTGTCACCCAGGCTGGAGTGCAGTGGCGCGATCTCAGCTCACTGCAAGCTCCGCCTCCCGGGTTCAGGCCATTCTCCTGCCTCAGCCTCCGGAGTAGCTGGGACTACAGGCGCCCGCCACCTCGCCCGGCTAGGTTTTTGTATTTTTTAGTAGAGACGGGGTTTCACTGTGTTAGCCAGGATGGTTCTAGTAATATATTTTCTTATTTATTAATTGAGACGGAGTCTCACTCCCATTGCCCATGCTGGAGTGCAGTGGTGCGATCACAGCTTACTGCAGCCTTGACTTCCTGGCCTCAGATGATTCTCCCCACCTCTGCCTCCAGAATAGTTGGGATTAGAGATGTGTGCCACCATGCTTGGCTGATTTTTTTTATTTTTAGTAGAGACGGAGTTGTGCAATGTTGCCCAGATTGGTTTTGAACTCCCGGGCTCAAGTGATCTTCTACATCATCCTTCCAAAGTGCTAGGATTATAGGAGTGAGCCACCAGGCCTGACCACTAGAGATATTTTAAAACCTCATATGCATATACAATAGAAAATATTTATAAGGTTATCTACAAAGCGATTTCTGGTCCTGGAATGTTCTATGCTAATGTTCTATGCTGGTCCTGGAATGTTCTAAGGGTCCAAATGTTTGTGGACCCTTTTCTCAAACAGTTGCCTCTTCCTTCTTACTCCTACAGAAAACTGTATTGTCACAATGTATGGGGAGTGAAGTAATGGGATGACCTCCAGACAAAAACAGAAGCCTTGCACATCCTTCCTTGAGAATAACTGCGTGTTTTGAGATCCCCAAGATAGCCCTCAGGTTTAAGGATCCACTAGAAGGGTTTGCAGCGCTCAGCTAACCTGATAGACTCCAGTGAAACAACATAGGTTAAGATCAGCAGTGGGAAAAGGTGCATTGAGCAGGGACAGGACAGACCCAGTGTGGAGCTTCTGGGTGCCCGGAGTATTGATGTCTCCTAGCTACGATGTGTGACAACACCATGGGGTATCCCCAACCACTGACCAGCACCAAATTCATAGTGTCCAGAGATGTTATTGGGTGTAGGTCACATAGACACGACTGAGCCCCCATGTGCCTAACATTAGTCTCTAGCCCCTCCAGAGTCAAGCTGATACCACCTGGCCCAAGGCGCCACACTAAGTCACACAGTGAGCATAGATCTTCTGTAGGAGGATCCTAAAAGTTGTTTACATCCTACGTTCATTAGGGAGGACCTGGGTGTTCACCTCTGTATCACTCTGCTCCTTTAGGAACCCTTCTGTGACATATTTCATGAGAACTATTCAATTCTGCCATCACTCTGTGCTGGAATAGCCCATCTGGCCTACCTGTTTTTCTTATGTTTGGACTCTTGTACTTACTTTTTAAAAAAACATATTTTTATTTTAAGTTCCAGGGTACATGTGCAGGATGTGCAGGTTTGTTATGTAGGTAAACATGTGCCATGGTGGCCTGCTGTACCTATCAACCCACACCCAGTTATTAAGTCGAGCATGCATTCGCTATTTTTCCTAATGCTCTCCCTCCCCCAACCCCACCCCCAGAAAGGCTGTAGTATGTATTCTTCCCCCTCCCTGTGTCCACGTGTTCTCATTGTTCAGCTCCCACTTACTAGTGAGAACATGTGGTGTTTGGTTTTCTGTTCCTGCATTAGTTTGCTGAGGATAATGGCTTCTAGCTCCATCAATGTGCCTTCAAAGGACATGATCTTATTCTGTTTTATGGCTGCATAGTATTCCATGGTGTATACATACCACATTTGGCAAGGTTACAGTTAAATAGGAACATTTTTACACTGTTGGTAGGAAAGAAAATTACTTCAAACATTGTGGAAGATGGTGTGGCAATTCCTCAGAGATCTAGAACCAAAAATACCATTTGACCCAGCAATCCCATTACTGGGTGTATAGCCAAGGAATATAAATCATTATATTACAAAGATACATGCACATGTATGTTCATTGCCGCACTGTTCATGACAGCAAAGACATGGAATCCACCCAAATGCCCATCACTGAGAGACTGGGGAAAGAAAATGTGGTACATATATATCTTACTTTGCTTTATCATTTTCATTCAGTTTGAGTTCATTTTATGAGAAAATCAAAGAATTAAATTAAAGCAAATTAAATCGCACATACTGTATTTGTCATATTTTTATTTGTTTGCATGGTACAATGGTAAACAATGGTAAGCACTGCACTGGATATATTGTAGAAGAAAAACCATGTAGATTTCAAAGTGCTTGATGTGATAGAAGATAGAAAATAATATATTTCTCTTCTTCAATTACTCTTTAGATGTCAGCATAAGAATGATGAAAACATTTTCCGTTTTTATGAAGTGGTTTAAAAGCATATGTCTACATATAATTTGGTTCTTTTTTCTCAAATCCTTAGCTCTGTTGGTTTTAAGACTTTTTTTTTTCCTGAGCCCTGCTTCTTGTTTCAAGCCTTTCATTATGCTTATGTACTTTCCACTCCTGGGCATCATAATACACTGAGAATCTATCTATCAGTAATTTGCTTTAAGTTGGTTTAATTTCCACTTTTCTTAATTTTTTTCAAGATAGTCTAAAGAAACACCCTCACTTACCTTTAGTCTTAGAACCAATAGTCTCACTAGTAAAGTCTTTTCATTGCTCCATAACTCTCCCGCATGTTTACTGCTGTGCAACAGAAATAGAGACAGGAAAGGACTGTTTTATGCTGAGCAATTACCACCTCTTCCTCCAACCACACCAAACTCAGTCAACAGGCCTTCTAAGCATGCAGGGGGAATTTTCTTTTCTTTTCTCTTTCTTTCTATCTGTGTTTTCCCTTCCTTTCTTCTATTCTTTCTTTCAGATAACACTAAACAGCAGCTATTGCTAACTGAAATTTCATACTTATGTGGCAGAACATTCACTGATAGAAAGATAGAAGATTGATAATATTGATGCCAGGTTTAGAATTGCAGACCTGAGGCCGGGCGCGGTGGCTCGAGCCTGTAATCCCAGCACTTTGGGAGGCCGAGACAGGCGGATCACGAGGTCAGGAGATCGAGACCATCCTGGCTAACATGGTGAAACCCCGTCTCTACTAAAAACTACAAAAAAACTAACCGGGCGAGGTGGCGGCGCCTGTAGTCCCAGCTACCCGAGAATGGCGTGAACCCGGGAGGCGGAGCTTGCAGTGAGCTGAGATCCGGCCACAGCACTCCAGCCTGGGTGATAGACCGAGACTCAGTCTCAAAAAAAAAAAAAAAAAAAAAAAAAAGAAAGAAATCAGAATTGCAGACCTGACATTCTTATTTATTTATTTGGAAGAGGTATCCTATCTCCCTAAATGTTTTCTTTTTCTTTTTTGTGTCTGCATTATTACAATTAGTAAAAGAATTCCACATGTATTAGCTGGTTAAAAAGAGGAAGTGAAGTAACGTGTGTGTTCTAGTCAGCATAGAGTGGGGTGTGCTGCAATTTATCAACTCATAATGAAAAAAACTTGTTTTTTCCTCATACTACGAACACAGGACAGGTAATTAGGGGTCCTATTCCCTACCTCTTTAGCCTGGGACCCAGGCTAATGGAGCATCTGCCATCCCAAACATTGCCAGTAGGTGTGGTAGGAAGAATGGCTCAACTAGGGGTGTCTGTCTCCAGCCTGGAGCCACAGAAGCAGGAAGCACTTCCCTCAGGGCTCACCTGAAACTGTCCTGCTCCATCTAACCACCAGGATGCCCCAAAGTGCAAATACCTTGCACTCAGAGGGAACTTGTTCAGGGACTAGAATTACTGACTTTCTCTGTAAGATATTTGTCTAAAGTCCTGAGCCTATAGCAGGTGTTTGCTGAATTTTAGATAACATGGTTATTACTTTGCTACAAGGTCAGGAACAAGTCACATTACTTTGCTTAAGTTCCAGTTTCTGTAGAGAGAGGAAATTTTCAAGTTGTGACTGTTTAATTTCAGATTTGAACATAAAGTACATTTTTAAAATGCTTGTGATGAATTAAATGGAAATGGAAAAAGTACATTACTGTATGTAAAATTCTATAATTCATAAATTAAGATCGTATTAGGTTGGTGCAAAAGTAATTGTTGTTTTGCCATTACTTTTAATGGCAACAACTCAACCTAATATTTATACTTTTTCCTCTTCCCTGACACACACATGCACACACATGCACACACACACATGCACACACACACATGCACACACATACACACACATGCACACACACATGCACACACACACATGCACACACACGCACACACACACATGCACACACACACGCACACATGCACACACACACATGCACACACACACCCACACACACATAGTCAAACACATATTCACAGTGAATTTCTTTCATTTTCATCAATAGGAAATTCTCCCTCCCCCTCAAAAACTATCTAGTTTCTTTAAACTGAATACCTTAACAACCATGACAGATTTTTGAACACAAATTGAAAATAGTGAATGCACTCTGAGTTATCTGACCAGCAGAAGGCTTTCCAGTCAAGGGCACCTTTAGAGTAAAGCCCTCTCCCTATTTTAAACACAGCATTGTGCCTTCAGTTATTTGCTTTTCTCTATCTCTTTCTCTCTCTCTCTTTCTCTCTCTGTTTCTTTTCTTTTCTTTTCTTTTTAAGACAGAATTTCTCTCTTGTTACCCAGGCTGGAGTGCAATGGCATGATCTCGGCTCACTGCAACTTCCGCCTCCTGGGTTCAAGTGATTCTCCTGCCTCAGCCTCCCAAGCAGCTGGGATTACAGGCACATGCCACTGCACTGGCTAATTTTTATATTTTTAATAGAGATGGATTTTCACCATGTTGGCTAGGCTGGTCTGGAACTCCTGACCTCAAGTGTTCCACCCACCTAGGCCTCCCAAAGTGCTGGGATTACAGGCATGAGCCCCCACACCTGGCCACTATTTTTTTTTTTCTTTTTAATCAATATCAATAAGGGGGAAATGAATAGGGGTTGCAATGGTAAGAGATGAACTTTCATACATTTAACTTTTGTTTTCTTTGACTTTTTCTTGAGGACTTTGCCTGAAATTTTGGCTAAGGGTATTTAGAGATCGTATGTAACTTTTTGTCACTGAATTTTTAATTTTTTTCCTTTGCAG